>NC_063358.1:33475316-33482286 GCF_021869965.1 Rhincodon typus | reverse complement strand
CAAAATGCAATACCTTGCATTTATCCAGATTGAACTCCATCTGCCAATTTTCAGCCCATTGACCCATTTGAATAAGATCCCTTTGTAATCTTAGAAAACTTTCTTCACTGTCTACAATGCCCCCAATTTTGGTGTCATCCACAAACTTACTAACCATGCCTTCCATATTCTCATCCAAACCATTTATATAAATGACAAACAAAAGAGGATCCAGAACCGATCCGTGTGGAACACCACTGGTCACAGGCCTCCAGTCCGAAAAACAACCCTCCACCATTACTCTCTATCTCCTGCCGTTCAGCCAATTATGTATCTAATTGGCAAGCTCACCCTGAAACCCATTGTGATCAACTTTACTAATTAGTCTACGATGCAGAAATTTGTCAAAGGCTTTACTAAAATCCAAATAAACAGCATCTGCTGCTCTGCCATCGTCAACCTTTTTGGTAACTACCTCAAAAAACTGTATCAAGTTTGTGAGACATGATTTTCCTTGCACAAAACCATGCTGACTATCCCTAAACAAATTTTGCCTCTCTAAATTTCCGTAAATCCTGTCTTTTATAATCACCTTCAACAATTTACCCACAACCGAAGTCTTGTCATCACGGATCCCTTTCAAGTTGTGCTCACAATAATCAAAGAAATGTCGTTTCCAAATCTTTATACAGTTCAACTCTATTCTTTTGGAATAGATGCCATCTTTTGCTGCTTGAGTTGGTGGTATTTTAATTTTAACAATTGTGTTATGATCACAGCTCATGGTATTACTAGACAAGTCAGATCCCAAACAGAAAGCTGGCTTGATAGGCCATTTTGTTTTTATTTTTGTCTACCAAGGACTTATTCACAAGAGGCTGTCAATGTAATTTTATCAAAAGAACACCAAGTGTTATTACATAAAAGAAAAAAAACATAAATTATGTTATACTGTAAAAAAAATTGAATGATTTCATTGCAAACATCAGAGAGAAACATTAATCTTTCTTTTTTATCCTAGCAGTTACCTTCCAGACACACAAATCTCAGTGAAGAGTCAACTCCATGTCCACATTAAAGCTTCTTGCTCAATTTCCCTTTGGCAAAATTCTGCTGTAAGTTTGATGGATTGGAACTGGAAACTAAAATCCATTTCTCCCCCACTTATAACCCAAGTTCTCAAATAATAACAATAAAGGATCATCACCATAATATGGGCTCGTGGCCAGTCTGTAACCCATTCAATGTGCCTGTATTTGACCATACAATTTATGTTATAGTGATATCCTGTCTTGATGGTCTCAGTGGACAAGATGTCAAATTGTGAGTTATTATTCGAATGCACGTCACCTGCAGCAGTTTAAGCGTTCAGTTCAAGGACAGAAATATTTTGTAATGCTTAACCATGGTCCAGTATATCCACTCAATGTACAGAACTGTTTGTACTCAGTCACACATGGGTCAAATGTGAATTTTGGAAGGTGGAAGAATATGCAAGTCCACAGGAAAATCAAAGCCCTGCTATTCATGGGAGGTGTTGGCATCATGATACAGGCACTAGGCTAATAAACCAGAACACCAGGTTAATGTTCTGAGGATATGGGTTAAAATCCTACCATGGCAGATGGTGAAATTTGAATTCATTAACAATCTGGAATAAGAAGCTAGACCAATGGGACCATGTAGTTACAAATGAATGTTGTAAAACCCATCTGGTTCACTAATATCCTTTTGAGTCTGTCCTGCAGACTCACAGCAACATGGTTGACTCTTAACTCCACTTTTGGCAATTAGGAATGGGTAATAAATGCTTGCCCAGCCAGTGATGCCCTTATGTCTCGAATTAAAAATGTTGCTCCTATAACCAGCTCATAGCATTGACATCTATTAATGCATTCTCTCCTTATACAAACATGTTAAGATGAAACTTTCTAATAAACAGTAAAGTAAGGGACATAGCTTATGGCAGAAACAAATGAAGAAGTTCAAGCAGGCATGCAAATGTATGGTGTAAAACTTCAGTTACTTATCTGAGCCCTCAATGTTTATCATTCTATTTGGTCCTTGTTCATCATGACTTGAACTCATGAAGCTCTTAGAGTTCTAACTGGCTCAATTCCATGGTAGGTTCCATAACAATTAGTTAGATTGAAATAAGTTATGACATATTTGAAAAAGTTTTCTTCTGTTACTTACTGAAATATGTTTCTCCAAACTATTGTATGGATTAATTTTTGACAGAAGTTTTAATTTTAGATCAAATATAATGTCAGATTAGACATTTCACAGTAAAAATCTGAGATTATTAATAGCTCCCTGTTTATAAAAGTTATCAGTTGTTATACTTGGAGCTTACATGTTTAATTATTTTTGTTCTGTAAAGGAGTCAAAATTAAATTGAAAAGAAACTAATATGCGACAAAAGTTCTCATTTTACAAAATTAATCATCAAAATAATCTATCACAAAGTGTTCATGCATAAAATACGAGATTTATAATAAAGAATTCTGCTGTTCAGTGTTTTATTATTTGGGTGAAATTGTTACATTCAGTTATGAGAATTAGAATAGCTATACACATAATTATAATAAAGATTGTGTTTAAATGATAATCCCAATTTAAACAAAATTAGAATTTTTCTTTCTTTATTTTTCAATGTATACATAATGAACCCAAAGTAAAATACAATCCAGTGAACACTTGGATATCCTTACTGACCTGAAAAACTAAATGGTGGAATAACATTGTCTTCACTTCTTGATTTAGAAATAGCATTTCCTAGGAATGGACAGATACTTACTTATGTATTTGTTATCTGCCCACAAAATTATCTTGGGTGATGAAGCCCTTTAGCTGTTCCATCTTATTCTTCCGAAACACCAACTCTACATTCCTGTCATTACTGCACATCAGTACTTATAAATGACTTCAATGTACTACCCTCAACCAGCCTTCTTGGTAACTTAAACCAACACCTTGGTGGCTCAGTGATTAGCACTGCTGCCTCACAGCACCAAGACCTGGGTTCGATTCTACACTCGGGCAACTGTCTGTGTGGAGTTTGCGCAGTCTCCCTGTGTCTGCGTGGGTTTCCTCTGAGTGCTCCGGTTTCCTCCCACAGTCCAAAGATGTGCAGGCTAGGTGGATTGGCCATTCTAAGTTGCCTGTAGTGTCCAGGGATGTGTAGATTAGGTGGGTCATAGGGGGATGGATCTGGGTGAGATGCTCTGAGGGTCGGTGTGGACTCGTTGGGCCGAAAGGCCTGTTTCCACACTGCAGAGAATCAATGATCTCAAGGTCCAAAAGAACGCCCAGTGAATAAAACATTTTTTTTGTCAGAAACTATCAAGAACAAAGAAAAATATCATGTTATCGCAAGGGAACTGTGAAAAATGTAGAAAGTAAAAATGAGTTCCTCACTGGCTTTTTGGGACATTCCTATCTCCCATTGGCACAGGAACAGTTATGACTTGTATTCACCAGCTTCCCTAGATTGCTCTGCAAAAGGGGAGTGGAAATGAAAAGCCTGTACCCCTCTGCCAGTCTGGGTCCTTTCCTTGTTGTTGTAGGTCATCTTGGCCTGTAAAGGGAGCAAGAGAACGATTGACAATTGGTGTGTCAGTGCTTTAGGAGCATTGACAGCCACGCCAGGTCCTAAGCCTGCCCTGTAAGTGATTACGTTCCTGGGAAGTGTAAGAAGTTTGACAGCATGCGGCATGCTGCGAACCATTCAGGGAACATCACTCATGTGATGCTGAGGTTTCCAGACAATCATCCTTTGTAACATCCGTAGGGATTCTGGTTTGCGATCAGCAATTAGCTGATTTTTATGTGGTTCGACTCACCCCCAGATCCCTGAGTTCTGACACTGCACTTATTTAGGGAATGTGAAATGAAGAAGGCAGTAGACAGGTGTTTCAGGGCAAAAGAATCTCCGTGTTTATTTAAATACAAAAAGTTAAGTATAATATAAGAATTAAAAGCCAAATGCAATAAACAGTGAAATTAACACAATTATACAGAAACAAATTAAACACAGGTTAAATACTATTAGAAGCTATCAGAACTCTTAACTTTGGGGTTCCCTGTACTGTCACTACCCACCTTCCCCTCCCTGCTAGCTAGGTTGGATACTTTGGGGTCTCGAGAATATATGCTCACCACTGGGAATAAACGTGATCTTGAAACTCAGCTGGCCGTTCCCACTTACTGTGACAGGTGTTTCGATAAAGATTTCGGATAGCATAGGCCTTCAATCTGGGTGAGTCCGCGAATGCAGTAGTTTGCCTAGTGGATTTGTCAGGTGAGTATTTGGTTCTCTTACTTTGTGGTGGTTTTGTGAGCCGGTTTTCACCTCAGGATGTGTCTGAGGCCTTGTTAGTCAGGTCGGAGGTTATCGATTGTCAGGGGTGCTGGTCGTGGTCGGTTGTTGTTCGTTCCCCTGAAATGGAACAGGATGGTGTCGGTAAGTTTCAGGGAGATATCTGTGCAGATAGTTCTCGAGGAGAGTAGCTGTCTTGGATCCCTCTTCTGGAGATGGATATGGGGATGGCTCTCAGGGCGTTAACTCCTTTGGATCCCTCGCCTCAGGTTATCTGTGGGGATAGATCCCAGGGTGAACTGCTCTCTTGGGTCCCTCTTCTGGAGGTAGCTGTGCAGATATCTTTTTGGGAGATAGCTCCCTCAGGTGAGGTCAGGGGCCTGTAATTATACTCAATGCCGGTCTCTTATCTTTGTGCCACATCTGCTCTTGCCATTGTGGTCCTGCTGTTCCCTTTTGAGGTAATTGGCTTTCTGATAGTTAAGAGTAGGTGTGAATGTATTTTGATTAAGTGCAATGCCTGATAGCTCTGTGCATGAATATTGATCAAAGTTGAATGTCTGTTATCTGCAGAGGCCCCATTTTGGCTGGGGTTTAGGCCTGGTTGAGTGTTCTTTTAGAGTGGATGTGTGAATTGGATTTTCAGGCTGGACAATGATTCCGAGCAGTTATCTCTGTGCCTGTGTTATTTTCCCAGAGCATAGCCCAGCTGCCTCTCCTTTTTTAACTTTTAAAAGCTATTTGAAAAGTCCAGGATTTTGATTCAGTTTTTCAAAAATGGGAATTTTTCTCAATCCTACGCAATTAATGATGACTCAGTGAGTTTTAGTTTGCAACAAGAAGATGGTGCATCTTATTCTTTGGAGCATAGGAAATCATTTCACCCTCTTCTTGCACAGTGTCTGGATTCCTTTATGCTGTAACTTTACTCCAGGTTTCCAGGGTCTAATGGGAGGTCTTCCTACTGCTTTCCCTGAGGCAGAGGACCTCCACTCTTTTTCTAGAAGGTCAAAGGATAACCTCTAGTGAGGAGCATTAAATCCCAGGGTCAGTTTTTGGATTGCTGAGTTGGGGATGACCAACATGGATCTGTGTGATGCTGCAGGCCTGCAGTGAGTGTAGGTCTATCTGGATGGGTTTTAAATATGGCGTCAGAACTTTCGACATATGATGGCCTTGGTGAGGGTTAGAAACTATTGGTCATTTACCCAAGATATTTCAGCAATCAATAAAGGTAACAATTTGCATGGAGAAAGATGGCTGATCACATGAGTGAACACTCCAAGACCATGGCTGATGTGATGACTTCTAACATGCCAACGTTGTATTTGGCTACGAAATGTAAAGTGCTGGCAAACCCTCTTTCCTGCAGGATTGAACCAAAGATGGGAACATTCCCTGTTCAAACTGTTTTGAGCCACATTAGCAGAGATTTTTAAACCTTGAGATAAGCAGCTGTTCTCACCCTTTTCCTTGCGGGAGAAAATAGCTGCTTGTTGAATTGTTCCAAGACATTTCCTTGTGCTTTCAAATGGTTAACAAGCCCAATGGTGGAATCATCGACTCCTTGACAATGTCCCCTTTCTGCTTCATGTCACCATTTTCTACATTCCGTATCAACTCTACTTCCTTTTTGATCAACAACTCTTTGAACCTTTTGACACTTCTTTCTATATTTACAGGCTTTGTATGTTCTTTCACAGTGAGATTTTGATGTCAAATGTTGGTGTTCCCACATCTATTGGATTTTGTGCTCTTTGGGGGCTTAATTCTATTCCGATCAGTTAGTGACACCAAATAATGAACTTGTATGATTTCAATTAACCTGGAGTTAAAAGTCCAGAACTTCAGCTTATAATAGGCATCGTTTTATAGGATTTGCTATTGTCCCAGCAGGAGCGGCTGACAAAGTTCACTGAATTAGAATTTTAGAATGTCCAATTTAATGTCCAAATCTTTGCAATTTCACTGCATTTGAAAGGAGAATCACAGGAAAAACAAATCCAAACTTTTCTTCAAAACTATCACTAAGTGCAGATGACAAACTGTCTGAATCTCTCATCTATGTTCATGAAATCTTTCTAAGTAAAAAAAAAACACATATCTTGTGGAGGGATGTGGTGCTTGGCTATCAGTTGGAAGAAAAATCCCAATGTTAAAATCCTGCTTTCTATGCCATACAGGATGAGGAATTTTTAAAATAGTGCCATTTGAAAACAGTCATTTTCCAGCACTTGCACCAAAGAAAGCCTGCAATTTTCTTTATGCAAAACCATTCATCCATTGTGGCTAATTACAGACGCAGAAACCATCTGCTTTCCTGCCCACTCTTCAGTTTGCAGGTTTCCAATTCAGATCTCAGATACACCTTTCTCATCTAGACTAGTCCTCTCAATATTAGCACTAAACTCTTGAAGAAAAGGCACTGATAAAAGAAAGACATCAAGTATAATGGATGACTAGTGAAGGATTATTAAGATCCATGTGGTTTATTTATTGACTGGTCCAACTCATGAGTTAACTGTTCCAAACTAACAACTCTGCTGATATTGTTTCAGAGATAGTAGGAACTGCAGATGCTGGAGAATCTGAGATAACAATGTGTAGAGCTGGATGAACACAGCAGGCCAAGCAGCATCAGAGGAGCAGGAAAGCTGACATTTCAGAAAT
>NC_063358.1:33440179-33474916 GCF_021869965.1 Rhincodon typus | reverse complement strand
TCTAGGCCCGAAACGTCAGCTTTCCTGCTCCTCTGATGCTGCTTGGCCTGCTGTGTTCATCCAGCTCTACACCTTGTTAACTCTGTTGATATTGCCTGTTTAGCAGAATTCTGATGCTACTAATAAAATAAAAGCTGCAGGAGTTCGAAGTATCTAGTGGGGGAAAAAAGAGCATATTAAATCTGGAAAACATTTAAATATTCATCTTGCCCACTTGTCATCCTTTTTGACTCTCTGTTGTTCGTTTAGAGCACTATTATAAATGTGAATTCTCTAGATTATTTACAGATTATATACTCTAAACAATATCTTTTCGTCTTCAGTGCAGTGGCCACTAGACCATACATAAGGAAGAACACAGTACATTGAAAGGAGATATTGATATTCCATATAATCATTATTTAATTATCATAGATGAACCATAACATGAAATAGAAAATGTATCATGTTGAAAGGTAATGAATCTCCACATAATGTGTATTTTGATCTATCAGCAGCTGTGAAAAGTTTATTTTGCATTCAGCATGGTGTAGAAAAGCTATGTTTTGGGTTTCCTGATTTTTTGGGTTTTGGGTTTCGTGTAAAGGAACCTGACAAATTCTTAATTCCCTCCTTTAATTCTGCACTAAGGAACTGACTGAGAATTTGTCTGCAAATAGCCACGTAAGCATGCATAATATTTGATTTTGTCCTAAACTGTCTTATATTCAAACCAATTCAGATTAAAATGAATTTAATTTACTGACTTACTATTAGATTACCTTCAATTTGTTATGCAGATGAATTAACTTGTTGTCATATAACCAAGGAAGTGAATCAGTTAGCTCAATTGGCTGGACTGCTCGTTTGCAATGCAGTGTGACACTAAGAGTGTAGGTTCAAACTCCAGTGCCAGCTGAGGTTACCACAAAGCTCCCTCATTCTAAACCTTTGCCCTTGCCTGAGATGTGGTGACCCTCAGGTTAAACCACCATCAGCCATTCCTCTAATGAGAGAGTAGATCTAAGCAATGAAGAAGTCAGATCTCAAAGCATGTACCATACTAATAATATTCATTAGCTACAAATTAAAAAAAAGTGATCAAACGTTTCACAGACTTGATGATGTGTAGCTGGTGAGAAGCAAATCACAAATCACCGAAAGGAATGTAAAAGGTGCACCCCTAATTCCATGTATCACAGTAAATCATCATTAATATATGTTCAGGATTAACTACAAGCGTGACCAGAGTCTGCCATATTCAGTTAATTAGAATAGTTGAAAAATAAATATTTGGACAGTTTAATACTTTAAATTTTCCAAATTTAACAAAAATTTCTTTGCATACATAGCCTTTAAAAATGCTTTGCTAAAATCAAGGAAAGAAGATATTTGGTCCATCATGTCTGTCGCAGCTTCTTTGAAGAGAAATCCGGTTCATTCCACTCCTTCACTCTTTCCCTTTGTCCCTTTCATGTCCCTATCTAATTTCTATTTGGTGATTCCCACTCAATCTGTTTCCCCCAGCTTATCAGTGTATTCCAAATTCGAACCGCATGCTGCAGAAGAGAAGGTATTTCCTTAGATTGAATTTCACCAGTCATCTGATATCTGTGATTGACCTTTCACATGTGGAAACAGTTTCATTTATTTACTGTATCTAAATTCACCCTGATTATAAATTCTTCCCATTAATTTCCTTCCCTAGCTTTCTTTGCTCTAAGGAGAACAACTGGAGCTTCTCCAGTCTATCCACATAACTACATCCACCTGTTGCTGGAACCATCCAAGTAAACCTCCATTCTACTCTTTTCAAAGCTGCTGTATCCTCCTTAAAATGTGGTGACCAGAATTATGCAAAATATTGCAACTACAATTCACATTGGGTTCTGGCATTCACACTCTGCACCTCGACTGATAAAAACAAGTGCTAATTATTTTAGGAATTGTTCTGTTCATTCAGGTGTTCAGTCACCTGTAAAGAATTTGCATCCTCCCTTGCAACCACATCCTGTTTTATCTCATCAACCTGTTCTGTTGCTTAAAGTTATTTCAATTAATATACATTACATTTTACACAGAAAGACTATTTCGATGATAAAAGTAGAGTACGCTACACCACCTTTAAAGAAACATAACTGTGAACAAAGTTTGCTCACTCGAAATATTGGCATTACTCAATAATGCCTGGTACTTCCAGAACTCTATAGTAGCACTCGAATATCAGATTTGGCTACATGGAAACACTCCAAATCAGAACAATGTACATTTTTAAGTGATTGCTGTCATTTGACCAAAACAGAAAATACTGGAAATGCTCAGCAGTCAGATAGCATCTGTGCAGAGAGAAACTGTCAATCTGAAATGTTAATTCTAGTTTCTATCTCCAACAATCAAGCCACCCTACAGAGGATTTGCTACTTTAAGGTTTTTGTGTGTATTTGACCATAAATCAGGTAACTCTCCGATAAAGCACTGAAGAAGTGCTTCACTATTGGAGGTGCTGCTTTTCTAATGAGATTTGAAATGATGATCTGTCTGCAGTCGTAGGTGGAGGTAAAAGACTCTATTACACTAATTTAAAGTACGGCAGTGTAGCTGTGACCTGCTGTGTCATGAAATATTTGTTCCTCGTCAAGCATCTCTTAAACAAAACCACTGTTACACTGACTGACTGTAAATTGACAATGGTGTTCTCTACTATAGAACAAGGACTACACTCCAATTAAATTGCACTGACAGTAAAGCAGTTTGACTTTTTGTGAGGTCATGAAAGGTAGCATTATAATTAAAAATCTCTCTTTGATATAAAAGAATAGATGATTTCAGTTATACAAGTTTACATTTCTGCTTCCTTAACTTTGATTAATGAATGACACGCGCAGTGAAAACCGGTGCCAAGACACGCCTGTTTAAAAGTTGGATCTTAGCTTACAAATTTGGGACTAAACTAATTTACAATCGTCATGATTTAAACATGCCTGGAGGAATTAAACCAGACTCCTACACATATTAGCATTTGAGCACCAATTTGGAACTACTTTCCTGATGTGGCACGTGTAAAATCCACAAACAAACTTCCAGTGAAGCTATGGAGTGTTATTGCTGACGCACATAAGCAAGTCAGAGACCAGGGGAGAGAAAGCACAGCTTGTCACATCTAGCAGAGAAGGTCTAGCTGAGGCAGAGCATCCTATACCATCATGGAGACCAGCACAGAGGCATGGGGCAATGATTCCCTGCTCCAAGAGCATGGTTTCAGAATCCAAAGCAATAATTTGATGTGAGTTGTCAAGGTTAGATTCCATCTCACAAAGGCATTTGTTGGTGATTCCGACAGCATCAACATTACAATGCTAACATACTTCATCAACTATCCAATTACACACTAAAATTCACACAGCCTACAGTGTTGCATTTTTTACAGGCACAAATCACACCTTAAACTCACCTCACAGCTCTTCAACCACATGAGGCAACATATAAATACACACTAGCCAGTGGTCTCACTCACAATCACCACTCTATGTTTCTCGGATGAATGTACAGAACAGTGGCAACCGATTGGAGAAAAGGGAAGCACAACTCCACGATTGCCTTTTCCCTGAGGAAATAGTGCTAGCAGTGATGAAGAGGTGAGTGGCAGATTGCGTGGCTACAGGTAGGCCAGGGGACATCCTATTAAAGGTATACAGTCACTTTAGCTTCCTTAAATAACTGCAACATTCCTAATTTCCTGTGCCTGTCCTTACTCAGAAGCTCTATGTGGTCTTAACACACGCATTCTCCAACAGTGACAGTAGGAACTGCAGATGCTGGAGAATCTGAGATAACAAGGTGTAGAGCTGGATGAACACAGCAGGCCAAGCAGCATCAGAGGAGCAGGAAGGCTGACGTTTCGGGCCTAGACCCTTCTTCAGAAATGGTGGAGGGGAAGGGGGTTCTGAAATAAATAGGGAGAGAGGGGGAGGCGGCTAGAAGATGGATAGAGGAGAAGATAGGTGGAGAGGAGACAGACAGGTCAAAGAGGCGGGGATGGAGCCAGTAAAGGTGAGTGTGGGTGGGGAGGTAGGGAGGAGATAGGTCAGTCCAGGGAGGACGGCCAGGTCAAGGGGCCTCCCTAACCTGTCCTTCCTTCCACCTATCCCCTCCTCTCACCTCAATCCCCACCCCCGCCTACTACCTACTAACCTCATCCCACCCCCTTGACCTGTACGTCCTCCCTGGACTGACCTATCTCCTCCCTAACTCCCCACCTACACTCACCTTTACTGGTTCCATCTCCGCCTCTTTGACCTGTCTGTCTCCCCTCCACCTATCTTCTCCTCTATCCATCTTCTATCCGCCTCCCCCTCTCTCCCTATTTATTTCAGAACCCCCTTCCCCTCCCCCATTTCTGAAGAAGGGTCTAGGCCCGAAACGTCAGCCTTCCTGGTCCTCTGATGCTGCTTGGCCTGCTGTGTTCCTCCAGCTCTACACCTTGTTATCTCACATTCTCCAACAGTGACCACATTAGCTTCTCTCCAACCCTTCCAATAAAAGGCTCCCAGACAAAGGTCCAAGTCACATCACCAGAAGAGAATGAACACAAGAGTGACAACATGACAGTGAGTCAATCATTACTACTGTTGTAGTACCAGCTCAGAAACTGGCCTTGCGCATGACGTAAGAGACAGGGGAAAATAGGATCCTTGCAATTGCATGTACTGAGCACTAGTGGGCATCAGTCATGCTGGATGGAAAGGATTCCACAAGTATAACCTTGGCAGGGGTCAGATTAACCGGCTATAGAGGAATCAGATATGGACCTATCAGGGCCCAATAAAAACAAAGAGTGAAATGTTTGAGAAAGGAAGTGGACAGCCTGCCTTAAAATCCACAGCTCATGGAAATGAGGATGTAGGATACTGTCTCCAGTTGAAGCTATGACTTGGCCTAGAACCTGAAACCCATACTCTCCAGCATAGCATGGCTCGTCACCTCCATCCAATGAGTGTTGGCTGAGTGAAGTTACCACTTCCCCAGCTGCCATAGCAGTTTCCGAAGAACACCAAAACACATTCATAGAACTGCAAAGACCATCAATGGACGCTCAGGCAACTGCCAAAATATCTCTGGACTCCTCAGCTGAAAGGTCTTAAGGGTCAACCCACTGGGTGAGCAGACTCTCCGACGTAGTGGCACGGATCATGGAATGCTGGCATTCCTACAGACGGCATCATTCAAGCTCTGTCCCTCAGCCTTTGCACCACTGTCTGTTCAGTTGTTTGTCAGGCAGGCAGCCAGGAATTCTGAAGCTTATGCTGAGATGGTGCAGACCAAGGTTGGGTAACCATAGCCCACAGCCTCCTGGCATCTGACCTGCCTACTTTCAGCATCTCAGCAGCTTGGGTTCCACTTGCCCTGCTGCCACTCAGGATACACTTTGTAATGAGCAAAGAACATTCATTAGATTGACACTAAAGATAACCACAGGCTGAATAATTCAATATCTGCTTGTGTTGTTGGTTTTGAAATGTTTTCAAAGTTTTTCCAGATAAGGAGGTTTTCTGGTTATTGGACAGTGATGGATTTTGTGATCTTCTTATTATATTTCTCATGCAAAGGGGTTGTAATGATTGGGCAAAGATGATGGACTTCTGATGAATCTTCATTCTCCTGGTGGATAAATCACAGCTCTAAGGTCTGAGGTAAAGTTTCTCAAAAGTAGCCTTGAATTAGATGGCAGCACCCAGAGGGAAAAAGCAGTCAAACTTACAAATTGACACATACTGCTTTGATGTGTCTTTTATACCTCAACATGGAGCTCCAGTACATTCATTTCCAAGCATCATTGTATTTTTGTGCTGTCTTTTCTCTCTGAACATGTCTGTTTCAGGTCAGAGTTGGCTACTTTGAGCCATCTGGTACTTCCCTGATTGCCTTTATCTTCCTCCTCCTCGTATGAGTCCTGGATGGACTGCTTGACGTCATTGCTAATGGTCATGACTACTTTCTCGTGCTTGCCAGATTGTGGAGCATGCAAAATGTTATCACAAATGTGGCTATCTTCTTTGCGACTACAATTGATTTCTTGACTGATCAATGCATCTGACTGTCTCTTAAGGTGAATAACCAAGAAAACTTCTGTGGAGAAAGTGGAGGGACTCAGCATAATGAGTCACAGAAAGTCTCCAATATGTTTTGTAGATCATCAATTCATCTCCAGCAGCAAATGAACAGTGAAACTTGGGGATAGCATTACATAATGCTCAAAACCTGCAATAACGATTGGCCACTACTGGAGGAGATCATTAGTTGAACCCGGCAAATAGCATAAAGTGTCTTTAGTGAATGCTAGCAGTCGATTGGATTTCTAGCTGGAGCTTTAGTGATCTTTGAGTGCGACATCATAGTGTATTTCAACTTCCTCACTAAGACTGCATCTTCTACTGAACACAAACTAAACTGACCGGGATCACAACTTGGCTCAGTCCAAGTCTTCTCAGTCTTTGAAAGAATCTAAGGAAAATTATGAACAACTTGCCTTATGTTCTCAAGGAATATGATGATAATGGAGCTTAAAGCAGTAGACTTTCAAAGCAGGCGGTATCAAAAACATGAGCAAAAAATTACCAGAATAAAGTGGAGAACTTAAATTGCAATGAAATACATTCATAATTCAATGTTGTATTATAACAAAAAAATTTGAAAATGTAATGCTCGCAAACCATGTGCATCACCATTTACCTAGAAACAAATGGAGGATTGAAATAAAAAAAAAAGCAACACAGCGCAATTAAATCAGCACGAGTACAGTTTTGGCTGATATAAATCAACAAATTACATAGCAATAGACACCAGCAAGGCGATAAATTAATGGGCAGGGGGACATGAACAATTTTAAGAATACAACAATATACACAACGTGATTTAATCAATTAATGGGTAAATGGACAGTAATGAGCTAATCGAGGACATGTTGGGCCAGGTACCAGGTTAGTTTTGAAATGCTTTGCTGTCCACTAGTAGTGGGAAACAAACTTTTCAAATTTGGATGTACACTTCAAATGGTGCTATCCTCGTGAACACATTTGTTAGCGCAAACCTAATTCCCAGTGACAGTGTGCAGAGCAAGCAGATTATAACATCAATCATAGTGCAATACTGACTGGTCACAAGTGCTGCCATTGCAAAATGCAACATTCCACCTTATGCCCTTAACTTTGTTGAACCGAACATGGTATTTAAAAGGCATGAAAGGATCCCTCTCTGACGCCCCAATAGTGCTACATAAATGGATCCTGAAATGCTTGCAAATTAGCTGCTGCTTTATTTTATCTGACTGTTTGAACAATTGTGTACGGGCTTGGAGCTTTCTTTGCTTGGCTAACATTCCAACAAGCTGCAGGGAGTGGGTGTTACTAAAGTGCTTTGATTTTGATTTAAACCTATGACAAAACACATTGCTTTCAGGGTGTGTGTGTGTGTGACTTTGTAGAGGTTCAATGGGCATGACTGGGAAAATGAAGAGAGATGACAGAGCTGCTGAAAGAGGCAGGACACAGAGGCAGATAAAGGCCCTTAGAAGGAGGCCATAACTGTTCAGGTATTTATTGAGAAATTCTCATACCTCAACTTCAGTGAGAAGAAATGATGAGACAGTTTTGCTTCGTCACAACAATGTACACCCTTTGATGTGGACTTCGTTGGTTACAAAGCATTCTGGGATGTGGGGAGTGTGCAAAGCCCTATAGAGGTGCAAGTCTTTTTTTTCACAAAAGAGGTCATGACTAAAATCTGCTGATTGATGCAGCCACAATGCAGTTTCTATGCAGGGCCAAGGACAGCATTGCCTGTGCTGATAATATTCATCTGTCTGGACAAATGGCTGCCGATGACTAAATAGCGGACAGACAATGCAAGGGAAGCTATAAGATAGTTAGCCTTTTTTTGCTTGGGTTCAATATGATGAAATAACTAATGAGCAGCTCTATTCACTTTCTCAACAGTTTCCCCTTCCTCATTCTTCCTGTGTTATTTGTTCCTGAAAACTTGAAAATAAAAACCTCTTGAAAGTGCATATTCCAAACCAAATTAATAAATTCATCCAGCCTTAATGTACATAAAAAAAAGTTAAATCGAACTCCTCAATTCTTTGGTGAATGCCACCTCTGAGCCTTTGTCTGTCCTTGTGCTGCTCTGCACTGCCTCCCTGTGGTTGTTTCACTGAAAACAGAATGTTGCTGAGTTCCAAATAAGGAGACTTCAGAGGACATTGATGTCAGGAAGCGAGCTCTTGACCTGGTCTGCAGCAGACTGGCCTGGCTAGCTGATAGAAAAAGCACTGGTGAAATGATAAAAATTGGATCCTGAATACTAAGAGATTGGTGAATTGCTGCAGTGCCCCTGTGAACATTGCCAACTAAAGCGATGATGGCAAAAGTCTGAGCTGACATCAATCTGAGATTACACTGCAGCATTCAGATTTGGATGGAAGCTAATTGTGTCGTTGCAAAAGCTGCGACATCAACCATTAACCAATACATCATGCTGCCTTCCACAGCTGTATAGCATATGGTGAGTCAACGCAGCGTAGAGCTGGAGGAACACAGCAGGTCAGGCAGCGTCAGAGGAGCAGGAACATTGACGTTTCAGATCTGGACCCTTCATCAGCATTAGGGAGGGGGAAGGGAGCTCAGAAATAAATAGAGGGAGGGGGTGGGGATGGGGTAAGGTAGGTGGGATGGTGATAGGTGGATGCAGGTAGGGGGTAGTGGAGATTGGTCAGTGGGAAGGGTGGGGCAAATAGGTGAGAAAGAAGTTGGACAGGTTGTGTCAAGTCAAGGAGGCGGGGATCAGAGGGAGGTTGGACATGGGATGAGGTTGGGGGTGGGGAGATTTTGAAGCTGGTGTATTCTATGTTGAGGCCATCAGGCTGCAGGCTCCTGAGATGGAATATGAGGTGTTGCTCCTCCAGTTTGTGTGTAGCATCATTGTGGCACTGGAGGAGGCCCAGGATGGACATGTCACCCAGGGAGAGGGAGGGGGAGTTAAAATGGCCGGCGACCGGAAGGTGTTGTTGATTACAGCGTACAGCATACAGAGTGCTTGGTCTCATCGATGTAGAGGAGACCATATCAGGAGCAACAGATACAGTAGAACAGGCTGGAGGATGTACAGGTGAATCCCTGTCAGGTTTGGAAAGATTGTGCAGGGCCTTGGAAAGAGGTGAGAGGGGAAGTATAGGGGCAGGTATAGCATTTCCTACGGTTGCAGGGAAAGGTGCTGGGTAAGATGGGGTTGGTGGGCAGTGTGGAGGAGACGAGGGAGTCACAGAGTGAGCAGTCCCTATGAAAAGCAGATAGGTTTGGGGAGGGAAATATCTCTGATGGTGGGTCAGATTGTAGGTAGTGAAAATGGCGAAGGATGATGCACTGGATGCAGAGGTTGGTGGGGTGGTATGTGAGGTCCAGGGGAATTCTGTCCCTATTTTTGTTGGAAGGAGGCGGTTTGAGGGAGAAGTACAGGAAATGCAAGAGATGCCGTTGAAGGAATTATGAATCACTGGATGGGGGATGTTACGGTCCTTGAAGTAGGAGGACATCTGGGATATCCACGAGTGGAACACTATATCTTAGGATCAGGTGTGGTGGAGGCGGAGGAATTAGGAGTAAGGGATCACATTCTTGCAGGAGAGTGAGTGAGAGGAGGTGTAGTCAGGGTCGGTGGGTTTGAAATAGATGTCTGTGCTGAGATAATTATCAGAGACGATGATGGAGAGGTCCTGAAAGGGGAGGGAGGTGTTGGAGATGGTCCAGGTGAATTTGAGGTTGAGGTGAAAAGTGTTAGTAAAGATGATGAGCTGTTCCAGCTCCTCATGGGAGCATGAGGCAGCACCAATACAGTCATCAATGCAGCAGAGGAAGAGGAGGGGTATGGTGCCAGTATAACTGCAGAAGAGGGACCACTCCACATATCCTGCAAAGAGGCAGGCATAGCTCAGACTCATGTGTGTGCCCATAGTCACCCCTTTAGTTTGTGGGAAGTGGGAGAAGTTAAAGGAAATGTTGCTGAGGGTAAGGACGATTTCTGTTAAGCAGAAGAGAGCGTTGGAGGAAGGGGACCGGTTGGACCTGTGGAATAGGGAGAAGCAGAAGACTTTTAGGCCCTCCTCATGGGGCATACTGGTTTGGAGATACTGGTGACCAGCTGTTCCATATTGGATTTGAAGGACTCCAAATTCTGAGCAAAGCCCTGTATCAGTTTGGTGCTGGATTCCTCCTTGTTAATTGACTTAGAAATACATTGCCATTCCTTCATTGCTACTGGGTCAATATCTGGAATTCCCTCCTTAAGGGCATTGTGGGTCACCCCACAGCAGGTGGACTGCAGCGGCTCAAGAGGACAGTTCACCACCACCTTCTCAAGGGCAACTAGGGACGGGCAAGAAATGCTGGCTCAGCCATTGATGCCCACATCCCACAAATGAGTAAAACGTATAAATAATAATGAACATGGACTTTCTGCTGTATTCCCCAGCGAGTTGAGTATTTGTTTTTCTCGACTTTTCAGCCTCCTTTTGTAGCCTTGGAAGACCTTGGCAGTCCTCATCTGAGTCATCTGCAACATAGTTATATGATCTGAAACTCTGGTAAAGGGAAATCAATGTTACCCTTTCCCCCTGCCTCTTGCCGCTACACCTGCAGTCTCCTCCTTCCTTCTAACAATAAAAATACATGGTGGCAGTCTTTAAGCTAGTGGCCACGGGTAAAAGATCAATGATATTGACTCTTCATCTCCACTATCTCCTTCCTATTCTTGTTATTACCGGGAATATTACCGGGAATACCACTCCAGGTTTTGAATATCTAAGAAGGACAACGGTTGGATAATATTGAGGGAAAGGGGTAATGGTCAGGGAATTTGATAATAATGAGGGGAAACAAGTAGTAAGCCGTGTATGCATCTGTAGTTTATAAATCAGAAAAGCTTGCATTCCATCACAATCAATAACCTCATGGATCAGCATATCACTCAGTCTACCAATACCATCAATGGAATATGTCAGACAAAATGTCAGCAGCGAGAATACCCGAAAATGAAATACCATCCTGGTCAAACTGCATGTCTGAACTACCTGCATTCCAACCAGTGAAAACAGCATTCTACAGAGCGGGCTAAACAATTTCACAGCCAACGAATCAGATCAAAGGACTGCAGTCCTGCCTCAGTCAGTCATGAATGGCAACGGACAAGTTAACACTGATGAGATAGACAGACACCATGAAGATCCTCACTCTCAGTACTTGTGGGGACAATGCAACAATGCAAAAGACATGGCTGATACATTTGTAACTCTCACTAGCAAGGAACAGACAGTGTATAATCTATTTCAGGCTGTCCTTGAGACCCCACAATTACAGAAGCCGTTGTTCGGCTATTTTCTATTCATTCATGCGACTCCAAGAAGTGACAAAGTCACTGCATACAGTGAGATCTGTTAGGTCCAGCAACATCCCAGGTGTAATGCTGAAGATTTGTATTCTGGAACTAGTTACACTTCTAGCCAAGCTGCTTAGTACAGCAGCAACATTTGGCACCTTGCCCAGTAACACAAGAAATTCCCCTCCCACCCCAGAAACAAAGGCTAATTCAAGCCAACCAATTTCCGCCTCATTAATCTACTCTCAATCATCAGTAAAGAGATAAAAGGTGCAGCTGGCAATGCTATCAAGCAACATTTACTCAGCAATAACCTGTTCACCAATGCTCAATTTGTACTTGACCAGGATGGTTTGGCTTCAGTTCCCATTAAATCTTTGGTCCAAGCATTGGCACCTCCTGGAATTCTTATCGGAGCAGAATAAGGCCAATTGGCCCATTGACCCTGCTCCACCACTCAATCAGCCTCAGAACATCACAGTAGGCATTCCTCAGAGTAGTGTCCTAGACCCAACTTTGGCTAATTCATCGATGTCTTACAAAATCAGAAGGAAATGTTCTCTGAAGATTGGAGAGTGTTCATACTAATCATGACTCGTCAGATAACAAAGTAGTCCAGGCTAACATGCCACCTTGACAATGTTCAGGCTTGTGCCGATAAATCATAAGTATCATTTGTGCCACACAGCTGCCAGGCATTAACTATATCTAACCAAAGAGAATATAACCCATCTTCCATTGACGTTCAAAGGCATTGCCACTGCCAAATTTCTCACTGTCAACATCTTGAAGGTCCTCATTGACCAGAAACTGTGTCAGCAACATAACCATGGTGGATACAAAAGCAGTACGGCGATTAGGAATTCTCCAGCAATCAACTCACTTCCTGACTGCCCTAAGTCACAAGTCAGGAATCCACTTGTTGGGCTGTGTGCACCTGCAGCGATACTTGAGCAGTACGACACAAACCATGACAAAAAAGCCTCTTGTTTGGTAGCTTAACTACTGAAGTTAATATAACCCCAGAGGACCACAGAGCTGCTCTCCCATATAGATAGAGGAAGAGAGAAAGAGACAAATGGTAATGAGTTTAACTTGAGGCTCACCATACTATAGGCAACGGATGATGTTGAGCACCTAAAACCTATACGGCACGATGGCTCAGTGGTTAGCACTACTGCTTCACAGTGCCAGGGACCTGGGTTCAATTCCACCCTTGGGTGTAAATTGTGTGGAATTTGCAGATTCTCCCCATGTCTGTGTGGGTTTGCTCCCACAGTCCAAAGATGTGTTGGTTAGATGGATTGACCATGAGAAATGCAGGGTTGTGGGTCTGGGTGGGATGCACTTTGAAGGATCAGTGTGGACTTGATGTCCTGAATGGCCTGCTACCAGACTGTGAGGATTCTATATACACAGTGATGTTCTCCACTGTCATATACATAATGCATAGCTCTTCAGATATCTGGGAACCAACCATTATTGTTGGCAGGCAGAAGCTTTGTCAACATGAACCAGTCACTAGTCCATAGATCAATCAGCTACGTGTTGCCAGTCAAAGCTCAACTTGAAAACACCCCTTGGCTCCAGCTTGTCTACAAACTAGGCTGCTACTATTGGTTGAGTAAGTAGCTGTGGAGTCAGTGCTTAGAATGAGTGTCAAGTTTTCAAAGAGTGCAACAATTCTTCAACAATCCCTGGTTTTTAAAACAGTTCTTTCCCTATTTCAGTCCTCAATCACAAGTACAGAAAAGTAAAGAAAAAGGATAACAAGGTGTAGAGCTGGATGAACACAGCAGGCCAAGCAGCATCAGAGGAGCAGGAAGGCTGACGTTTTGGGCCTAGACCCTTCTTCAGAAATGGGGGAGAGGAAGGGGGTTCTGAAATAAATAGGGAGAGAGGGGGAGGCGGATAGAAGATGGATAGAGGAGAAGATAGGTGGAGAGGAGACAGACAGGTCAAAGAGGCAGGGACGGAGCCAGTAAAGGTGAGTGTAGGTGGGGAGTTAGGGAGGAGATAGGTCAGTCCAGGGAGGATGGACAGGTCAAGGGGGCGGGATGAGGTTAGTAGGTAGGAGATAGGGGTGGGGCTTGAGGTGGGAGGAGGGGATAGGTGGGAGGCGGGGACGAGCTGGGCTGGATTTGGGCTGTGATAGGGGGAGGGGAGATTTTGAATTTTGTGAAGTCCACATTGATACCATTGGGCTGCAGGGTTCCCAAGCAGAATATGAGTTGCTGTTCCTGCAACCTTCGGGTAGCATCGCCGTGAAAAAGGATACAGTCTTTACAAAAGAATAATGTATAATTCATCAAGGATATAAATAGTAACATCATAATGCCTATAATTTTCTTGAATTTTGGACTGGGCTGCTTAATTCTGCCAATCATATTATTTGCATGATAATTATGTAGCTCCAAATATTGAAATGCAGTGCATAATTACAGCTAAATTGTGCCACTATTGTCATGCATAACATTTTGTTGTCTTTTTTTCTCTCTCTAAGCTGGACTCAGGATGATAACTGACAGCATGCAAGCAACGCAGTTAGAAATTGATTAAAAAAAAACTAGGAAGCACAAGAAAGCTGTTTGGAGAACTGCAATTGTACTTACTGTGTGGGCTGGCTTGCTATCATCATGGAAACCTTTCTTTACGATAATGACCTTCGTGCGTTGTTGGGAGAAGCCATTAAATACAATACTTATAATGGAAGCATTCAGGTTATTTTATTTGTTTCACTACTTTAGTGTCTGGAGGTGGAGGATAGAGAAACCAAATTCTGACTGTCTCCATCATTGGCTGTGCCTTATTTAAGACAAGTTTGAGTAATGAGGGCCCCAGAACTGTCAGAGCCATGTTTAAGGAAACTTTAGTTTGGAGGAATGACGATTGTATTGATAAAAAGACACCGGTCCAGAGTAAAGACCTGTAAATTTTGCTTGAGCACAATCTCATTTGTTCTTGCCACAGATTCTTGGCAGATATTGTTCTTAGGTTGGCAGTCAGCTTATCGGGTTAGTGTCTTCAGGTTTACTGTAAATAGCAACAGGTTTTACAGGCTGAATCAGTGATAAAGTCTTCATACAACAAGTCACCATATTTAGCAAGAGATTCTAGCTCCCTTGGTGACACAGAGGATAAATATACCAGAAGAAAGGAGACATATTGCAAATGACAAAATACAGATAGGTTAAGGAGCTGAGCTAGAGAGTTAAAGAGGGCATGCAACAATGTTTTGCAATGTGTGTAGAAACAATAACTAGCCTGATGCTGACGTTGAAGGTGGGAAATTTAGAGAGCTGGTCTTTATATCACACAACTCATTCAAAACTATTTCATGAGACAGTACTCAATAATCTCTACAAGAAATGATGCAGTAATGGTCCTGAGTAATGACCGAAGTAAGTCAGCATTTTGCCAGTCGGAGAGAAAAATAGAGATGCATGATTGTGGATTGTTTTTACTGTTAAATCACAGAAGCTAAAAAAATACAAAGCTGATTGTCTGGAAAATCACAAACTGTGAGCAGTGGAAGAAGCTTTAGACGGATAAATTGGAATTAAGAGTTGTCTCGAGCAACAGACAAAGGTTCTTGAGTATGTCTTCAATACTGACTAGAAACATTCGCATGAGGAAAAGAGGAGTTGCACTTCAAATTAGGTTCCTCGAATGAACACAGCATGGGCAGCACGGTGGCTCAGTGGTTATCACTGCAGCCTGTTAGTACCAGGGACCTGGGTTTGATTCCAGGCGACTGTCTGTGTGGAGTTTACACATTCTCCCTGTGTCTGTGTAGTTTTCCTCTGGGTGCTCTGGTTTTCTCCCACAATCCAAAGATGTACAGGTTAGGTACATTGGATGTGGGAAATTGTCAATAGTGTCCAGGGGATTAGGTGGGTTAGCCATGGGGAAATGCAGGGATGGATGAGTCTGGGTGCGATGGTCCTCAGAGGGTTGGTTTGGGCTTGATGGACCAAATGGCTGGCTCTCAGACTGTAGGAATTCTAACAGTCATATTTGATAAAACGAGAGGTTTAAAAAAATCAGACTAATCAAAGATAATGCTACAAAACACGATCATGTAAGTATTGGAATTGAGCAATAGAAATAAAAAAGCTAAAGGGGAGAACTGTCAACATGAAAGACATTGAACTGGAAGCAGGATAGTGGGATGCCTCAGGGGGTTAGCTGGGCAACTCCAGAATAAGGCTAGTGGCTGCTACAAGCTTCCTATACCAGCAAAAATGAACCCAAAAGTGTCCCTACATTGAATACCCAAGCTCTCAAATGAATCACAACAATTAGACCTGCTTGTGCCTGGTCTAATCTGCCCACTCCAGGTTTCAGACACTTACATCATCAAAATCTCACAGACACTGAGGCAGCTGATGATTTAAATAGCCAGTTATCTTCATAATCTACACATATGTTGTAGTGATTATAATGAGGCCAGCCAGGTGGACTTCATAGAGGATGAGTTCCCTGATTAAGGCTGTTAATTTGGTCCCATTAGGGAGCCCTGGCTGACAAGAACAGAGTGTCAGACATCCTGGCTGGTTCTGAGGGAGACTCTTCATGTGTAAATAAAGAGTGACTTGGTCATGGGATACAAGCGTCTGTGGAGTTATTTCAGTTGTAAATCCTGAATTGACTCCATTCATTCATGTAGAAAAATGGGGAAGGCCACATTGAGAGCTGAGCTTATGGTTTCTGAGGATGTCTACTATTTTCTCCAGGTCAGAGGGATTTTTCAATGGGGAAAAGGTCTAGGCCACAGATTTCTAACATTGCTCCTTTACCAGCCAATTTAAAAAACATGGATTTAACACAATTGTTTACTACCTTGTATTACCCATGCCTAATTTTAGCCAATTCTTTGAATATAATACCATGGGCCCTCATCGTCTCAGCCAATTATTGATATGATACATTATCAAATGCTTTCTATACAAACATATAATCTATATTTGCCACAATTCATAATTATCCTTTTTCTTCTGATCTGTCAGAAAATTCAGTCAGTTTATTGATGCATAACTTAATCTTAAAAAAGAGTCACATTGACTTTTCCTGGCCAATTCATCCCTTGCAATTACCATAGTTTCTACAACTGAAATAGTTTTTGGCTTTTTTTTATTAATATCCTCTTTTTAACAGATGGTGTAATATCTCTTTATTTAAAGGCAGATCAGTCAATCATCACTGGCAGAATGATCTGAGCTTTTCCACTGAGGTGCCCTGCAGATTTCCTTTCCAAAGTAAATGGTGACATGGCTTTGCACCAAGTGAGTACGTCCAAATGCAATACCTCTGAAATAATTCAAGATCATCTTTATTATCTTCCAGTATTTCGCTACAGCTCCCTGTCTAATTAATAACGATTTTAAAAAAAGTTGGGCCCATTGATGATCCCACCCTCCCCTATTCCAATATTCTGCTCCTGATATCTATCAACTTTTATGCTGTCTTTCCTGATGATTCTTTGTGCTATTGGAGCATTTATCTACTGATGGTACATTTACTTCCTTACCTGTGGAATTCCTTCACTTTTCTCTGTAAGATTTTTATATTCTTTCTCGAGACGAGAACGTCGCTGGCTAGGCCAGCATTTATTGCCCATTCCTAATCGCCCAGAGAGTAGTTAAGAGTCAACCATATTGCTGTAGGTCTGGAGTCTGATGTTGGGCAGACCAGGCAAGGATGATTTCCTTTCCTGAAGGACATTACTGAACCAGATGATTTTCCCAACAATCGACCATGGTTTCATGGTCGTCAGTAGATCCTTAATTTCAGATTCTTTTCGTTGAATTCGAATACCATCATCTGCCATAAACACAGATCCCCAGAACGTTAGCTGAGCCTTCAGATTAATAGTCTAGTGGTAATACCACAATACCATTGCGTCCCCAGATGTGCCTCCCCCAATGTACCTCCCCCAAGTACCAAGCAACTCTGTGCTTAATGACCATAATAATCAGGCTGCTCAAATTTTTGAATGCTGGTTGGCATTGAGAAGAAAATGCAACAAGTGGTGAATGAGGTTGAAATAAGTTGGTACTGAGTTGGCATTGGTGCTGTAAAAGGCCAGTGCGGTAGATAGTCGGGTAAAAGATAGCAAAGGGAGCACAAAGGCTTAGCTAGTGTCATGGGTAAAAGGGCATTGAGTGGCATAGGGAGTTTGTGAAATCATGGCAATGAGTAGAGAGACATTGGATGGCATGGGTTTATTGTGGGGTTGTGTGTGAGCTATGAGAGGATGCAAAGGTTAAGGGTGGAGGGATGCCTTTGGGCTCATTTTTTGTTTATTAAACTGCAGAACATTGCTGGTACAAGGAGGCAGCACTTGCTGCCAATTTCTTTCAGAAGCCAGCACTTCCGCTGTCATTCCGGTGACGATGCCCACACTCTGAGATACGCCACTATCCTGGACTGGAAATCTTAACTTTCCAGGGCACTTTCTCCAGAGCCTAGTTTATGGAATGGGAAATGTCTGTCTCGATGTTTCTGAACCAGGAACAAAAGCCGGGTCTGTGTTTCTTCTCTGTCTCTATCTCTATCTCTCTCTCTCTTACACGCATATATAAATGACCTGTTTTTATAGTCAGAGCTCAATATGCAAATTTGCTGGCCTTACCTAGAATGTAGAAAGCTAGCAGAATACATGAATAAGTGGCAGATGTCACTTGATATAGAAAATTGTGAGGTAATACATTTTGTGAATAAGAATAACAATCTAATATACCTTAAGCTGCGAAAGGATTTTGACATACAAAGCAATAAAACAAATCCGTAAAATGTGACTGCGTTAGCCTGGAATAAAATGCAGCAGGGTTTCAATTTGTATTATATCTGCCAAGCTAATCCTCTCCTCTCTGTTGGAGGTCAGCATTCTTCAGATGGCACTTCCAGCAGTGATGAGAACATTGAGCTAGGTCAAAGCCAATTCTTATCTTACCGAATTGCCCAAAAAAGACAGGCAGCTCAAATGCGAAACACGCTGTGAAAGAAAATAGAAAAAACACTCTCTGGCCACACAAGTTTCAATAAAACCTTTGAAAGTTCAAATTTCTAATGTGAGAACAGCCCTCTCGTCAATTTATAACCGAATTGCTGCGATCCCCTTAAAGCACGTAGCATCCATTCTCTTTTCTTTTGATTCTAACATGAAGTTCACTGTGAAGTCTCTGATCGCTCATCTGATGAGGGAAGTGCAGGGAGTTGATCAACAATGCTGTCTGCTCAGATGTGACAGAGGTGGCGTTCTCTCACATTGACTCTCTCATGCACAACAGTTATGTGAACATATGTTGATATGGTCTGCATGTAGCAATGACCTAACTACTTAGAGTCATAAAGATGTACAACATGGGAACAGATCCTTCAGCCCAACTTGTCTGTGCTGACCAGATATCCTAAATTAATCCAGTCCTATTTGCTAGCATTTGGTCAATGTTCCTCTAAAACTTTCCTATTTGCATACATATCCAGATGCCTTTTAAATGTTGTAATTATATCAGCTTCCACCATCTCCTCTGGCAGTCCATTCTATGCATGTTCCACCCTCTGTGTGATAAAGTTGCCCCTTAGATCCCTTTGGCTCACTATCGTGAAGATAACTAATTTAGTGGCCAGATGGCCATCTGGGAGGTTTCATTTGCACACTTATCTCTTCTTTGCCTCAGTCATGACAGCCTGACTTCCTCTACAAACATGAAGAGAAATACAGATTATTTGAGAATTAACAATGTTCCAAATCTGACTTCATATCAAAAAACATACATCTTCCTCAATCAAAATAAAAGCCCAACACATTATATCCAGAATTCCCAAAACCTAAGATACATATTGCAGTGATTGTAACAAGGTCAGACAGGTGGACATCATAGAATATGAGTTCCCTGATTGGGGCTGTTGATCTGGTCCAATCAAGGAGCTCTGGCGGACATAATAAGATAGAGTGTCAGAAATACTGACCGGTCGGTGCCTGTCTCTATGTGAGGCAGTAATATAGGCAAGGACTGTTTGTGTATAAATGAAAGGTGACTTGGTGATGGGATGCTGGCCTCTATGACTTATTTCAGATAGTAGTCACTCATTTTCTGGAGAAAGGTTGAAAGCTCTGAAATTTCCATTTTCCAGTTCGAATCACTCTCCTGGTGTTTTAACTTAGGATAATGCAAGACAGAGGCTATAGGTTGAGGAGGTGGATGGTTGATTCTGTCCATCCCCACAGCTGGTCACCTTCGCTGTGTCTTTGGTGAGAATGCTGTCAAGAGCAATGCAGCAGGAATGAGAGGGGTGCAGTGGTGGTATCATCAGCCAGTGCTATTAGAAACATCAGCCTCCAAGAGGTCCTCAAGCAATGACAACTCTTTCGCAATGAAGAACATCTGGTCTTTACATTTTTGCTGTCAGAGGTCAGAAAAGCTTCAGTCTTATGCCTAGCCAACCACCCATTGTAGTCACTTCCTTTGAGTTGTTGACCTGCTAACATCCTGTGATCCTCTTAGACCGTGGAAAAATTGTTCCATCAGTGAAAATTGCAGTCTGTAGCCTAATTATCCACATCAACTGTCTTTCTGACACTGCCAGATGCATTGGTACCATTGGATCCAGCTCTCCCTTGGAAAAAGCATCAAGAAATAGGGATTCACTGGCAAACCAATGTGGGTCAATATTCCATTTGCTCCTACCTCCGACAATACCTCCATGTGCTTCATAAAATTTTGCTCATGATTTCAAATTGTGCAATACCATTATCATGATGGTGGGATTTAGAAGAGGTTGTGTCCTTGGAATGATCTAAAGAGACTGCTAGACACTAAGCCATTGGCAAGACGACCTTTTTATGTAACATTCTGCCTATTTACACATTTAAGCTTAACAAAAGGCTACATAAACAAACACATGAATTGGGACCACTCCACCCCTTGAGCTAACTGCACCATTCATGATCTGATTACTCCACATCCCCACCTATCCTCAATAACTTACCACCACCCTGTTCATCAAGGATCTATCTAGTCTGCCTTCAAAGACATTGCAGACATTGATCTCATTGCCCTTTGAGGAAGAATTCCAAAATCTCACGAAAATCTTTGAGGAAAAAAAAAACTCTCCTTTGTTTTGAATGGGTGACACTTTATTTTTAAACAGTGATTGCCTGGTCTAGATCCTCCCACAAATGTAAACATCCTTTCCATGGAGGCCTGGGACCAGTGGTGTTCCACAGGGAGTGGTAGAGGTCCACTTTTGTTTGCAATTTATTTAAGTGATTTGGATGAGATTATAGGAGGCATGGTTGGTGAGTTTGCAGATGAACCACCAGAATTGGTAATATAGTGGACAGTGAAGAAGGTTGTCTAAGATTACAAAGAGATCTTTATCAGTTAGGTCAATGGGCTGAGGAAAATCCAATGAAGTTTAATTCCGATAAATGTGAGATATTGCATTTAAGTAATACAAACAAGGACAGAACTTATACAATTAATGGTGCGGACTTGGGTACAGTTGTAGAACAGAGAGTCCTAGGGGTTCAGGTACACAATTATTTTTGCATCACAGGTAGACAGGGTGGTTAAGAAGATGTTTAACATGCATGCCTTCATTGCTCAAACATTTGAGTATGGGAGTTGTGACATCATGTTGATCTTGTACAGAATGTTGGTGAGGCCTCTTCAGGAGTATTGTATGCAGTTCTGGTTGCCGTGAAATAGAAAGGATATTATTAAACTGGAGAGGATTCAGAAAAGATTTACGGGGATGTTGTTGGGTATGCAGGGCTTGAGATATTAAAATAGATTGGAAAGGCTGGGACTTCTTTCACTGGAGAGTAAGAGTTTGAGGAATGATGTCAAAGAGGTTCTAACTTCATGAGGTTCATAGATAAGGTGAATGACAAAGGTCTTTTCCCTCAGGTGACGGAGTTCAAAACTAGGGGACATATTTTAAAGGTGCCGGGGGAAGATTTAAAAAGGACATGAGGGACAACTTTCTTACACAGAGAGTGATTCATGTGTGGAATGAACTGCCAGAGGAAATAATGGATGTAGGTACAGTTACAGCAATAAAAGACATTTGGATGAGTTCATGCATAGGAAAGATTCAGTGGGATATTGGCTAAGTGCAAGCAGGTAGAACTAATTTAGTTTGGAAACATGGTTGGCATTGACTGGTTGGACCAAACGGTCTGTTTCCATGCTGTATATTTCAATGACTCTAACAAGATCCCCCAAGATCTTCAATGTTACAATCAAGACTCCTGTTTCTTTTCTAAAATCCAGTAGACACAAGCTTAGCCTGTTCAACGTTTCCTCACAATCTGCCATTCTAGGTATTAGTCTGGGAGACCTGTCTAGAACTGTTTGCAATGTGTTCACATCCAATGTTTCAACAAGGAGATTAGTAACGTACATCGTACTCCAGATACTTACAGCCAACACAATTGTCACCATCCAGGTTCTGCTGCCAAATGATCACTTGCATTATGACATGTGAAGACTGGTACTTACATAGTTGAGTATTAGCCCTTTCCTCCTTTGCAGATTCCACCAAAATGGGTCAACATGGATGCTGAAGGGAATTACAAGAAGGCATTAATAAGCTTACAAAATGGGCATGTTCATAACAAATGAATTTCAAAACAAACTGTGTGAAGTACTACATGTTGGTGAGAAAACGTACTTAGAAAATACAAATGCAAATTAGGTGGAGCAGCACAGGCACCTCTGAGTACAAGTTCACAAATCATTGAAATTTAGCGTACAGATGAATGAGGCAACATAACAAAAGCAAAGCAAGCACTTCTTAGAAAGATAGAATTGATACTTAGGGAAGGTGTGCCCTACCTGTATTGAAGCATAAATAGACCATGTACCTAAGGCTGAAATAAAGAGATTTTTTGTCTTTCAAGAAATTAAGCACTAAAAGGAGCAGCCAGAAAAGTGCATTGAAGCCCAGAACTACTCATGAGCTTATTGAATGGTGGAGCAGACCCAATGAACCACATGGTCTTTTTCTCCTGCTCATTTCTTCTATTCTCAGGTGCACGGGTTCTGGAGGCTGAGCTAATAGTGGGAAGAGAGGCTGGTAATAGTGGGGCAACTGAATGTAGGTTGCCCCATGATCTACTCAACGGGCTGGATTGAAAAGGGCACTGCACACTCACAGTTAAAAGGCACTGCAATCTTTTGCAGTTGATGGGAAACTGGTGATTGATTGAGGTTTTTGCCAGGGCCTAGTAGGAAGGGTCCCTGAGGAGGTAACAGATGAGATAGGATAGTAGGATGAAGTTTGAGAATCCCTAACCATATGAGAGTGAACCTGGGGCAAGGGCAGCAGTCACAGTTTGTGGGTTAGCACTCCGATCATCGGGGAACTGTTAAGGAGGGAACACCCTGCCCATCAACAATACTCCCAAGAAAACCTGCCAAGTTGGCTGTTTGGTGCAAGTCTCTCCTGCTATGGGTTAAATCTTGATAGGGGAGCAAGATAAGGTCCTTAAGATAGAAATAATTGCCCACATAAGGATCTCAATTGGCTCACTATTCAGCCCAAGAGTCATCACTTATTGGTAAAATTGAGCAGGCGGTAGACGCAGATAGGGAAGCAGCACACAGCTTATATGCTGTCTCCTGTCTTCAAACCCACCAACAGAGGGTAGTGAATCCAGCCCAACATATGAGACCTTTTGATTTGAGCTGTTTCTCATCCAGTGAATGGATGGTTGGATAACATCCTTGAGATAATCTGGTCATCCAGTAAGTGCTTCCTCCATTTAATTATCTTCAGTTTAGGCAAACTTCATTGGAGAGTTAGTCATCACATGTTTCTATTTATTCTTGTCACAAGTCAAAGGGAATCTGAAAGTTTTGCAAATAAAGATAAAAGTCATCTTTGTGCTACCAGACCATAGGGCTGATCTCTCAGGAGAGAGAGAGAGAGAGACAGCTGATGGTGGTGGTTTAACCTGAAGGTCACCACACCTTAGGTGAGATTGAGGTGTTAACCTCAGATGGTAAGGGAATTGAACCCATGCTGTAAGCATTACTCTGCATTGCAAACCAGTCATCCAGCCAAACAACCCCTCTTTCACCTTAGAAACAGAAAGCATTACACAGGTTTCATTAAGAATGATGGCTCCTCATGAGGTTATAAGATATCTTGCTCCACTGAGGTGTTCCCATTTTGTTTATATTGCCTCTCCTCACCCTTCCTTGAAGAACCACTTCAATGACAAAAATGCAGTATAAATAAGCATATGCAAGACCATCTGTTTAGGAACTACTAACTGCAAATGTTCCCAACCCTGATTCATCTGAAATTCTGTATGTCTGATGTTGAAAAATGACCTACAATTGGTGATATTAGTAATTGGCAAGACTATTTACCACTGATCCATACAAAATGACTTGGAAAGTATTTGGGCTTCACTTTATTCTCATGCTGAGATATTAGACCACATTCAAAAGCAGATTATACATTTACCAACAGTGTCTCTTTCCTGAGCGTAGCCCCTAAGAATGAGAAAAATGAATCTCTCTCAATAATTTTGCAACATGCCAACCAATGATGCTTAGAGGTTCAATTCTTAAAAAAAGCATAAAATATTTTTTTGTCTGTGCTCACGTAGAATTACACACACTGCAAAAACAGGTCATTCAACTTAACTGGTCTATGACAGTGATAATGATTCATTGAAATGCCCGCCCACATCAATGCACCCCCTCTCTTCACTCCACCATCATAACCAAACAAAGAATATCCCTTCATCTTATTCTTCAATCCCTTTCTCCATCGGGTGTTTACTTTGTTTCCCCTTAAATGCATCCATCCTATTTACTTCAAATAATCCACATGGTGGCAAATACTACAGATAAATTTTACATTTTCATTTCTCTCTGAATATGGAAGTTAATCGTAGATTCCTTACTGAATTTTTTAAGGGCATATTTGGATTTATCCTAATAAAAATGGAAAGAGCTGCTGTAAATCAGAAACAAGAACAGAAATCTCTGGGAAAGCTCAATAAGTTTGGCAGCATCTGTGCAGAGAAATCAGAGTTAACATTCAGAACTGAACATTCTGAGGAAGGGTCACTTGACCAATGTGACACCACTGTTTAAAAAAGGAAGTAGACAAAAAGCAAGTAACTATAGGCCAGTTAGCTTAACTTCGGTAGTGAGGAAAATGCTTGAATCTATCATTAAGGAAGAAATAGCAAGACATCTGGATATAAATTGTCCCATTGGGAACACCCAGCATGGGTTCATGAAGGGTAGGTCATGTTTAACTAATTTGGTGGAATTCTTTGAGGACATTACTTGCATGGTGGACAATGGGGAACCTGTGGATGTGGTGTATCTGGATTTCCAGAAGGCATTTGACAAGGTGCCACACCAAAGGCTGCTACATAAGATAAAGTTACACAGTATTACAGGTAATGTATTGGCATGGATAGAGGATTGGTTGACCAGTAGAAAGCAAAGAGTAGGGGTAAATGGGTGTTTTTCTGGTTGGCGGTCAGTGGCTAGTGGCGTGCCTCAGGGATCAGTGTTGGGACCTCAATTGTTTACAATTTACATAGATGATTTGGAGTTGGGGACTAAGTGTGGTGTGTCAAATTTTGCAGATGACACTAAGGTGAGTGGTAGAGCAAAGTGTGCAGAAGACACTGAAAGCCTGCAGAGGGATATAGATAGTCTAAGTGAGTGGGCAAAGGTCTGGCAGATGGAGTACAATGTTGATAAGTGTGAGGTCATCCATTTTGGTAGGAATAACAGCAAAATGGACTATGTTTTAAATGGTAAAAAATTGCAGCACGTTGCTGTGCAGAGGGACTTGGGTGTCCTTGTGCATGAATCGCTGAAGGTAGGATTGCAGGTGCAGCAGATGATTAAAAAGGCAAATGGAATTTTGTCTGTCATTGCGAGAGGGATGGAGTTTAAAAACAGGGAGGCTACGCTGCAGCTGTATAGGGTCCTGGTGAGGCCACACCTGGAGTACTGTGTGAAGTTTTGGTCTCCCTACTTAAGAGATATACTAGCACTGGAAGGGATGCAGAGGAGATTCACTCAGTTGATTCCAGAGTTGAGAGGGTTCGATTATGAGGAGAGACTGAGTAGGCTGGGATTATACTCATTGGAATTCAGAAGAATGAGGGGAGATCTTATAGAAACATATAAGATTATGAAGGGAATAGATAAAGTGGAGGCAGGGAGGTTGTTTCCGCTAGCAGGTGAAACTAGGACTAGAGGGCATCGCCTCAAAATAAAGGGAAGCGGATGTAGGACTGAGGTCAGGAGGAACTTCTTCACCCAAAGGGTTGTGAATGTGTGGAATTCCCTGCCCAGTGAAGCGGTTGAAGCTACCTCGCTGAATGTTTTTAAGGCAAGGCTAGGTAAATTTTTGAACAGTAAAGGAATTAAGGGTTATGGTGAGTGGGCGGGTAAGTGGAGCTGAGTGTCAAAAAGATCAGCCATGATCTTATTAAATGGCGGGGCAGGCTCGAGGGGCCAGATGGCCTACTCCTGCTCCTAGTTCTTATGTTCTTATGTTCTTATTATGACCCAAAACGTTAACTCTGATTTCTCCACACAGATGCTGCCGGACTTGTTGAGCTTTCCCAGCAATTTCTTGATTTCTTGATTTATCTTATTATTTTTGTTCCTTGACAATTTCTGTCTTCCCCCTGAGATCTGCTACTCCCAACTTTAAAACCTGTTTTACAGTGACATCTGTGGTCATTGGAAGAATTACATTTGGGACAGTTTCAAACATGCAGTTCTGGAGCTCACCAGCAGTGACCCTAGCCAGACTCAAATGCTTTAACCGTTGCAGTCCTAGTTCTTCCCTCTTTCTCTGATCTGTGATTTGTAGTAACAAACTCTTCAACTCTCCTACTGTCACAGAAATAAAAAGAAGATACTCACAGAATTGTTCAAAGGAGATCAAAAGATGTTTCTGGTATCTCAGTCAATGTTCAATTTTCATTAAAAGAATTAATGGCTTCCTGCAATTTATTTTCCTCTGGGCAGGATCTTTAAGACCAACCAAGGGGCAAAATTCTCAATGTTTGATTCAAAGAAAAGAAAGTCTTCAACTGATATCATCAAACACAGTTCATTTGGTCCGTTTGGACTTCTGTTGTGCGTAATCGATCTGCATATTTGCCTTCTTATAAGCAGCGACTACACTTTTCAGAAGTGAAAGTTTGACTGTAAAATACTGCAGGACATCATGAAAACATGTAATGTGTTACACAAATATAACTGGACCATGTAGCTTAATCTAGGAAAGCTCTAACCGAGGTTTCTTTACCAATAACATCTGATCTGGCAGGATAATGACGTTCATTTCTGTGTCAAGTTTAAAATTAATATGACGTCAATTGATGTAAATAAACTCTGTGAAAGTCATCTGATTGCAACTCGAGCTACATCGGATAAACAAATTCTGACAGGAACGCCTCAGTTATATCTTTAATGGAGATAAATTGCCTAATAATGTTTTTGCTAAAAGAGGAAACCCAACAACATTAGGACACAGTGGTCGTGTCCCTACCCCTGGACCAGGAGGCTCTGGTTCAAGTGGCACGTGCTGCAGTAGTGTGTAAAACATCTCTGAATAGATTGATGAGAAAAAATTGTTGTTTTTTTTTTCAAATTTACCTTATTCTTACAGCTCTGACACTATGTCCTACATCTGCACAGCTTCTGAAAGTGACCTACAGTCTGGCAGGTGTAACATTCATTTGTAATAGCTGAACATAGTCTGTACCTATGAAGTTTTATTGTCCAACAATGCTGATATTGGCTGTTATTACTATATCTACTGTTTAGTTGACTATCTGTCTTGATTTGGCACATGCCTCTTTAAAGTGTCCCTACCTCATAAAGTGAATAGGTCCCATTACTGTCCTCAAACAGGCTACTTTTCTCCTCTCAAGATCTACGTAGAAGTCTTTCTTCTTACTGCTGCAGCAGAATTTAAGTAGATTTCTCCCAAAGTAGGACTGTATTGAATCTGACAAAGACTCATCAATAAAAGCAAAAACAATTCTATCTCCCATGAATTCTGATTTCAAAGTTCACAGTTTTCCTCTAATCTGAAGAAGTCATTAATGAAATTATCAATGGATCCCCTTGGAAACTGAATCTAATATTCAATCTTGTTTGCTCAAGAATTTCATTCGATTGGAATAATTATCAAACACTTTTAAAATGTTAAAAGTATCAGTGACTTCTTTGATGTTTTGATAATTTATCATTTTTAATCATTGTTTTCTTCAAGATGTTTAATCCTGTGTTCTGTTTTGTCTAAAACTAACATGAAATCCTTTAGGAATATTATATATTCTTTCATTTTTATTCGCCAGGTTTATGTATGCTTATTTTAAAGCTGTTTTATTTCAATAGGATCTCAACAGTGTTTGTAATCTGCTTTCCTCAAGTTTGATTTTCTTTCATTACATCAATGTGGTTTAAATTTGTTGTCTCTCAGTTTCTTCAAAATATTAAATACTTCAGACTTTTGAAATACATTTTGACATTATTCCAATAAAGTTTCATATTCTGTATTATGGCAATATTGTAGTTTTGTCATTTTGAAGTTTCAAATTGGGCTAAACAACAATATATTTTCTCCATTCAACTTGCTTGAGTTTTCCTGCTGTTTTCACATTCAAGATGATAGTTCCTGGTTTCAGGAGGGTCTTTCTGCCTTCTGCAGGCAATATTAATGTTTTCTTATTTCATCCAGGGTAAAAGGGACATTTTCCAATCTTTCACCACCGTGCACAACTTCTGAAAAATAAACCTTTTTGACTGTGATCTTAATAACTCTTTCTGGTAAAATCATAGTTTAAATCCTGAATTCCCCAATCTTCCATTGGTACATGAATTTGTACTGTTGAAACTTTGTTGTGTTTTCTACAGGTTTTTAATTATTTTACTTGCAAAAATAACTATTATTCTTTGGCTCAGATATAACTGTCTGACCGTTACTACTTAGCATGGTCAAAAGGATTGTGATGTGTTCTTTGATACGGTGCACAAAATCAAAGATTTATTTGAACATTTTTCTTGTGTGACACTCTTTCTGCAAGTCACCCAAACTTGAATTTTATCCGCTAAAGGAAATGATGTCACTTTTCTCTCAGTATAACATAACATTCTGGTGTTTGCTCTGTCTACTGTAACCAAAACTTGTGGACCATACTCGTAATAATGCTAATGTCATTTTGAAAGGTAAGTGTTCCCTTTCACCTTCTTTCATTTCTAACTTGGCCTTTTGTGCCTTTATAAAAAAGTTCTTACCCTTACCCTTTACATTGCCTACGTTTAGTCTTGAAGTTCCAACATTCTCCCAGCAACCCTTCATCTCTGAGATTTCTATCTCCTCCTAGTGTGGTTTCACTCTTTTCATTGTCCACATTGTTTTCCATGAGCCTCTTGCCAGCATTGAGGTAAGATTCTCTAATGGAGCGGTGCTTTTGCTCTGTTGCTGCTCTCACCACTGCTATTGACTGTTTATCTGTCTTCATGTTTCACCTGCTTACTGACTGAGTCTACAAACTGAATTGTTCTTGAAGTGGTGAGCTCACCGGTCATTAAAATAGAATATTCCGGCTCAAACAGATTCTCTCCACTGTTGTTATCTTGAGTTAATTCAGCAATAGTGCACACCCACTGATCACCTTATCTTATTGAACATTAATCATTTGCTGTTTGTAGTTGGGATAGTTTTCTGCCACAAATCCTTTCAATGCTGGATCTAAGAGGTAGAATCAGTGGTCAGGAATAGGCCTCCCTGAAGTCTTAACATGAAGGTACCCTTGTCTTACATAACAAAGCATATTTATTGCATGATTTTAATAGATACAATTAATATTGAGTAGTTAAGCATAATTGCAACAATCAGAAGCCAGTGATATCGTGTCTGTCTCTACTGGGACCTTGAACTAGACTGTGTGATTCTTGACCAAAAGATTATGTTACATTATCAGATTGGGTGTAACTATTGTAAATTTAACATGAACTCTTTCAAAACTATTACACTATGCAACATGATGTACCTATGCTTCTGTTATTTCCTAGCAAGTTGTACCATTAGGTTTTTGCTGTGTTTTCCGCAGGTCTTTAATTATATTACTTGTAAAATTAAAACAACTATTATTTTTAGCCTCGTTTCAACAGTCTAACAGAATGGTATTTAATATTTAGAATAGTCAGAAGGATTTGGATGTGTTCTTTGATATGGTGTGCAAGATCAAAGATCATTGCTGTTGACGATAATCATTGAGAACTTTAACAATTAATCTCAGTGACTCATACAGAACAGAAATAAGTGGAAACTATGGTCTTTTAGTTTAAAATAAATGTAGCATTTGGGGACAATCTTCAACAGTCAAATCTAAAAAGTAGGCAAACAATTGAAAATCATAAGGAAACAGACCCATTTCATATCAGAATGTTCAAGGCCCACCCAGATAAGTTGTTTAGCTGCCTGAAAAGGTCTGAAAGAATGCCGCAAAATTTTAGAAACCTGATTACAATTTTTGTTTGGATCAGACATTGAATGGAGCAAAGATGAAAAAGGATCAGGGAATTGTTACCTCCTATAATGTTAATAGAACTGTGACTTGTTGCAAGTCCATCCAGGATCTCCCACTATGGATCAGTTGCCATCTGTTAAGACTATCGCAATCATCTGATCTGCTCAGTGTAGGAGAACAATTGATTTTCCATCATACTGTAAACTGGGGTGAGGTGCCCTCTTGTTGTTTGCAGCCAGTTAGTCAGAGTAGATTAGTTTTCCGTTTGGTGTCAAAAGGTGAGCCACACATTCACTCTGCCCACTTTGTGCTTGTAGCAGGCAGTACCTGTCCAGTGCATTCTTAAACAACATTGAAGCCAACAGCAATATGTCTTTTGCATGAACAATCCTTCAGAGAATCTCAACAGAGTGATGTCGTACTTGACTGATAGGATTTCTGCATTTGCTTATGGGACAGTCCAAAGTGCCGGATTCAGAAACTAACTTGAACTGAAGATGTTGACAAAAATCTGTTCTACATATATTTCAATTCAAATAGTTCAGATGAAAAGTTATCAAAAACTCAATAATGGATGAGCCTTGGCTCTCACATTCAAATGGTAAGATATTGAAAATGTCCCAGTGCAGCCTGCTAGGGATGAAGTGAGGGAATTAGTGAGAAGCAGGATATTTTAGGCATGGCACTATATGTTACTGCATTGGGCTTTAACAAGGAGATGGGTGGCCAATCTCCAACTAACAGTGATTGTGTATGTCCTACCCATCTTATTTGGAGACTGAGGAGATTGAGAAGCACAGTGAAGATCAAGCATTTAATTGTTGATTCTCTGAGTCAATATACCTTGGTAAAATCTAAGGTATGGTGTGAAATTTGCCATCTAATAAGAGCTTTTACAGCTTGAATAAACAGCATTTGACTCTAATACATCTTCTATTTATTTTATTCTGAACATTCCAATTAAATAGATAGAGTAGAAGTTGAATGGTTCTCCATTACACAAAACTTAAACAAACTGTTGATGCTTTAGCCTTTCTACTTTAACACAAAAAAAAATGTTGCTTAATGCACTGAAGAATGAAAATTGCACATCATTTTAAGCTGTTATGGTGATGTTGGCTGACATTTTATCAGTGGTGTGTCGTTGTTGGCAAAAAGAAAGTGCCACTTTTACTTTCATGTGTGAGCCATACCTGTGTGATTCCAATGAAAATGAGAAAGGTCAACAGGAAATGAGTTTGGTAGCAGGGATGGGTTGTACTGAGAAGCCTTCAGGATAATGTCCTCAGCCCAACCATCTTCAGCTGCTTCATCGACGACTCTACCTCTATCATTAGGTCAGAAATGAGGATGTTCGTTGATGATTGCACAATGTTCAGCACCATTTGTCACTCCTTAGATGCTGAAGCAGTTCATGTCCAAATATAACATGTGGTCAAGTGATCATGGGCCCAAAATTGAACGTTTCTAAATTGACACACAGCCGGAGGAATCAACCCTGACAGAAAATTGACCAGCCTAACAGCAGCCAGCCGTTAATGGCTACAGAGAACAGTGGCAACCAAGGTGAAAAGGATCAAAAAGGTTCACTGGGAACCAGTTACAACCAGCCTGAGGGGTGTGTCTTGGAGAAGTAGTGATCAGACTTTCTGGCATCTTGACTTCCAGCCAGTGCCTGAGGATGTGCACTTTACACCTCCCTTATATGGCAACAGTGAAGGATGTCGGGTGCTTTGATCGCCACTCATAATCCAATTAGCCAAAGGTCACAGAACATTCCGGAAGGTCTGGGCCTTGTGGGATAAAAACATCCACCTGGAAGCCACCCCCAAGACTGTTGGCAGAAGACCAGGCAGCAACCCAAGTAGACCCAGGAGAAGATCCACCCTAACCTGTGAGATCCATCTTTGTGGAAAAAAGAGCCAACCTTATGTCAGAGAGGAAGGTGATTCCAACAGCCCACCTCCAACACATGGAGCATTGTGGGTAATATCCTTTCTCAGACAGATAGAGCAGGATATGGAGTAAATATCATGGGAATTTGGGAAATGCTCATATAGTGTGTTTATTAAGGAACATCTTGTTGTTAAAATTGAGTTGAGACACAAAACAAATAATGTGTCCCCTTGTCAGGCTCACCAACAAGAGTTCTTGAGCAAAGTGTTTTTAATACATAAACTGTTCTAAGTGCTCAAAGCACAAGCAAGAAGCAAGATCTGAACAATGTCTAAGCTTGGGCTGATAAGAGGCAAGTAATACCTGAGTCACACAAATACAAGACAATGCCCATCTCCAAAAAGGAATCTAATGATTGGCTCTCAAGCATTCATTTTCCAAAGTCTGTGAGAGATGAACATTGTCAGTTTTAGGTTACCTTAGGTTTACTTGCTCCATCCTGTTGGGTAGGCTTTACTGTTAACTCTGTGGATAGCTTTTCTAGAGGAAGGAATCACAGAAAGGAGCTTTGACATATTCACTTGCCTTCACCAGCTAACTCATAGCAACAGACTTAACAGAAACGTCTTGGAAAGAGAAATACTGATCTTTATTCCTCTGGCAATGTGTATGATTCCATGATTTGAGGTATCTCTGCTGCTGCTATGAATTGTTCTCAAATGTTCTGCCCTCATGGATTCTACCGACGATGTCATGTAGGCATATGGACTTTGTACCGCACACTCGAGACTGCTCTACTTAGCATGAGTGCCTCTGCTCTGAGATTGCTACATCCCTGTCATTAACTTATCCAGCAGCTTGTCAATATCTAACTTCAAGCAGTCAAGAACATCACTCAATTGCTTTTCCTGTCTTGCCATGTACAGGACTGTTGAGGTGGATGAATAGATAACATAGTGCTTGTGATCAAGTATTTACACTTTATCTTTGAGCTAATTTCTAAAAGACAGTTTAGATTACAGTTACTTGAGATTTGGTTTCACTTTCCATGCATTTGTTACCTTAAATGTCAAACAATTCTGAGAATAAACCCCTTGAGATTAACAATAGCTCTTTACCCACGACAAACTGATTTAACAAACAGGAAACATTGGATCCCTCATAAAAGATATCAGGCTGCTTTTCTTCAGTAATACACATCATTTCAATTCATGACATGGATGGACAGAGGGGATATCTGCACTGGAGGAAAAATTCAAACATGAGAGAAAATAGTAGCGCGTGTCATGAAGCTAATCCTACAGACCTAATGGAAGGTTTAAAGTAATCTTGTGTCTTCTAAAACATACCTGGTACATATATTCCGGTTAGTAGCAGCCTACAGTTAACTGAGAAAGGCTGACTGCTGCAGTTTAAGGGGCTGCAAGAGGAAATAAATCTGATGGCAAAGCAAATTCATTCCAATCGAGCTGACAGGCAAGTATAAAAAGTAAGAATTTAAGATGTGTTTTAGACTATAAAAATGGTGACTGGAATTTATTTTTCCACTCATCAGCAGTTTGTTTGACTTTAATAGATTAGATGAATCTTCTCTTAAGCCACACATTGTACTCCATGAACAGTACAAATGGTCAAAAATATATTAAATAAGTTGCAAACTGATTACGAAATAGGCTACAGCATTTCTTTTACGTGTTACTTCTCCCATTTTGTTTTGTTTTTCAGTGAGGTGGAAGGAACGGAAAAAGGTCATTCAGTCCCTTGAGCCATTCTAATAGATCATGACAAACATTTACGACAACCCCATTAACTCTCATTTTCATATCCCTTGTTTGCTTTAACCAAGAAAAATTGATTGATCTCAGACGTAAGATTTTTAATTCGTCCACAGCATTCCGAAAACAAGTGACAAAACTTCTGGCAACCTTTTACGAAATATTTCCTGATTTTACTCCTAATTGGCCCAATTCCAATGTTAAGCCTCTTGTTATAGGGCTCTGGTGTAACAATGGCAGTGTCCCTGCCTCTAAGCTGGAAGTCCTGAATTCAAGTCTCACCTGCTCCAGAGGCATGTTTTAACGCTCTGAACAGATTGATTAAAAATATCGATGCCCTCTTGGTCTGGTTACTGACTGAATGACAGACAGAAAGTTGACAGTGCTAAAGCTCTAATTAGGGATGATTGTGTAGCCTCATGACCATTTTGCTGTTTGGGGAGAAGACCCTTTAGTGTGCGGAAGTTGCCATCTCAAAACAGACGGAAGGTCATCAGCAAGTAAAAGTGTGGGACTTCAATTTGGATCTGACTTCTATTTGCTGGAAAGCCCGAAGAACCTACAGTTCAGTCAGATGGTCACGTCATACTGTTGGTCCTACGCAGATTGCTCCAAACCATACAAGCTCATGGCACACTCAAAAAACAAGATGAACTGCTGGCGTTGAGATTTCAAGGACATGTTTTAGGCAGGAGTTGAGTTTGTTTGTAGCAGCTGACAAGCTGGATTGATAAATTCACTCTATTTATGTGATCAACAATGGGACATGCAAGCTGCCATGAAACTCTCAGATGAAGCGATGTCTGGACCAAACCCTTTTGAGGAACACAGACAGGAGAAGAATGGTAGTGACACAGCACTGAAAGAAAGCCGATGGAAATGAAAATCAGACAAGTTACAACTTTTTATCAGCTCGAACGTCCTGGCTGAAAAGGTCCTGAAAGCTGATCCAATAATAACTTTTAAAAGGGAGTTAGGTCATGATCTGAAAAGGGAAATTTCCAGACTAATGTTAAAAGAGCAGTGAAATGGCATTAATTGAATAGATTTCTCAAAGAGTTAGCACAGGGATCATGGTTTCCTTCTGCAAAATGCAGATCATTTGAAACT
>NC_063358.1:33420441-33435179 GCF_021869965.1 Rhincodon typus | reverse complement strand
TAGTTGTTAATGGGGACTGTTAATGACTAACAACAGGGGGTGTGTAGTGGCAGGCTATGTGTTAACAAGGCCTGGTGTGTGGGGTAGGGGGCTGAGACATGGGAGAGTTTAGGCCCTAAAATTATTGAACTCAATAATGAGTCCGGAGGGCTGCAGGGTCCCCAAATGGAAGATGGTGTGTTGTTCTTTTAGCTTGTGTTGAGCTTCGCTAGAACACTGCAGCAACCAGAGACAGAGATGTTGGCCAGAGAGCAGGTTAGTGCATTGAAGTGGCAGGCAACACGTAGTTCAGGGTCTTTTTTGTGAGCAGAACGTAGATGTTCTGCGAAGCGATCACCTAGTCTACACTTCGTTTCCTCAATGTAGAGGAGACCACATTGTGAGCAGCGAATGCAGTAGACTAGATTTTGGGAAGTGCAGGTGAAGTGTTGCTTCACCTGGAAGGTATGTTTGGGCTTTTGGATTGTGGGGAGGGAGGCGGTAAATGGGTGGGTGTTGCACCTTTGCCGGTTGTAGGGGAAGGTGCCGTAGGGCTGTGGGGGGGTGTTTTTATTTTTTATTCTTTTTGTAAACTATTTGTATCCCTTTTGCCCTATTTTGCCTTTTCACCTGCTTTGTGTCATCTGCAAATTTGGCTACAGTACAGTCACTTCCTTCCTCCAAGTCGTTAATAAATATTATAATCAGTTGTGATCCCAGCACTGATCCCTGTGGAATCCCCCACCAGTCATGGATCACCAGTCTGGAAAAGAACCCTTTATATCCACTTGCTATTTCCTGCTCATGAGCCAATTATTTATCCACACCAATATACTACCTCCAACACCATGGACTATTAGCTTTCCTGGAGTGACATGGGAAATGTTGAGAAAGTTTGGTAAATATAATGAGAATGAAAACATCGGAATCTCAACACTGAGAAAGTGTCCCTGATGTTTGTGAATTAGGGAGTTACACTTCTCCTTATGGAGCTGTGTCCTCTGGTAACAGTCTAGCACCACAGTGCAAAAGGCAGTTCCTGGCTTGCAACGTTTGAAATGGTTTGTAGCTAGGCTTTAAGAATGGCATAGGTAGTGGGCATGCCAGAAAGTTCTGGCAGTATCGAGCACTTCCTGCCCTGTGATTCCACGCAAACGGCACCAAAATGCCAAGTTGCATAATTATAAAGGTGAAGTGTGGAAAATTGCGTGGGAAAAGTTGCTATGAGACCATGGCAGACCAAGCACGACTTACTTATCAAGGCACTGACTGAAAATAGGGAAAATTAAGCCCATTGTTTTTGTCACAACAACACATCTCATTACCTCCATCCTCTTACCTGTTCAGGTGGAGACAAACACAAACTGGGTGACTAAGGAACACCCCTGTTCAGTCCATAAACATAACACTGAGCTTCCTGTGGCTTGTCATTTTATTTCTCTGACTTGCTTTCACACTGACATCTCTGTCCTCACCTGACTGTGCTGTTCCACTGAAGCTCCATGCAGACTTGAGGAGCAGCATTTCCCCTTTTGATTAAACATTTCGCAACCTTCCTGACTGAACACTGAGTTCAACAACTTTCAGAAAATAATCTCTGCATCGATTTTCTTTCCTTTATTTTGCATATTCATATTTTTCTCTTTGTTTTCACTTTCAGAAGGTCATCTTTAATAGTTTGTTTCCTTGCCCCATTGCCATTCCCTTTGGCCCTGTATGACTGACTTATCTGTCATTTAATCTCCATTTTCATTTTGATTTTATTGTCACGTGTATTTTATGATAAAATAGTGAAAAGCTTTCATATTGTGCCACAAAATGGTGCCATTTTGAATAATTTAAGAATAAGGAGAAGAAATAAAGATATAGCTTGAAGATAGTCCATCTCTCCCGTCTTCCACACTTTCACAGATCTTTCTTTTGTCTCACCCAACCCTTTCTCTTTATTTCTAATTATTTTCTACTTCTAGCGAAGGTGATACTCTACTTCTCTCCCCAGAGATGTTGTCTGACCAACTGAATATTTCAAGCATTTTCATTTTTATAGACTCCCAGGAATTAAACAGACTCTGTGCAAGCTGTTTTTGTGTAAAACCCTTGTCCCTAGATTTCAGTGTTCCCTGGTCTGTACTGTAAAAATGCTAACCCACCATGCTGTTCTATATATGCTATTTTCAAAATAGCTCAATTTTTTTGTGAAGAAAGATGAACAAGGACTTGAACTGTGTTCTCAAAGCCTTCAACATGTCAAAGTTGTGCAATGAATTTTAAGAGAGACGTATTTGTTGATCATCTGCAGAGAAGAGTTTTACCTCCAAGTTCTGCAGGGGCATTGTTTTCATGGATTATAAATTTAACATTTTACAGCACAAACCACAGATCTTTCTGCCAGGATTATTTAAAAAAAATACCTGAACAATGATCAGCAATTAAAGTCATGCAAGCATTTAATTAAACATTTTCACACAAAATTTCACCAAGATGAAAAGGACCCTCTCTTTACAATGCTGTGTCTCAGTCCACTGTCACATTTCATGCATTATAAACTTTGCATCACAATTGTAACTGATTAGCAGGAATTTCAGATTCATCAGGCAGTGGCACAGTGGCAGGTCATTACTGGTATGTTCCCTATTAGTACATTAAACTATTAAGTGGAAATTAAATCAATCAAAAAAATTAGCATTCCAAACACAAACTGGCAGTGAACAATAGAGAAGATCTGAAGGGCAGCCAATAAAACTATCTCATCTTTTTTATACTCGCTTTAGCCTCCATTTTGCTTTCTCTGCTAAACTGAGCAGTCACAGCCAGAAATGAGATTTGCAACACGTTAAAGGCGTTTAAAAATTAAATTCTTTATACCAAACGCCGTAATAACATTTAGTCAGCAGCCTTGCCTTTTTCATGAAGACTAAATTGTGAATATGTGAAAGTTTCCAGAAGATTTAACTTTCAGCAAAAATGGTAGCTATCATTCTGAAATGCATTTGTGCTTACAATCGCATTTTTTATTTCACTTTGTAACGTTCTTTATTCTTTTGCAAAGAAAATGAATCAAACACGGACACTTTCTTGAGTTGCATTTTTATTTTGTGTCACATGCATCATTTGGAATATTTAGCATTGTTCTATTGATTCTATTTATTCTGGGAGCTAAAAATTACTTGGCCTTAACTCGGTTTGATGATTCCCTGGAATTTGCAGAGCCATAATAATATTAAGGTTCTTGCCTACCTGCTTGTTTCAATCATTACCGTTAGTGGCTGATGGGGAGGGGAAGAATTAATTTTTGGGCCCATTCTTGCTTTGGAAGACAGTTTTTAATAAGCATGTTACGGACATATGAGCAAGAGATCATTCAACACCTCAAGCATGTACCACCATTGAATTAAATCAGGGTTGTTCTGCTCTTCAACTCTTTACTTACCTGTTGCTCCTTTTATTGACAAAAATACATTGATCTCTTCCAAGAAGAATATCAGTTGTTAAACCATCCACCACATTTTGAGAGAATGAGGGTACTGTGGGCTGCAAAAAATTGGGTTAACCAGTATTCTCTGAAGTCCCTGAAATCCTATTGTCCCTTTCTCCACTATAGTGCAAAAGAAAATGCCCATCACATTCCCCAATGTGAGATTCCAGAACCAGCATCAGTGAAGCAGCGTCAGGCTAGACCAGCACCTTTTTTCAAATCTTTTAATAAGATATGGAAATTGCTGGCAAGGCCAACAGTTATTGCCCATCCTAGTTGCACTTGAACTCAGTGGCTTGCTTGACCATTTCAGAGGGCAGTGAAGGGACAACCAGATTGCTCTAGGGTCTGGAATCAGATCTTGGCCAGACCAGGTAAGGACGACAGATTTCCTTCCTTAAAGGGCTTTAAGGAATCTGATGAGATTCTTATAATAATTAATAATAGTTTCATGGTGCCATTCCCACGATGAGCTTTGTGTTCAAGATATATCACTGGAAATTTCACCAGCTGCTGTGGCTGGAATTGAACCCATGACTTCAAGGTATTAGCCTGGACAATTGGCTTATTATTTAAGGAAGGATGTAAATGCAGTGGAGACATTTACTAAATTAATACTGTACCAGCAATGAGTGGGTTTTCTTATGAGGATAGGTTGAACAACCTGTGCTTGTTTCCACTAGAGTGAGGGGTGACTAGATTGACATGTATAATAGTCTTGACATTTTAGAAGTGGAAAGGATTTCTCGTCTTGTGGATCAGAATAGAAATAGGGGGATCTGTTTCAGAATTAGGGGTTTCCTTGTCAGGGCAGAGATGTGGAGATTCATTTATCTGAGGCCTGTGTGGTTTTTGGAACTCTGTCTCAGGAGGTGGTGGAAGCAAGATTGTTTAATATGTTTAAGGCAGTGGTAGACAGATCAATGTCAGGCAGGAAATCGAGATTTATTAGAGGGAGAAAGAAACATGAAATTTGGAAGATAAACTGATCAACCACGCCCTTATTGAATAGTTGAGTAGACTTGACAAGTCAAATAGTCCAATTCTGCTCCTGTTCCCAAGGTTCATATATCCCAGTCCAGTAATATTACTATGATGGTAATGTCTCTACATAGCTTTCAAAAGCAAACATGGTAATGTTGTTCCAGTAATTGGACAATGGCTCTCATAATGTCAAGAATGACTTACTGCACTCTTTCCTGTTGAACACTTCAGGACCTGGAAATAATTCCACTGTAAGACAAATGCCTGGACTGCAGCTCAGTGTTCCAATAAACACCCCCTAAAAAATCTTTGCACCATGTTTCATTCTTAATAAGAAGAAACCCTTTAAAATGAGCCTGAAAATTGATCTTTGGCTGCCAGACAAAGGAGAAACAGAAAGAGATAAGGAGATTATTGACAGAATTTGAAATTGGAGAGTGGCTTAAGATAGCAGCCATTGGCAGATAAGTTAAGTAACAAATTGTGAATTGTGATGTTCAGAAAGGTTTCAAGGCATTTACCAATTAGATGATGGATTAGAAAGATCCAATGACTCTCAGATTTTTAAAAAAATATTCATTCACGGGGTGAGGACATTGCTGGCTATTATTGCTGGCATTTATTGCCCATCCCTAGTTGCCCAAAGGGTAGTTAAAAGTCAACTACATTGCTGTGGGTCTAGAGTCACATGTAGGCCAGACCAGGTAAGGATGGCAGTTTCTTCCCCTAAAGGACATTAGTGAACCAACTGGGTTTTTCCTGACAATCAACAATGGTTGCATGGGCATCATCAGACCCTTAATTCCTAAATGTTATTGAATTCAAATGCCACCATCTGCCATGGTGGGATTTGAACCTGGATCCCCAGAAAATTACCTGGGCCTCTGGATTAATCATCCAGCAATAATTCCATTTGGCCAAGACCTCCCTGCAGTGAAAGCAGTATAGATGCAAAAAGAGAATTACAGGGCTCTGCGAATAAGCAAAGCTGTGACAAATGGAGCTCAATGTAGGCCAATATGTTGTTTGCAGATTTGGAATTAAAAACTGATATGACTAGGTATTTTCTCAATGGCAAAAGGCAATGTTGTAGACAGCTCCCTGATAGTTATAATGCAGTACCAAATCCTGATTAGACCATGTCTAGAGTACAGTTCTGAGCACCACACATTAGGAAGTTTTTTTTTGTCCTTGGAGAAAACAAAATATAGATTTACTAAAATGATACCTGGACTCGACCAAAAAAGTAAGAAGAATTACACTATTGAGGGTAATATTCCCTGGGATTTGGAAATTAAGGACTATGTGAATGAAATTTTCAGGATATTAAAGAAATCAATGACGGTAAAAAGGGAGAAATGATGTTCGATTGGACAGGAATGGATAACATTCAGTCTTGCATTGATATCAGCAAATCATATTCACAAGTGCCTGATCTTCTCTGATTTAGGGCAGCCTGACCACCTGCACTTTATTCTACGAGGAATCTTCCCTGAATGTTGTATGAGGTCGTCTGTAATACTGCTTACCATGTGGTAGGTTTGCTGTTACCATCCTCTGTTACGGTTGGGGTCTACAAGATTAAGGAGAATTTGAATGATAAGTCTTAATCATTTGAGATCCTAAACTGTTCTTGCACTAGGTCTGTGTAACAGCATCATAGTAGGTGGTATATGATGCACTCATTTTCATACCATTACTCCCTTATGCAATACCTTCAAAACTCAATGACATTACCATGAGTGAATCCTAAACCATCAACATCCTGGGGGTTACGGTTGACCAGAAGCTAACCTGACATGAAATATAAATATTGTGGCTACATGAGCAGTTCAGAAACTGGGAATTCCACAGTAATGAAAGACGTGATGCTAATATTGAAACATACAAAATTCTTGGGATACTTGGCAGGGTAGATGCAGAAAGGTTATTTCCCCTTGTGGGACAGTTTAGGGCCAGAAGTCGTAATCTCAGATGAAGGGGTTGCACTTTAAAGACAGAGATGGGAAGGAATTTATGAGCGTGGTGTTTCTGTGGAATTCATTGTCACAGAAAGTTATAGAGCTGGGTAATTAAGTATTTTCAAGGCTACAATAAACAGATTTTTAATTAGAGAGAGAATTGAGGGTTTTTGGGGAAAAGGCAAAAAAATGGAGTTGAGGATCATCAGATCAGCCATGATCTCACTGGAGGAGCAGACTTAATGAACTGAATGGCTCGTTTATGAATATCGGGTGTGACTATGGTCAAATTGGACTTGCATTTTGTTCATATCAAAAATCTTGCAAAGTAATGTCAGAAACACCAGAGAAGATAATAGCCTGTATTATTTAGACCTGCTTGTACCTATGCCACTGGAAAATGAGCACAACCTGCACACTGAATATAGTATACATTTACTGATAACAACAAAGAGAGGCCAACTTTCTGAAGCCAAAGGAAAATACATAGCTGAAGTACCTATTTCTGCTCCTATGTCTTATGGATATCATTGCCATGTGTCTTAGAGATGTATCACACATCCGTGAGATATAACAGAACAAGGAGCTCAGCTGCTGACTTCCCATTCTTCCACAATCCACAAGGTATAAAGTAGAAGTGTAGTGGAATACCGTCTGCTAGCCTGGATAATTGCAGGTCCAACAATGCTTAAGGAACTTGAAACCATCCAGGTCAAAGCAGCTCAATGATCAACATGCATCTTCCAGCGTTTACATTTACTCCCTCCATGATCAGTGTACCTTGGCTGTAATGTTTGGTCATCAGCAGTGGTTGCTGTCCCTCAATTTGAGAGTGACAGCTATTCAAGGTCACAAGTTTCTGCCACGGTCATCATGTAACTGAACAAGCTCATTCTTCAGCCACAGAGGTTTGGGAATATGGGGTAGAGGGTCTAACAAGATAGTGGGATTCAAAGAGCAGGATTTAGCTTCTGGTCTTTCCTTCTCTACTGTTGCTTTGCATCATTAGGGCATTTTGACTCGAAGCATGATGCAGCTCGATGTACAAGTTCTTACCATTTTGAACCTTTGGCAGCAAACTCCTGCCACTAATGAATGAGAACTTCAACTAGAGCTTCAAAGTGTTTTTTTATTCACATTTTATTTGTTGTTTCCTGGAAAACTAGTCATTGAGAGTTGAGAAAACAGGTAAGGTATTTTTCAATCATCAAGACACTGTGTCCAGCCTGTCATAATTGATTTTGTTCTGGTTTTGCTTGAATGCTTATAAAGATGGCTTCAAGAACATGCTAACATTTATTTGATGTACCATCCACATGATGCAAAACAGCAATTTGTTAAGGTTCCTTCAATTGCACTTTTCAAACTTATCTCTCTACCATCTAGAAGGACAAAGGTACAAGACAGATAGAAACATCACCACCTAAATTTTCCCAGCAAGCCACACACCACCAAGACTTAGACTGTCTTGCTGTTGCTTCACTGTTGCTGTGTCACAATTCCAGAACTCCCTAACTCAGCACCTACATTATACATACAGAGGCAGTGGACCATTCAGCTCCTCAAAATCTCTCCACCATACAAGAAGGTCATAGCTGGTCTGTCCCAGGCCTCAACGCATCTTTCTTGCCAGCTCAACATAGCTATCATTTCTCTGATATTTCTTAATCTATCTAGCTCTCTTTAAATATTTTTAAACACGGACTGTGACTATTCAACTTACCACCTCGTCAGCAACTTGTCAAGGTACCTATCATATCCACAGCCCAAGAACCAATAAACTTTTTTAAAAATTTTATCAATTGGCAACTAGAGAAACCAGCAAGGGACGTGGTTCAAATAATTTGCAGAGACCCACAAACACTTTGTACATTTCACCCTGTCTTGTTTATGAATATTGGGAGGGGGCGGGGTGCGACTATGGTCAAATTGGACCGATTATTACTTGCATTTTGTTCATATCAAAAATCTTGCAAAGTAATGTCAGAAACAACAGAGAAGATAATAGCCTGTATTATTTAGACCAGCTTGTACCTATGCCACTGGAAAATAAGCACAACCTGCACACTGAATATAGTATACATTTACTGATAACCACAAAGAGAGGTCAACTTTCTGAAACCAAAGAAAAATACATAGTTGAAGTACCTATGGGATACCTGCTGATCAGAACAGGGAATTTATTGGTGCAACCTAACTACCAGTCATGTGGTCTTAAGCTTTCTGCATCCTGTTTCTTGAGACCAACATAATGCAAGTTCATGTTATACGTTGAAGCTGCCTCACAGGTTCAGATGTACCTGAATTATCTGGACATAACAAAAGGCATGGACCCAGTTCTGATGAAAAGTTGTCCATTTGAAACGTTAACTGAGCTTCTCTGACCACCGATGCCACTTACCTACTGAGTATTTCCGCTACTTCCTCTTCTATTTTAGAGTTCCAGCATCCAGAATATATTTCTTTATTATTCGCAATGCATGCCCGAACTTGTTGTTTGATTACCCTGTTGCTGCACTTAGCATCGATGAAACATTAGTACAGTTGCAAACCAATGTGGAAAAATGTTAAGAATGCAATAATACAAAATGTCAAAATCAAGTCAAAATATAAACTTGGCATCTATTTCTGAGGTTTGTACAAGACTGGAATAACGTATACTGGAGAGCTTTCCTCATATATTGAGCACCCTTTCATTCATGAAAGGAGGGTTGATTGAGAAATTTCCATGCCTGCAATCCATGATTGCTTATCCACTCAATTAAATGGAAGAAAAGCCATGACCTCTAAGTGCACAATTTCTCAATTGCTATCCCTCGCAGGGTGACCCAATTGTAGAATCAACCCTATTATGCCTTGGCTCATCTCCTGCTATGAAAATCCAAACATGTACAATAATAAAGTTGATCACTGATAAAGTTGTGGAGAAGATTGGCAAGTTGAGGAAGGACTGTAATGTGGAAAAGCTGAAATAAATATTTTAAGATTTTGTGATGAATTCCAGATAGTTATGCTAGCTGCATTGCTTCTATTTATACTGATCTTCCAACTTTAAAAAGCTTAAATAAAACAGAATATTGTTATCAGCATTGACATACTATGGAAGCACTGCATTATTCTTCAAATTTTGTGGGAGATTCTGAGTAAAAGATCTGAATTATTCAACTGTCTCTCAGTAAAACATTTTTTGCAAAGCCAAGTGCCATTGCAGCAACAAATCCTGAGGAACAAAACAATTGTATTTTATCTTTTTGATAGCCATGTTTATTCCTTGCTTGTACTCTAAGGTAGAAAATAAAGGTGAAAGAAAAAACCCTTTTCCCTCTTCCTATGCACAATCTGATTAATTTACACCTTGTTATCTCAGATTCTCCAGCATCAGCAGTTCCTACTATCTCAGCTTTTTTTATGAGTCTGACAACAGTAAAGAGAGGTTGAGTGGCAAGTAGGTTTAAGGAAGGAACTCCAGAGTTTAGGCCTTACGCAAATATAGGTGTAGCCAACAACAGCAGAACAATTAACATTGAGAACGTGAAGGAAACCATAATTGGATAAATGCATATATCTTGGGAGGGTTGTGGGCTGCAGACAGGGGGAAGGGCATGACTGTGGAGGCATTGGAAAACAAGGCTGAGTCATTTGAGGTTTGAATCATATAAGCACAGTTCACTTAATCGTGGATAGCTTCATATTCATGCTCAGGGCAGACAATTGATCAGGAGGCTATTGGTGACTCAATTACAATTAAAGGCAAACAAGGTATCATATAATTTAGAAGGTACAAAGCAAGCATTCCCTCAATGGGCTCATCGACCTTGTTGTCCACATATGTTACAACCAATTTATTCATCCTCATATCTAGCCACTACCAGGTTGTCTCAAGTCTGTCAGCTTCGTCCAGTAAGTTCTCCACTCTTCAGCACCCTCCTCAACAACACTGTCTCCCTCAGCACTCTTGGTCTGACTCAGTTTTTCCTTGTATTCTAAGTTCTCACCTTGTCATTGAGCTAGGTTGTGCAGTACACTCACTTTCTGGAGACACTGTCCAGTGTGTGTCTGGAGTGGCCCTCCTGAGTGGGCCATGTAACCAACATTTGTCAAAGAGATGTACAGCATATAAACTGACCCTTCGGTCCAACTCGTCCAGCTATCCTAAATTAATCTAGTCCCATTTGTCAGCATTTGGCCCATAACCCGCCAAACCCTTCCTATTCATATACCCATCCAGATACCTTTTAAATGTTGTAACTGTATCAGCCTCCACCACTTCCTCTGGTAGTGCATTCCATTCACATATCACCCTCTGTGTGAAAAAGTTGCTCCTTATGTCCCTTTTAAATCTTTCCCCTCTTGCCTTAAACCTATGCCCTTGAGTTTTGACTTCTCCTATCCTGGGGAAAAGACCTTAACTATTTGCCCTATCCATGCCCCTTATGATTTTATAAACCTCTACAAAGTCACCCCTCAGCTTCCGATAGTGCAGGGAAAATATTCCCAGCCTATTCAGCCTCTCCCTGTAGCTCAAATCCTACAACCCTGACAATATCCTTGTAAATCTTTTCTGAACCTTTTCAAGTTCCACAACATCTTTTCTATAGCAGAGAGACCAGGATTGAATGCAATGTTCCAAAAGTGGCCTAACCAATGTTCTTTACAGCTGCAACAAGACCTCCCGACTCCTATACTCAATGCACTGACCATTAAAGGCAAGTGTATGGTGGGGCATGGTGGCTCAGTGGTAAGCACTGCTGCTGCCTCACAGCACCAGGGACCCGGTTCGATTCCACCCTCGGGCAACTGTCTGTGTGGAGTTTGCACGTTCTCCTTGTGTTTGCGTGGGTTTCCTCCGGGTGCTCCAGTTTCCTCCCACAGTCCAAAGATGTGCAGGTTAGGTGGATTGGCCATGCTAAATTGCCCGTAGTGTTCAGGGATGTGTAGATTATGTGGGTTATAGGGCTGGGACTGAGTGGGATGCTCTGTGGGTCAGTGTGGACTTGCTGGGCCGAAGGGCCTGTTACCACACTGTAGGGATTCTATGATTCTATAACTCATGCAAGGACAGGAGGTGAAAACTGCACAGTAATGGATAGAGGGAAAGAAATATTTCAAAGTCAATCAAAAACATTTAGTCATTTGATAGTACTGAACTTGAGTATTGCTTATAAAGACACAATTTGCTGAAACTTTTCCGCCTGCACTCACCAGAACAATCCACAAGAAATACCAAAGTAAAGGGAAAAGAACATTTATACTGAATGATAGGAAAGTGCTGATTGGTTGGGAAGTCTGGTTTGATTGGTAAAAGGGTTGCCATGTTGAATGCACAGTGATGACAGACGGTTTACTGCTAAGCATTATCTAAATTTTATATAGGCCAAGTTAACTCTGGCTAAGGCATTGCCCTGAAAAATGACCCAGCGAGTGAACCTACTTTGCTGGTGTCACCTATTTTGTTGAGTTGAGGCAGGCGCAGTTTCTGTACATGTTCTATCTCTCTAAAGAAAACGGACCCTGCATATAATATTGGTATCTTCAAGTACAGGCAAGTGCACCACACTGCGAGTCTTAACTGACAGTCCTAGACTGGTTACCAGCATAAGTCTTTTTACTCTTAAAAAGTTATTTAGCAAATACTGTTCAATTATGGAGTGACATCTTATGGTGGATGGTGCATTGTGAGTTTTGTAAGGTCTGGCTGTGTACAGTCAGTACTTTGCATGTTGCAAACAGCTGAACAGATATGCTGCTTGATGTAATACGTCAATCTTCTGAACATACAGCTTTCATGCCCAAAATCACACCAGCACAGAAATGAAAACGCCAGATTACCCATTTGTGTGGTTGGCAAGTTTTTTACTTTGAATTGATTGTACTGAACTCCACTCATGTTACTACTGCATTGTAATAGCATGAAACAGACAGCTTCATCTGTTGCTCAAACCCTTGAGATACCTTATCCTTGAAGGTAAGCTGCAGTTGACTGGGCAATTTTCAGGACCATCAACTTTGGGTCATATCAAATATCATTAAAACTGAATTTAATGGTGCAAGTTGCTGTGTTCATAAGTAACAAATACTGATTCACATGATGGTCCTGAAAAAGAGTCTCTGGAGCTGAAGCATTAACTCTGCTTTCTTTCCACATTTGCTGACAGACCTGCGAAGCTTTATCAGCAATTTCTGTTTTTGTTCCACACAATGGCCATGGGTCTAGATTGCTGCGGTATACTGCTGCAGTTCAGATATCTATGGCTTCCTTGAATAGTACATTAATGAATAGGCTAGCAATATCAAATGGGAAATGCAAGATATGCAAATACTCAATAGTCTTCATAAATGCAAAGTAATCCTTCACTGTGTATGGAAATCTTGCTTAGAACTATAGGTAGCAATTTGTCCAACATTTTGGCCAGCTCATATTGTGCAGAACTTGTCATTGATTAAATGGAGTGTATAGAGACAGCACTCTGTTGTATACTGGGAAGTCCATGCGTACACAGATACGGTAAGCCGCAGGGATGAAGCTTATCATGTACAACTCTTGGCAGCTCATTGATCTTTCAAGGATTCCCTGGCTTTAGTGGGCATTGATTTAGTGGGCAGATTCTTGAGTTTTAACTCAGATAATACCCTTTTCCCTTTTGATGTGGTACAAAGGTATATTAAAGTTGAAATCATATGCAAAGGCAAATCCTTTCTATCAAAGGATTAATATCCAGAGAGATTTATTATATGTTTAGTGTTGATAATAATGCTTTGCCAAACTGCTTGCACTTAACAAGTCTGGAGTGTGGGGTGCTTTAAAAGGGTCCTGTTTACCTATTGAAGCAACATAATGGCATAGATCAAATTGAAAAATGCAAGGAATGTGCACACTTCAAGCACAGTGCAGGGCATGACATCAATCACATCTTGCATTACCATGTAAAAGATATTCTGCCTATCACATAAATGAATAATGTGATACATGAATTTCAGTAACAGTGCAATGCTAGATAAGTGTGTTCCAAAGACAGGTAGATTGTATTAGACAACATATCGTTTTTGCTGTTCATAATTGGCAAAGTACTGATTGTACCCGACCAGACGTTGGAACACTCTCAATGAACTGTCCAACAATAGATGTGATTCCATAACTGGACAACATTTGCTAAATAACTCTGAGTATACTGATAACAAATTTCAGATTGCAATCTGGGCTTGCATGTGGCGCACATGTGTGTGATGGAAGTTGCATACATTCATACACAGTTCCCTGTTTTTGCAGACAGAAAGAACAAGTACACACACTGCTTGATTCATTCCAATTGAATAGGTAATAGGCATTCTCTGCTTTGCATACATAGGAACAAACAATGGACAACAGTAGACCACTCAGCCCTTTGAACTGCTTTGCCATTTGATAAAATCATGGCTGATTTGATTTTAACCTCAGTTTTTCATTCTTGCTTATCTCCGATAATCTTTCATCTTCTTGGTAATCAAGAATCTCTCCACCGCTTCCTTAAAAATATTTAAAGATTCTGCCCCTTGAGGAAGGGCTTTAGGGAAAACACTGAAGTCTCTGAGAGGAAAAGTAATGATTCCTCATCTCCATTTTAAATGGGTGTCCTCTAATTTTTTATCTATGGCTAGATTAGTTCTAGATTCTGACAAGATGAAATGTCCTTTCAACATCACCCCTCATCCCAGTCAAGCCCCCTCAGGATCTTATGTATTTCAAATAAATCACCTATGACTCTACTAAACTCCAGAAGATACAAGCAGACCCTGTCCAGCCTTTTCTGGTAAGGTAATCCACTCACTCCAGGTATTCGTCTAGTAAATCTTCTCTGAACTGCTCCCAATGCATCAACATCTTTCTGTAAGTATGGTGATCAGTAATGTGCATATTGTCCAGATGTGGTGTCTCACCAATGCACTGTAGAACTGAATCAAAATATCCTTGCTTCTGCATTCAATTCCCTTTGCAATAAAACATGATATTCCATTACCTGTACTGATTACTTGCTGTACCTGCATATTACCTTGCTGCGATTCAAGCGCAAGGACATGCAGCTCTCTCTGCATCTCAGAGCTCTATAACCTCTCACCATTTAGATATGTTCCTTTTCTATTCTTTCTGCCAAAATGGAAGATGCCACAATTTTTCAGATTGCACTCCATTTGCCAAATCATTGCACAATTGCTTATTCCTACTCTCTGCTTCCTGTAAACCAGCCAATCTTCTATCCTATCCCAAATCATGAGCTTTTATTTCCCACCATGATTTTCAATATGGCACCACATCAAATGTCTTTTGGAAATCTAAATACAATACATCTACCAGTTCCCCTCTA
>NC_063358.1:33360354-33415441 GCF_021869965.1 Rhincodon typus | reverse complement strand
GATTTCTCTCCACAGATGCTGCCAGACCTGCTGAGCTTTTCCAGCAATTTCTGTTTTCTTTGGTAGACAATATAAATTGATAAATAACAGTTAACATACGCTACAGCTTGCTCTTTGTTTCATCCATCTCTCAGCTTCAGTGACTTGCTATGTCTCCCCTACCCATCTCCATTGCTGTCTTTATGGCTACATCTGAGCCAGAATCTCCAGATTCTAGTTCTGCCTCTGGACTTTATGGCTACAGAAGATGTGATGTCACGTGGCCCACTAAGTCAACTAACAATCTGAAAATTCTTCTGATACACCTATGATTGATGGTAAGAGCTGAAGAGATTCCTGGTCAGCCGGAACCCAGTGGTAACTGCAGCACAATAAACTCCCCACATTAAACAAGCCCATGTGCAGAATCTTATTTTGAGCAGGAAATCTTCTTTCTGATGGGCAATTCCACAACCCTCCACACTCTGTTACTCTTTGTTGCCAATTGCCAATGTGCCACAGACTTGAATGAGCTCATTCATACAATATGTGGTGCACCCCAGGGGTGACTTAGATAACACAGTGTGGAGCTGGAGGAACGCAGCAGGCCAGGCAGCATCAGCGGAGCAGGAAAGTTGATGTTTCGGGTCAAGACCCTTCTTCAGAAATGATTTCTCGGGTCCAGAACTGAAATGTCGGCTTTCCCGCTCCTCTGATGCTGCCTGGCCTGCTGTGTTCCTCCAGCTCCACACCTTGTTATCTCAGACTCCAGCATCGGCAGTTCCTACTATCTCTGAGGCAGTTCTTACCATCTCTTCAGGGATGACTTATTGTATTTACCTTTAGTAATACTATCAGCAACTTTCATTGCATTGATTTCAGTGGAACTGTCAACTTTAAGACCAGCAGAAAGCCAACCAGCTTAAATTTGGCCTTTGGTACTGAGGACCCAAGTTTAAACAGGCAAGCTCTGTTTATTGATTGTAAAACCAAGACCTCTGTTGCAATCCACAATTGATAGCTGACAATGAGATAACTGGATTCCTGTCTTCAATTCTACAGTTAGCAGATCCGATGGTGGGAACCTGAGAAGTATTTTTGTCTAGAGTCTCCCATCTACAACAGATCTATGGATGTGTGGGACTGTGTGCGCTGGCTATGATGGATTTGCTGTTGCAGTGGTAACTCATCTCACGAGCAAGAGAATTCAGTAACAGACTGACCATCCTTCTTCCCATTAGTTCCAGTCACACATTTACCACAAAACTTCTCTGGCATTGCAGAAACGGTGATTATTGTGAGAATGAACAATTGATGTTTCATTAAATTCATATCATGATTTGTTACATGATCTTTATTTATCTCAGACTGCAGAGCTTGATTTAAATTTAGCACATTGTATTCGTTATTGTTGCATCTCTATTTCTTGAATTATTTATTAAAATTCTTTATTTATTTCCTCAATCCTTTCTTGCCACCTTCATTTACCTCACGCTGCATAAAGGATTACAAAGGATATATAGATAAAGTTGCCGTAGTTTCAGAGGACCATAGGGATGCTCTCTCAGTGGACTGGTGGTAGCTTAACCTGAGGGTCACCACACTTTGGGCAAGGGGCAAAGCTGTGAGGGCAGGACTTCCATGATCATAGAATCCCTACAGTGTGGAAACAGGCCCTTCACCCAAACAAGTCCACACTGACTCTCAGAGTATCCCACCCAGATCCATCTCCAGACACTATGGGCAATTTAGAACATAGAACATAGAACAGTACAGGCCCTTCGGCCCACGATGTTGTGCCGAACTTTTCCCCGAAACCTAAAATCTATCTAACCTCCACCATTACCTTATACTATCATCCATATGCCTATTTAGCATGGCCAATCCACCTAGCCTGCACATCTTTGGATTGTGGGAGGAAACCAGTGCACCCAGAGGAAACCCACTCAAACACGGGGAGAATGTGCAAACTCCACACAGACAGTCGCCCGAGAGTGGAATCAAACCCGGGTCCCTGGCGCTGTGAGGCAGCAGTGCTAACCACTGAGCCACCATGCTGCTGCATGATGACCTCAGACAGGGAATTGAACTTGTGCTGTTGGCATCGCTCCGTATCGCAAAGCAGCCATCCTGCCAATTGAAATATCCGACCCCATATAATGGGATATAATATATGAACAAGGAACAAGATTAGGTCATTCGGCCCCTTGAGTCTGCTGTACTGTTCAATAAAATCAAGATTGACCTGATTTTAACTCAACTGTACATTATTGCATGACCCTGAAAATCTTTCATCCCCTCGGTAATCAAAAATCTATCTACCTCTGCCTTAAAAACATTTAACGATTATCTGTCTTAAAATTATTTAAAGATCCTATTTTTAAACTGTGACCCCCAAACTATATTCTCCCACAAGAGGAATATACAGATATGAACTATTCTGCCCGAGCAGACTTTATTACTGCCTGAACTGTTGGCTTCATTTCTCTGACTCTGTACATATTCTGAAGCTGCTCCCCCATTTCCAAAATAAAGAAAAGTTATTGGCTGAGGAACAATTCCAAAGACTTGAATCTTGTAGTACAGAGGGAAGCCATTGGGCCCGTTGTGCTTCTCCTGGTTCTTTGGCAAACCCTTCCCATTAGTCCCACTCCCTTGATCTTTCTCCATTGCCCTGCATTTTTTATTTTGATAAATAACCCAATAGCCAAAACAATAAAGTGAAAATGTTCAGTATCACCCCAGTGTGAGAAAATTAAAGCTAACAATTGCCAGTTTTATAACCTGCTCCATCCATTTAAACGGTCACAGAAAATCTGTGTAGATAGCAGTTTTTTGATGCAAAGTTCTAACTGCAGCTGGTTTATAAAGGCCCTGAATTTCCACAGCACAATAATTGTGTCCAGTTGATTCATGCTATAAAATTGTTTGGAACAAAATTATTCGCTTTTGAAGTACTCATCACATTCAGATTTCAATCAGAGTCTCATTTTCTGCAAGGATGTCCAGAACTTTCTGAACTAGAAATTAAATACTGATTATTTACTTTTCTTTCCACAATAAATCCCTGTTGTTTCTGCTTTATAATTCATTAATACTAAGGCTTTCAGTAGGTTTTTACTTGAACAAAGATAAACCAGAATATATTAAAGTTGCTTATCATCATTTTCCTTTCTCCTGTTCTTTTCTGAAGATACAAAATCGTGGCAATGCTGTTCTTTTGGCAGGGATGTAGAGACTATGCTACTAAAAATTAGATAAGTTAGCCAGAGACTGGAAAAATCTAAAAGGGAGTAAAGAAAGATGGACAATAAGTTTACTTTAGACTGCTGCCCAATACCTGCATGCGGTTGAAAAGTAGCATCGTGAGGGCGTTAGCAGAGGTTGGATATCTGTACACTCAATTAAGTAATAGTTTAGTATTTAAGGGAGAAAGGGAGGAACAACAAGGAGATTAAAAATATGTAAGTAGCTGATAATAGCAAATGGTTATTAATAACAGTCACATTAAGAATTTGGAATAACGTTATAACCCAACGTGAGCAGGCTTGAGAATTGAAATCTTCCACCGCAGGAATCCATTCAGCCCATCTTGACTAGGGTCATTTGCTAAAATAGCTATCAATTAGTTCTGATTCCCTGTTCTTTCCCTGTAGCTATGTATTTTTCTCTTTTTCAATAGAAATGTAATTTCCTTGTCAAGGTCTGTGCATTCTTTCACCAGTACCTTACAAACCTGCAATCCCTAGAACCACCTAGAAGGGCAGGGCAATGGATGTATGGGAACATCATTCACAAGTTCCCCTCCTAGGCACACATCATCCTGACTTACAGTTATATCACCGTTCCTTCAACATCATACGGTCCAAATCCTGATAGTCCCTACTTACTGTCTATTGACTGTACAGTTCAAAAAGGTGGCTCACCACTATCATTTCAAGGGCACTAAGAGCTCGGCAATAAAGCTGGCCTCACCAGCACACAGCGAATAATGTGTTTTTTTAATTTTAAGTATTAGTTGAGGAAATAAAATTATCCTCTTCCTCTGCCCAGATTATAACTATAACACAAACCATGAAATAAGCTTATGGCTTTGAATGGCAGTACATTTCTGCAGGAAGAAAAGAACAACTCTTACTTTTAGACAAAAAAAAATCATGTTGTGCAAGATTTTGAACATTTTCCTCTGAAATCCCACATTTGTGCAAGAACAAGTGACTGATGTGGAAATCGATGGGGTTACTATGAGATCAGCATGATGTCCTAGGGAGACTATTTGCGAGTGAGATTGGGGAGTGTTTAAATTAAAATGGCAGGGGGTTGGGAGCCTCTACAGTGAGACAGAAGAGAGGAAAGCTAGGGCAGAAACAAAAAACAATTTAAAAAAGTGATGAGCGGAGAATTCAAGGACAGGAATCAAAAATGGCTGCAGTGCAAAATAATGCAAATTGGACTAAAACAATTAAAAAGTCGTGCCTTAAGGCCTTATGTCTTAATGTACAGAGCATTCACAATAAAGTGGATTAATTAGTCACAAAAAAAAGATTTAAATGGATGTGATATAGTCAGGATTATGGAGGCGTGGCTGCAGGGCAACCATGGGTGGGAACTGAATATCCAGCTTTTAAGAAGCACAGACAATAAATAAAAGCTGATGGGGTAACATTGCTGGTTAAAGAGGAAATTAACACCATAATGAGGAAGGATATTAGCTCTGGTGAAGTAGAATCAGTATTGATAGACCTTAGAAACACCAAGGGGCAGAAAAGCAAGAATGAGTGTATATAGACTTCCAAACTGTTGTGGTTATGTTGGGAAAGCATTAAACAAGAAATTAGTGACGCAATCTATAATGATCATACTGAATGAGAGAGCAAGCTCAAAGGGCCAAATAGCCTACTCTCTATTTTAATGTTTACGTCACTCAGTTACTGTGACCAATGCCATTTGTCCTAATATGATTGTTTCCATCAATATGTAAATTGAAATATGTCAGAAAACTGAATGAAAGTATGAAAATGAAAGACTGAGAATATCATTGTTGTTGAAACACACATTAGGAACTGATACTCTCCTCTGTTGGATTTCCAGGTTACATCTTAGAAATTACATTTTAATATCTGTAATGTTAACACTTGGGCTGCTCCCAATAGCTCACCTCTGACATTTAATATAAAAACTAGTCTCTTGGTAGACTGCTTACTGGGAGATGGCTGCATTGTTGTAGCCTTCTGAAATCTGATGTCTAATTCAGCAGGAATTCTCTCAGCTTTTTGTACTCACAATTTTCTAAATTTTGCATCATCTCTCAGAATTATACTCTTTGGAGTGTAAATTATATTTTAAGGATGATAAATTATATTTTTTGAAAATGTCTGCTGTAACTCAGTTGATAACTTTCTTGGCCTTGAGTCAAGAGGTCACAGGTTCTATTTGCAGTATTTAAGCACAACCTTTTGGTCAACATGCCAGTGCGCCACTGAGGGAGTGCCACACTTTTGAAGGCAGTATCTGTCAGTCACCCTGCTCAGGTGAACATAAAATGTCCCATTGCATCATTGGAAAAAGAGCATGTGGTGAACAAAATGCTATTCATCCCTCAATAAGCATTGCTAAAACAGATTGAGGGCTGAAAGACACAAGCCAGAAGTAATTGTAGTAAGAAGGAATGCCCATATGAAAGTCTTGATCTGAAAGTGTAATTTTCAGTCTAATTGGTGACTATGATGATTTAATCACAAACTTCTGATTTATCCTTCAAGTGCTAATTAAACATTATTTTCCTCAACTAGTATATATGGGCTTCTTCCTCTGAAAGTTTGGTGTACTTTTTTTGGTACATATCAATATGCTGTAGGATGGCTCAGGGGTTTAAGGAGAAGTGCATTGTTTCTCTGTATCACTGGTGTAGGAGGTCTGGCGGATAAGTATGTGTTGTACCTGTGGGATGAAGGAACCCTGCCTTGCCTTCCTCTCTCCTGCAGAAGCTGATGCTGCTCCCTTTGGACTCATTTCTACCTTCCAGTCTTCATCAAAATCAAGATCCTTAAGCAAGATGCTGTTGTCCTACTTTCTCCTCGTGTCTCGAAGTAGTCCAATAAGGTGAGCTAACAGAACACATTCTCTTGATAGCTGAAGTCCACCAAGAATTTTCAGAGTAAGTATTGTTCGAGTGTTGACAAAGACATAGAGTCATAGAGATGTACAGCATTGAAACAGCCCTTTGTTCCAACTTGTCCATGCTGACCAGATAGCCTAAATTAATCTAGTCCCATTTGCCAGCATTTGGCCTAATCCCTCTGAACCCTTCCAATCATAAATATTGCAATTATACCAGCCTCCACCATCACCTCTGGCAGTTTGTTCCATACACATACACCCTCTGCATGAAAATGTTGCCCCTTAGGGCCCTTTTAAAGCTTTCCCCTCTCATCTTAAAACTATGCCCTCGAGTTTTTTCCTACCCTGGGGAAAAGACCTGGACTATTCACCTTACCCACGCCCCTCATGATTTTATAAACTTCTATAACTTGGTCCCGCAGCCTCCAAGACTACAGGGAAACTACCAAAGTCTTAACTAATTGTCGCTGGAAAGTCTTCTGACATTTTGAAAGTCCTCTTCACAACTCTGCGATGTAAGCCATGAAGTGGTGAATATTCCTTTAAGTAGTGAGTATGCCTTTAGATGCATTTAAAATCAATATCAATGTCATCTTTATGCTCTCAAACCACTATGTGTCATTAGCAGTGGGTGTATTTGTGAAAGCATTGACTACAAAAACGCCTTGCAACCTCTTTGAGCATTAGCCAGCAGTTTAGGTGGGAATCACTTGTTCAATTAACCTCTGAGCGACAGTTCAGAAAAAAAGTGTCTTTAACTCCTTGAAGATAGTTTAAAATGAGTTCAACTAACATTTGTGCTTAAGGCTCTGTCTTGGCTACCTCTTCACTGCCTAAAGCATTCAGGGAAAAGAAAGAAATACTGTTTGTTGGATCATGTGTACAATTTGATTGAAACATTCCTTAATTTAAAACAGAGACTGTGTCAAAAATGCTTTATTGGCTGTAAAATGCTTTGGGGCATCCTCAGATTGTGAAGTTGCTGTATAACTGCAATTCCCTTCTTTGCATTATACTAAGAGTGATGGCTTTATGAACAATAGTATGACAATAATAGGCATGAGTTTACAGTATTAGCTGGTTCTGCCAGTGTAGAATAGATTGCCTTTGTACTTACTTGTCAGTGAATATTTAAACAGTATTGTAGCTGGCAGCCATTCATTAGTGATTATTATTTTAATCACATCAATAGAAATAGCCCTAGCTTTGTAGCACTGATGAACGGAGCCATAGTTCTTTTACTCCATTGATCTTATTCGCTCCAATGACTGGTGTTGGGAAAATTGTCCAAGAAGCTCAGGAAATGATTTAATGCTTGTGTTTTCGAAAAAGATTTCCAAAGTTTGAAAATGCAGACAGATTTTACAAATGTGTTTTGTAAATGTGAATGATCACAGTGACCTGAGCATGTTGGAGCGTGAAAGGGAAAACAACCCCTTAAAATAACACTGGTTCCAGAGAGGAAATTGAAGGGATGATGCTGACACAATAAAGCATCCTAGTTGGAACACCAATACTGCAGCTGCTATGTGTGTTGTGGAAATATGGAGCTCAATCTTACGTTGTATTTTTGCCTAAGTTCAAATTGCATTACGTTTTTTGAAGGGATATTTGCTGTGAGGCCAAGCAAGTTCTCTCACTGTATCTTACCAAACACACATTGATTACTTACCTTGGCCCCATGGCATCTCCCTCATCCGATTTCCACCTCATTTTTCTGCATGCAATTACAGAAATAACTTGCCATTCACTGGATACCCACCAACACTTGGGCACCCCTTGCACTCTTGGGGAGGGTGTGACTGGTGCCCATACGGCACGTCCTGACATCTTGGTACCCAATTTCCAACATGAAGATTGTTCAGAGCAAGCTTCAAGCTGAATTCACCAGGTGGTCACGCTAGACAACTGATGGGCGTGTTCACTAAGATGGGAAACTAAATACTAATGATGTGAGATGGCATGAGATGACCTTGCATCGTGATGGGCCTTGCTGGATATCTCAACCAATTCTGCCACACATTGCAACATAACCCATATTGCTCAGACCTCTGTAAGATTCTGCTTACAGTTTCAATAGCCATTGAGATGCAGTGTTAAATTTGTGTCAGTGAACTGCCGTTGACTCAGCACATATTTGCAGACTTGCATTAAAAAAATCCATATCTTTTATTAATTTCAAGATGGGGTTAGCATTCTGATATGTCAGACTTCTTTTTAAAGATCCAGTCTACATGTCTACTTTTCCTGGATACTCTGCTCCTGGGTAAGTCCAACATCTGTACTGATCTTGTTAACTGACTAGCTTTAGAAGCAGGTGATATAACTCAGCTAAGTGACTCATCTGGAGTAGCATAAACTTATTTCCTGTGACTTTTCCCTTCTAAGTTTGACAGAGAAACCCTTCAACAGACTAGTCAATGAGCAATTGACAAAGACTAGTGCAAAAACCAGCAGAAAAAAATTAGAAGTAAATGCAGGACACAGGACTGTTGCTTTGATAATACAACCTTAGACATCTCTAATTTATGAGGGAATTTACACAATTCTTATTCATTGATCTAAGTGATGTCAGTGTTAGATGGATTTAGGTTTTTTAATTCATTCTGGGAATTGCTGCACATATCCCTCCTGGCAACATTGTGCCATTTTAACCAGAAGGTGACATGCGGGTAGTGGTGATATTTGAAAAGAAGACAAGAATTATACATCAGACTATATGTTTATTGCTACTTTTAGGCATTAGCATTACAGAACTGTGCCAAAACTACAACTTACGCAGGAATGTTCAGGATTCTAACTCATGGGTGCTTCAGACCATGAAATATGAGAAATACAAGTATCACTGCTTGTAAGGACCTCCAACTTCAGATTTGAAGACTTTGTTGTTAAATACTCAACTCACTCATGAGAAAAATGAACATTTGAGTCACAAACTGGTACAGCTGGTAAATCACATCACCTATGGGTGAAACCTCACTTTTGATAATCATTGTCTTCCTAAAGATTATCATCGAATGTCAATTATGCATTATCGATTTGATGAAACCAACAGGAAAAGTAAAATCTTTCACTGCAAACAATTTTCACTGTAGCTTCAGCATCTAATCTGTGCAGTTACTTTAGTCAATGAATTCAGGCCAAATGGGGGTATTTTTACTTTTTATGTGCTTCGTATTAAGTAACACATAAAGCTCAACTGCACTCTTGTGAGACTACGTACATTGTGTGCCACTGGCTATTACTGCAAGATATTTTCGTGGCAGCCTGATGGAGTGCTGACTGGGCAATTGTTTTCTGCTGCATTTAATCAAAATAATACAAATCCCCGAATCAGATTGTAAGGAGCAAAATATTGAGTTTTCAACCTTTAGTCAGTGTTTGCAATTATATTTGATCAAGAGTCTTTGGCATCACATAACCCCTAAGCCCACAGTTCAGGCAGTCGGATGTTTCCTCTGCTCTGCAATAAAGCACTTACTCTCCAATATTTGACCTCTAATATAATGCTAAATCATCACAGGGTGTGAAGAGTTATGCCAATCTATGCATAATTGGCTATTTTAGCTGACCTTCTAAATGAACATGAGTGAAGCCCACAGTTCAGTCCATCTACTTTTTTGAGGGTTTTTAGAATACTTACCATCTATCCTCATTAGCCTGAGTGGGTAAATGCACTCTGAAGTCTCATTCTGATTATCTTAAGTCAGAATGATACCGCATTCGATCATTGGTCTGTGCTGAGTTACCTGAAAATAGCTAAGTATAGGTGATCACTTTTAGCCTGAAGGTATGCTATCAGTGTTCTTATTTGTCTGATTTGTTTTCTCTTTATTCTTTCATAGTTCTTTCAAGGTCAGCATTTGTCACCCATCCTTGATTGTCCTTGAACTGAATGGTTTGCGAGGCTGTTTCAAAGACTAGTTAAGGATCAACAATGTAGCTGTGGGTCTGGACTGAAATGTAGACTAGATGAGATAAGGATAGCAAATAGCCTTCCTAAAGGACACTAGTGAACTGCATTTCTTTAATAAAATTAATTTAATTAGATCATGAGATGTGAACATTGCTGGCTCTGCCAGCATTATTGCTTATTTCCCTAATTGCCCACAAGGCAGTTCAGGGTCAACCATATTGATGAAGGTCTGGAGGCACAAGTGGTCAAAACCAGATTTTCATTCCTGAAGGACATTCATGGACCAGATGGGATTTTACAACAATCAGCAGTGGTTATGTGGTCGGCATTAGACAATCTTTTTGTTCCAGATTTTATTGAATTCAAATTTCGCCAGCTTCCATGCTTACATTCAAACACACATCCCCAGATCATTAGCCTGAGGTTCTAGATTGCTCGTCTCGTGACATTACCAATACACCACTATCTTCCCAGTTAGGGACACTTTCACGGTCACCATTACTGGAGCTGGTTTTCATTCCAGAAATATGATTTAATTGGATTTCACCAAATATAGCAGGATTTGAGCTCATTCTTACAAATTAGGCTGCTGGAGGATTAGATTAGTGACATTACCTCAATGCTGCCGCTTCCCCTATCTTCCTGTTAAAAAAGCTATAAATTTAAGTTTAAAAAATTACATTTACACAGCACTTTTAATAATTTCAGAATTTATCAAAGCACAAATTTTCGGAGCTAAGTCATCATTGTACTGCAGGAAATGTGACAGCTAATTTGCACATCGCAAAATCCAATAATCGCTCAATCACGTGCTTCTAGATGTTGGTTGAAGGAAAGAGGTCATTACAGGAAGGTAATTCTTCTCCCTTTTGTCATGGGATCTTTTACATTCACCTTAGAGGGCAGAAAGGTTAATATCACTGAAAGATTGCACCCCCAACACTGGTGCATCCCCTCCTTACAGTAGTAGAATGTTTAGATTAGACTAGATTTTTTTGCACAAGCCACAGGAAGGAAACTTTGGATTGAACCTTACATTTTATTTATGGTTAAGCCCCAGTTGCACAGGTTTTCTGAAATGATTTGCATTATAAGGTCTAGTGGGCTTTCTCGCTGGATCTATCAAACTCTCCTCATTAAGTACCAACACTGCCCCAACGGTGTCTCTTGTACCCGATTCCAGCCCCATCTTGCCACGTGCCATTCCCATGACAACTCTGCATTCAGCAGGTAGCCACCCACAGACTTGTGTCAGTACCAAGTTTAAAAAGCTGCTGCACCCAGATGCATCCTAGCATTAGAAAGTTGCCCTGCTTGGTCAAGGACAGAATTTGAATGAGTTGGAGAAGGAGGAGATGTTGCAATGATTCTCTGACAGGATTCTGGGGGTGTTGGTGGGATGAGCTGGTGCTGCAAAGAAGTAACACGACACCAGACACTGCCAGCATGGTCAGAGGTCACCACCTGTGTCAATGACATCTCTATGTTCTGGTGGAATGGCCAGCAATGCTGCAGGAAGGTAACAGACCATATCTGATGGTCAGGGTAAGCACCAGACTCTTCTCTCTGCTATTTCCAAACTTTTTCCATCTCTGCTACTGCATCCTTCTCTGGCCAAGGCTCGTGCTCTGCCAATCTCACTGTTGCCTTCGGCAACTTCTATTGCCTTCACTCACACCCTGGGTGCCCCATATTTCCTACACAACTTTGACATCTGCACTGCCTACACACTCCCTCAGCTCCCATCACCACCTTTTGTCTACCAGGGCTGATAGCCAAGCTGCCCTTTCATTTCAGTCCATTCCTCCCTGTATTTTATTACAGGAGAATGTAGCTTATCACAGAGCAGAGGGAGATTGTCAGGGTAGAGCAGAACCCACCCCATACGAGGAGCGAATCTTGGCCCTCACGGGGGAATACCAGTGATTGTTAGACTTCCGTGACCCAGCAATTGGATCAATATCACTTTGTATTTCACTGCAAATCTCTCAGTATCATGACTGCTGCCTCCTAACTGCCTTAACCAGCTCAGATACTCACAGCTCGTTGGGAATGTTAACATTAGAAAGTGTGAAAACCACAATCTGATGAGCACTTCACTGTGACAGTTGGCAACTGGGCAAGGAAGAAATGCCCTTGGCCACTGGCACTGTTACTGATGGAGACTGGATACCTGCTCAGGCCCGGGCAGGAGGGGACCCTGCAATGTCGGAAATCAGGGACTTTGCTTGCATGCGCAGGAAAGACCAGGAGCAGCAACAAAGATGTGGGATACGTTGACCCTCATTGCTCAGAAGCCGCAGCAGTGCAGCGAATCATGCGACTGTCTGCCCCCATGGACAGGTTGGTGGGTGCCACAGACGGCCAGACCCAGCACCCTCAGGGCCTGCCGGAGAGGCACGAGCACCTTCACTCCAGACTCCACTCTCAGTCTTCAGGATCAAAGGCACAGAGACAGGGGCCAAGGCACCTGACATATATACCTAGTACACCTTTCACACATGGAGACAGGGCATCCCAGCCATAGGAGAAACCCCAGGGGGACCACTTGGAATATCCACTCGGGATGCTCCAGAGGTAGCTGGCCCCTCCACCTCCATCCTGCCTGTCCCCACCCCAAACAAGCCTGATCCTTGGAATTTCACACCAAAAAAGACCATTCTGGGACTATTCAGGTCTAAGTACAAGTCCTCATGGGGGTCACCCAAGCAACTATCCAGAGCCAACAGGCATCACTCCTGAGCTGGCACCCTCACCAGAGCTGTGAAGCCAAAGGGGTACACCGAGGAAGTGGAAAATGTATTTCGGGCACTTGCGCGGCACCGGTGACTCTCTATGCTATGTTGTCTGTTTTATAATTGGCAATGCTTTCACCTTGCATCTGCCTGTTTGTTTCTCTATATGTCCCCAAATGTCAGTGTTCCAACATGAGGCAGCACTGCACGGCTACACGTGGATCTGATGCAGTGTCTGTAAATAAGAGGAGCCGGGCATGGCGGTCTCAGCCAGCATTAGGTCCTACTGATACCTTTGGCTCTCTTCAAACAACATTCCTGTTCTTTCTCAGCGTCTGTCCTAAATTGGTAGTGTGAATGATTTGGTTACTGATGTCTGGGGCAGGGAGGGTAAAACAAACAGGGTACAATGCATTTTGATGGCTAGGATTAATAACCCTGAACGTCCATGTCCTGTACAGTGTATGGGTCTGTGACTAATGGTCTTTTCCTTTAAAATCTGGTTCTGCAGGCCCTCCCACACAGGTCGAGTCATTTACCCCACCTGTGGTCGCAGCCATTTTCTTCCCCATTGTGCCCTTTTGATTTTCACCACAATGGAAAATAACAGTGAACACCCTTTTGGCCAGTGGCATATATAATAAGATCAGAAGCTGAACATCGATGTAATAAGAGATAGTAAGAGCTGCCAATGCTGGAGTCAGAGATAACACATTGTGGAGCTGGAGGAACGCAGCAGGCCAGGCAGCATCAGAGGAACAGGAAAGTTGGCATTTCGGGTCAGGACCCTTCTTCAGATTTCTGAAGAAGGGTCCCGACCCGAAACATCAGCTTTCCTGCTCCTCTGATGCTGCCTGGTCTGCAGGGTTCCTCCAGCTCCACACTGTGTCATCGATAAAGTAAGTTGGGTGTTAACAAAGTGTTCAAGAAACATTAGTCCCTCTTAATTAGCAACTTGCTGATGTTTAATGAAAAACTCTCAACACTTCTTGTCAAAAGCTTCAAAGATGGAATGAGATGCTCCCAATGTCGAGATGGAGGTCATCATAATTTGTGCCTGATTTTGTCGCAAATCTTGACATAGTCCCATATGACTCAGACCCCTATAAGATTCTGCTCTTCAACCCCCAAACACCTGAGAGCAGGATCAGAACATTCTTCTGTAATTCTGTTTGTAAAGTTCAATAGTCTGCCACCTAAGGTGCTGGGGGGTGACTAGGGCACACACAGCATTAGTCAGGAAAGTTTGGAGTAGAGAAAAGTGATGAAAAAAAAACATTCATTTGAATGTTGAAATCTCTGCAAATGTTTATTAAGAAGGGGAATGGAATAGATGGACATATTTTTAAAAATTACAGTGTTTTTAATTAACCGGAAGAGTTTTATGCTTTATGCTGAAACAGTATTGCAATCCTCGGAAGGTGTGCATGCCCTCGGTAGACATTTCCAAAGGAATACTGTCAATTATTTGATGTTATTTGCGAAGTCACCACGAAGCCAAGCAGCTCTGAGGTGACCAGGCCTGCTGAGCTTTTCCAGCAATTTTGATTTTGTGGCTCTGAGGTGGTTTGTCCAAATGAAACAGAGTATGTGAAGGGGAATGTAAGCGTGTAGCAGCAACTAGTGACGCACTTTGCAGACAAACTGGAAAGGCATTTTGTAACCATGTTTTTGCAAAGCAAATATCTTCCTGAGCTGAATAAATGCTCCTGTAGTTAGTCCCAAGCAATTTATGTCTTGTTCTGCGGGACATGCACGACCAAATACAAGAGCAAAACAAGAGTGAAGTGTTTGCTACGAGATTTCATTGAAAACGCAGATGATTCCACAGCTGAGAGATTTTCAGGAGCATCCTATGAGGCATCTTCACATGTGTATTTGGCACTACCGTATGCCGTGTTCTTGAAATAGAAGGCCTTGTTTAACGGGACTTTTCTTCCCATGATAAAGAATCCCAAAAGATTTCAGTCCATTTGGCTATTCCCTGATATTATGAATTGATACTGTTTTGTGTTTAGTCCTTACCAAAGTTCTGAAGATTAGGAACAATGAACACCTTTACTTTGATATCCCTGTGGTGAATCAAGTATTAGACACAACATTTGATGGAGGTTGTGCTACAGAAATTAATTTTACTGCATCCTGTTTTGCACCAGTAGGAGTTAACTGCAAATGATCTAGAGTGGAAAGGCGCTAGACAGCACAACATGACATTATGGACACTTGCTGGAGACAGGCTCAAGGCTGTTCAAAATGAAAATTGTTTTACATTACTAAGTCAAGGTCCCTGAGTGTGGAATTTGAGAGTAAAGTGAGAATATTGCTAGACTAGTCATCCAAAAGCATAGACTAATATGTAATGTAATCAAATCCCACCATTTGCAGTGGGAAGAATTTAAAATTTATCAGGAATTTTTAGATAATCTACATTTACTGGTAGTTTTATGATAATTATCAGATGGCTGCTGAAAATCCGCATTGATCATGAATGGCCCTTTAGCCATAAAGATCTGCTGCCCTTACAGAGTCTGTCCTACATACGAATACAGACTCTCAGCGATGTAATTGGTTCTTACCTGCTGTCTGAAATCACCTCACAGGTCACTTATTTGTTGGTGCCTCCCCTAGGGCAAGTAGGAAGGAGAAACAAATTCGGTTCTCATACCTCAAGAAAAAGTAAAAATAACACATAACCAAGATGCTAAATGTCATGGCAATGGAGCAGAGCCATGTAATGCCACGTGCAATGTTAACTTTTATCTACAAAATATTCATTGCAGCCAGACAATGTTTGCAGATGTAAATTTCCATTATTATCCATTAAAGTCCTGTGTGGGTCCCATGGAATGTCTAGATTCTCCCACAATAGGTGATATCTTTTCCAAATGCACCCGCCAAGCCCCACAGGATCTTGGGTATTTCAGCCAAGTTGCAATTTACTCCTCTAAACTTCTGAGGATAAACATACAACATTTCCTCAAAAATAACCTAACAGTTCCAGATACTGGTCTATTAAACCTCCTCTGAAATGCTTCCCTTGCATCTATACCTTTATTAAATAGGTAAACCAATGTTGTGTACAATACTCCAGGTATACATAACTGAACTATGCCCTTCCAATTTTCATAACCAATTTCCCTCTTTAAAAATAACATTGTTAGCTTAAAAATGAACTCTTTCCCTAAATAAAATATTGTCTCACTCGACATGCCTATTGCATGGTTTTGTTCTACGCTCAATTTTGACAGAATAGTCAGTTTGTGACTGTTGTCATAATTCACATTCAACATGATGATGTTCACCCCAGTGCTGCTGTTCCACCCTGAAAAGAACTGTCCTTTCAGAGGCAATGTGTAGGGTTCTGGTTTGCAATCTGTCATCTTCCTGATCATTAAGCAGTTCAAATTGCTCCCAGAACCTTGGTTCTGGGTACAGGACTTACTTATGGGGATATGAATGAAGAGGCAGTAGACAGGTGTTTAAGGACAAAAGAATCTCTGCCTTTATTTAAGGTACAAAAAGTCATTATAATACAAGAAATGGGTAACTCAGTAAATTCTAAGAAGCTCATACCATGGATGCACAGGAACACTCTAGAGCTTAAAAATTACACTATAAAAAGAGTTTACCACTCTTAGACACTATCTGACTGACACACAGAAAACAAACAGTGTTTAAATTTACACTCATAATCAGAATTCCTGCCACTAGGGTCCCAATTCACTGTTTCCACTTGCCTTCCATGCCCTGCAAGCTATGTCAGAACTTTGGGGGCTCAGGAGTTTATGTTCACTGTCAGAACGCAGTTTTGAAGTGCGCCTGGCTGTTCTGGCTTGCCGAACCTGGAGCGTGGATGAAGACTCTGGACTGCGTAGGCTTTTCAGTTTGGGTTGTGGCCGCTGATGTGGCCGCAAGGTGGATTTACCCAATCAGTATTCAATTTTTTTCACTTTTGATAGGTTTTACGAGTGGGCTTTCACCTCAGGTTATGCCTGAAGACTTGTGGCTTCAGTGGACTTGGTTTGTCAGTGTCTGGTTTGGATGGTCGGGGTCAGTCGTTGAGGTTCTTGCCATCAGTGTTCTCAGTTCAGAAAGGCCTGTATTCGGTAGCTCTTGCTCAAATTACCCCCTTGTGCTGTAACTTGTTCGGCCTGCTCAGTTTCGGATCTCTTGGTTGGCTTCCACCCTCTCGGATGTCTTTTGTTCTGATGAAACCCTTGGCTTAGCTTCCTTGTTCTTGGTTCTCAGTTTGGCATCTGTGGTTCTTGGTTCCGAACCTGCCTGTTGTGGGTGGATGCCCATGGGGAGGCTGTTCATGCAAGAGCTTGTTGTTGAAAAGGGAACCCTCAGGTGAGATCAGGGCTGACAGTTATAGGCCCTGCTATCTCCGCACCAAATATGTAGTTTTCATTATGCTCTTGATGCTCTTTTCTTCTGAGGCTAATTGGCTTTCCAATGGTTAAAGTATGTTTAAATGGGTTTTGATCAAAGTTGAATGTCAAGTATCTGTATAGGCCTGATACTGTCTGCGCTGTGTGTAAAACTGGCTCTGGCTAGGTTCTGTTGGTTTCTGTCAATTGTTCTTTGGAGAGGAGGTGTCCAATAGTCCCAGACAGCAATTTCCTTTCCCAGCCCTGCTGGCTGTGTTGCGTATTTGCCACAGTCTCAGTCTAGCTGTCCCTTTTCTTTCAAAAGTTTTGAAAGTCCAAGGTTCTGCCCAAAATCCAAGGTTTTGTTCATATCTTTTAATAGTGGGAAGTTTTGCTCGATCTTACAAAAGGCTTGATCTAATGGTCATTTTTTTTTGAATGAAAACTAATATACCATTTGTGTCCTGCACAAAAGTGAACAATTTTAAGAAGATCTGACATTTTGGTCATCCTAGAAATAGTTTGCAATAACTTTGTCACAGGGAGAAGCAAGGCAAATGAGAGAACCAGTCATCATCCAGTACCCAGAATGTAGATACTGAACAAGGCAAGCAAACATTAAGAAATGAGGTCCTGTGTTTCAGCTAACAATGGATGCCAAAGCAAAATACTGCAAGTGCTGAAAATCTGAAATAAATCCAGAAAACACTGGAAATTCTTTATGGGTCAGGCATATCTGTCAAGACTGTAATAGTTAATGGTTCAAACTGATGATCACCTTTCTGTCTCTGCAAATGCTTTCTGAACTTTTGAGGATTTCTAGTCTTTTCTATGAAAATACAAATGAAACAAAAATTGAATTCCATGGGTTCTCATGGCCTCTCTGCCTATATTTTCAAAGTCAAGTTTCTTTATCCCCACCTCTTTCTGTCAAATATAAACTGAAATAAATAGATAGATATTGTGATAGGGTGAAATGGTGCAGGGTGATGGGAGGCTCAAATGGAAAATAAACATTACCATGGAGCTGTTAGGTTGAATGGCCTATTTTTGTGCTGCATGTTCAATATAATTCCAAGCACAGAGACAGAAAGTTGATTACTAATCAGTAGAACAAGCTTCAATATGCTGGAATAAAACTCAGTAATATGCACTTAGTCCTATTTCATCAGGCTTCTACACGAGCCGAGTGATTGGTAACAGCACGAGATAAATTGTGAATTGTGAACATTGAATACCTAAGCAAAGAAAAAGCACCAAGGTGCTTTACAGAGCTTGGCCTAATTACACAATTGGACTGCCCTGCAGTTATTAATTAAACTCTGCTAAGACAGGCTCTGTAAAGTTGGCTCACTTCCTGTAGTTCAGGACTCACCACGGGGAAGAAAGAGCAAGTTCAGAAGTTTACTCTTTGACACCACAAAGCCATCAACAATATAGTGTTGATTAGTCTTTTAAGCCCATAGGCCTCTCAATTATGGGGAAACCTCCCGGAACAGCCTATTCAATGTATCTGTCGTATTGTTTGCTGGAGTGGTCATTAACAGTACAGTCAGCTCAGAAAAGATATTCTCTTTCTTTCTCCCTGAAATTTAGCTAGTAACACTTTATGAACTTTTAATATTTACCTGATGTTTGTAGGAACAACAATCTGCTTCCTAACATAATTCCATCTGTGATTGCAAATCTCCACATTAACTTTTGTGATCTTGGAACACCATCTTGGTTACGATGTCTGCCCTGACTTGTCTTTTTACAACCTCACCAAGCTATTGTTCAGAAGCTAGTGGTCCTGTGCTTCCAAGTATTTTGTTTCCCTCCACGATGCTCTTTAAAGTTAGTTGAGTGGCTTAATTTCCCAAGCAACTCGAGGTTTGTACTCTCCCTTAGTAATTTGAACTCATGTTTGTCTGTATTCTGACTCTAACTACTTCAGGCACAGATAACATACAGTGTAGAATCTTAGAGGTCTGGATGTCAATGGCTATGGTGAGATGTGGGACAGAACCAGCTGATAAGCTGCAGTAATGTCATCTCACCCCATCTTTTATTCTTTTCATAAGAGGCATGGTGAGATTGTGCCAATTGACAGGGATTCATGTTTGTTAACTGTCTTTATTAATGTCACAACATGCCTTGTTAACATTCATAGAGTCCCTACATCAGGGCATTCAGCCCATCAAAGCCACATCAAGCCCCTGAAGTGCATCCCACCCAGACCTACCCCCTACCCTGCACTTCAGACAGTTAATCTGCATTGTCTGCACATCCCTGGACACTTTTGGGCAATTTAGCATGGTCAATCCACCTAACCTGCACATCTTCGGACTGTGGGAGGAAACCAGAGCACCCGAAGGGGACCCACACAGACACAGGGAGAATGTGCAAACTCCACACAGACAGTCACCTGAGGGTGGGATCGAACCCAGGTCCCTGGTGCTGTGAAGCAGTAGTGCTAGCCACTGAGCCACCATGCTTCCCATGCATTTCAACCATTCAACCACGCATCTTATCAAATTTGTAAAGCAAGCCAGATGTTGGAAAAACTTGACAAGGAAATCAAAGCAAGTAACTGAAGGATTCAGTTCACTCTTTGCTCCAAATGACCTCCGTGTTGAAAAAAGGCACCAACGTTTCAGAGCATGCTCCATGGGCACTGACCACAGGCACCCCACTTCCACGGACATTGGCATCAGACATCTGCCATCCTCTAAGAACCCTCATGAAAATTCTCCGAGGCACTTAGAGATGCTTCTGTATTTCAATGTTGTACCACGAGTTGCACCTACAGCTATTATTCACCATGCTCAGGAACACACTTCCAGCTCAGGGATTGGACTAAGCAGTATCTCTAGGCTGTTCATCTGTTCTGTTACCATCCTTGCCTTGCATTGTATTACCTTTGCTCTTTGCATTTTATCCCCTCAGCCTGGGATACCAGGCTCATATTACTGTTGTCTTGCTGCACTGTTTATCAATGACACAAAGCCAGGAAGATTGACATAGCTGACAGCAAGCTTCGGGCAAGTTGAGGGGATAGCCTTCACTCAGGGATTCCTGGCACAGCAAATCAAGGACAGTCTCCAACAGTGCAGCACCTGCTTGGATCAGTTAGAGTCAGGATCCTCTGCTGATAAGGGATGAAGACCTTTCTGTCCTATTGTGGGCTGTTTTGTTCCTCAAATGAGAAAAAGGGAGGTATTGCAGAAGATGAAAATGGTGGCACAGCTATTACTGTTGGTGCAGTGAGGGAGTGAGTGAGGGAGTGAGTGAGGGAGCGGGGGAGTGAGTGAGGGAGTGAGGGAGTGACTGAGTGAGTGAGTGCGTGAGGGAGTGAGTGAAGGAGTAGGCCGCACTGAGGTTGTATTCAAGGTTGAGGTGAGTAAAGGTGAGTGGGGAAGTTGTTTCAGGTAGTAGTGAGAGTGTAAAAACATGAGTCTTGACGGGAGATGGGTCCAGTAGCAGAGATTTCTCAATGCACTGCAAACTGACAACCCTTGTCCTGGCACACAATGGCCTTTTTAAGATGGTTCAGCTTGTAAGTATTTGGGATGTCCATTGAATTGAAAAACATTCTAAAAATGGCACATAATAAGACGGATTGGAAATCAGACATGGGAAACTGTATATGGGCTGATAGGTTTAGTCCAATCTATGAATGTTGCTTGGAATTTAGTCCCAGTTGTTCAATTGGAGACATCTCCCTCTGTGCCTGCTGAAAAAAATCTGATGTGAAGCTACTCTGAGTGGTTTCTGTTCAAAGTAAATGAGAGAAAGCTGCAAAATGAATAAGCCCTATTGTGCACTGCCTCAGTAAACTAATTGAGTGCAACCTACCAGGAGAGAATACTCTGTACAAATTGTGTTTAAGGTAAATAGTTGGAATAAGAAAAATACGTGTGAAAGGTGTCAGATCTAAACTAGCAAATCTTCATTTTGGTTCTGGGTTCCAGATATTGGAAAAATGTTTGAGTTCTGCAGTTCTATCGACCTCATGTTAATTAGCACAATGTTATTATGTGGCAGTGATAGCTCATGCTGGTGCTTTCCTTTCCCATTTTAAAAATAATAGTAAGAAGCCTCATGTGTACATGAATGTCATCATGCCTAAGGCAAGCTATTTTGCTTTTTACTTGAATTGCCTTTGTTAGTCAATGGCAGTATGTTGGGTGACATGTTAGAAATGATAATATATTCCCCAGTGTTCTCTGCTAACTGGAATGAGAGAGGAAGTGTAGGATAAAGGGCACCTTGCCCCAGGCAGAAGGACACAAGCACATGCACTTGCATGCTTATCATTCTCAACAGGAAAGAATTGCAGGATGCATCCCTGGCCAATTTATTCAATGGAAAAGCTCTCTCAGCAAACCCAACTAGCATTCTTTCAAAATCATTTAAATCAAAACAAAATGAAACAACAAAAGAAACAAATCTCAATATAACAAAACAGATTGTACATTTGCCACTTTCTGAATTGTAGTTTCAAGGTAAATTGCGTGTGGAACTTTGCTTTTGGTCACTAGTTACATCCTTAGGCATAGAACCAAGGCAGGTAAATGGTGTTTGGAATCTTAAGCAACCAATGAAGGGCCAAACTAACTGAGAAGGGCTGAATGCTTCCATCTTAGTCATTTAAGTTGCTTGTTTTACCAACAGCCATATCCTCAATTAGTATCTGATTTTTTCTACCTATTAATCATGGAGACCATCTTGCCAATTGACTTACATTATAAAACTATTTCTGAATCGATATATTGCACCTACAGCAAGTAGAGAGACTGTTAATACACTTCCTGCTGTTTGCAATATGTTTCTTTTTTGTTATCTTTCCTTCCATTATCTAAGTATGACCTGGTTGAATATCTCAACATTGTAGTTAAATTTAGTGATTAAAAAGTGTGGAGCTGGAGGAACACAGCAGTCCAGGCAGCATCAGAGGAGCAGGAAAATTGATGTTTCGGGTCAGGACCCTACTTCAGACCCATTTCTGAAGAAGGGTGCCGACCCAAAACGTCAACTTTCCTGCTCCTCTGATGCTGCCTGACCTGCTGCGTTCCTCCAGCTCCACACTGTGTTATCTCAGACTCCAGCATCGGCAGCTCTTACTATCTCTGAGTTAAATTTAGTCTCGGCTGCAGATGACAAAATCTTTTAGGAGAAGGGAATTAAAAGCTTTGTGAAAGAAAGAGAATTATTTCAGGTATATTGGTGACAAAGAAATGGATGATAAAAACGACATTGCAAGTTTCTCAAAATATCGTTTTGACCTTCAAATATGCTAACAGATGCATAGTGTGATTTGTTTAACTAAATCTCTGTGGGTGTCATATGCTAATAAATAAGACCTTTGCATACAGTTTCACAAAAAATGATAAATATACTGTGCTTAATTTAGTTATTTAATTTGTTTGGCACTGAAAAAAATCAGAGCTTGTGCTGTTAGGAATACCGTATTAACTGAGTTTCTAAATTTATGACAAATGAATTATTTCTGTCTTCTGAGGTATCATTGAACATCACAGTTTGATCAAGACCAAAATAAATAAAGGCTGAAAAGAACATTTTCTGAGAAAAGAAAATTTTAATATTCTTTGACCGTTGTAATAAAAGATTAGCTCTCAAAGAAATGTTTATTCTAATTGTAGCTGGAACAAGCATATGGAGAAAGCCATTGTGCTGGCGGTAAACTGTTAAAGCAAAGCTGTAGAGAGCTCCTCATTAGCACAATTATCTGGTTGACTGATCGATACAGACTAAAAATACATCAGGTATCATCGCAACATGGTGGTCGCACTTTAACCTAAGGGTCAGAAGGTTGTGGGTTTATGTCTTCCTCCAGAAACCTGAGCACTTAATTTGAGCTGACACTGTCATCGAGAGATGACACTTTGTGCATTCTGCAATCAGAAACAAGGCACTCAGTGTTTGTGTTCCTTATGAATTTTCTTCTAGTCTGCCTTAAATAATTCTATCGGCCAAATCTGCTTTTCCCTTCCCTCTTCTCTGCTTGTCTAAGTCTCCCTTCATTGCACGTTTTGTCTCAACCTCCTAATGCCTATCCTTCACCTCTACTCACCACTTTCCATCTTTCAACAAACCAGTTATCTATTCTATTAATTGTCCATTTGAAAACTTATCAAAGCACTTTTGAATAATTAATATACTACATCTCCTACATTATCCTTGTCTACTGTCTTTTACTTGTTCAAAGAATGCAATGAGTTTAGTCAGAGGTACCCTATTCAAATGCATGTTGACTTGATTTTTTTTGGTTTCCAGATATCTTCGTATTTTATGCTCTCATCTAACAGTATTTCCATTGTGTTCTGATGATTGATGTTCAGGCAACTGACAACAAGCTCCTTGAATATGTTTTATTTCCCGTCTTAAACATATGTACAACTTACACTTCCTGCAAATCCTCTCATATTGCGTGCTTGCAAGTACGATGCCAAGGCATACAAGCTTATGGGATAACTACCTAGAATTATTGGTTATTTTTGACTGGAGTGAATGTGATGGGCTGAAGGGAATCTTTCTGCGCTGCAGATCTCTATGACTCTTAATGAATTATTCAATGTTGTTAAATCAAAACCCTGTCTGCCCACTCATGGCACCATTGTAAAGAGATTAACATGGTTCTCCCTGCTGCTTCACTCAATGTTTATAGCTCAAGCAATATTGAATAACAACTGAGATGATCATTTATTTCATTAATATTTGTAGGATTTTGTTTGTTGCACTTCCTACATTACAATAGTAGCTGCATTTCACAAAATAATTTGAATTTCTGTAAAGCATCTGGGTTTTCCTGAGACTGTGAAAGGAGTTTTATAAATGTAAGTTTTTCATACTTATCTTTCAGAACATTTCTGGACTTCAGTATGGTTTATAAGGCGAGTGCATATTCCACCCTGCCTGTTTTATTGGGGCATTAGTCACCCATTTTGGGACACAAAGATGCATAATACCCTGTATAATTTTTAAATCATGGCCTATATTCAACCCAAACTGGCAATTGTGGGCTCAGCACATTTGATGACAGATTCTGAAGCACAACACATAAATTCACAGATAATACAAATCTAGTAAAGGTGGTAGTAAATGCTGAGCAAGATAAACTGTGAGGATCTTCTAATTTGTGAAACTGGTCAGACAGGTGAGAAACAAAAGTGTGTGTAAGAATTGCAACATTTCCATGGAGGACCTATTATTTGAATGGAAAGAAAACAATGAATTGCCTGGAAAATGAAACCGGTCTGAGAATTGTGACTGACAATAAAATTGAACCATCACAACAGAATTGTGTGGTACAGAGTGATGAAATGTTTTGTGGTATTAAGTGGTCAATTCTGGTCATGCCACTTTATAAATCATTGGGGTCACTATAGAATATCATGGTATTTCTTGCGTCTACAGCACAAAAAGACTGTCATTGTAAGAATTCAAAAAGAATAAACAGAATGCTTGAGGGAATGGAAGAACTGGATTATGAGGAGTAGTTGAGTAAATTAAGCAAGTATTTACTGGAAAATATAAAGTTGAATGTTGGTATAATTGCTGTTTTTAGGATTCTAAAGGGTCTAAGTAATGCACAGCAGCATAACTAACATACTTTTATTGAGCCTTTAATATGATACCATTCCATGATGCATCACAGTAGGATTATAAAACAAAATGTGGAGATGTTTGGGCAGATATCAAAAATTTGGTCAAAATGAGTTTTAGAGGAAGAGGGATAGAGGGGCTTAAGTTCAAATTCCAATTCTTCAGGCATAGAATGGTGAAGCCACAGCAATCAATGGTAAAGCAAGGAAAATTGGAAATGTTTAAAAGTCCAGAACTAAAGGAACTCAGGTATTTAAGAGTGCTGTGGACCTGCGAGAGATTACAGAAGCAGGGATAAAAAAGACCACTGATGAATTTGAAAACAAGAATTAGGACTTTAAAGCAGAAGTTGTTCAATTGATAACCGGTGTAGGTTAGTGAGTAGGGGAACAATGTTTGAAGGGGATTTGTTGATCTATGGGTGGTAGCTGTTTGCATGATGTGAAGCTTCGAGTCGGTAGAAATCAGAAAACTAGCCAGGATATGTGTTGGAATAGTCATGTCCAGAGGGAAGCAATGATATAGATAATGGTTTCAACAGCAGATGAATTGAAATGGGTGGAGTTAGGTGCTGATACAGAAGGAGTAGGCTTACTGATATGGTGTATATGTGACCAGAAGCTCATCTCATAGTGAAACCTGTAACCAAGTTTGTTAACAGCCTGAATCAGCACCTTTTTATGAAGAAGGGTTCCGACGCAAAATATCAACTTTCTTGCTCCTCAGATGCTGCCTGGCCTGCTGTGTTCCTCCAGCTCCACACTGTGTTGTCTCTGGATCAGCATCAGGCAGTTTCCAAGACAAGGAATCGATTCAGAAGTTGGAGAACATTGTCTTCAGTCACCATTACCAACCTGTTGTTTTTAACTCATTTTGATATGAAGAAAGTTAGGGTCAACATGTGCTGATGTTCAATGAGCACTCTCACAACTTAGAGACAGTGGATATATTGAGTAAGATGGCATTGAGACAGATCTGGAAGTCTTCAGCATGTTTGTGGAAATGGATGATGTCTTTTTGTGCGTGACATGAGTTAAACTATTACTTGTCTTTTAGTGTGTGTGCGTAGTCACAGAGTCAAGCAATTACTTTATCAGTGGATAGATGGATTTCTTTAAGTTTGCATTCAAGTTTAGTCAGTGGATAATGTGAGTAGTTGATGGTGCTGCATCACAGCTGTAGTCTTGATGGTCTTGGCAGCCCCAACGAAATGGAGTAACTGCACAGAGACCATGGCCAGAAGCTGATTAAAAAGGTCCACTGTCACTAAGGCAGATCATGGTAGACCATGGCACAGCTTTTCACCTTGTTCAGAAAACTGGAACTCGAGAACAGATCTGCACTTGGTGGTTAAAAACTAGATAGTCAAATTAATCCAGGAGTGATACATTTGTTGTAAATCTAATGTGGAGGCTGTGGCTTAGTGGTGATGTCACTTTTCTAGCAATCCAGAACCCCAGATTAATATTCTGTGGCCATGGGTTTGAAACCCACTATGGCAAATAGTGTCATTTGAATTAAATAAAATCTGGAATAAAAGCTAGCTTTTTGGTGACCAAAGAAATCTGCTGCCCTTATCTGATCTGGCCAAATGTGACTTCAGACCCACAGCAGTGGGCAATAAATGCTGGCATAATTTTTAAAAAACAGACAGATTCTCTAGGGCGATGAAGGAAGCATTTGGGGTTGATTCATTTAACTGCAATGTATATCATTCATAAAATAATATTTTGGCATTGAGTATCTACACAGTGAAACATGTATAACAAATATTACATGCGAGTATAGGTAGAGGAAATTGAATCCATAGTTCTCACAATTTTCCACCTCTTTGGGGTTTTCCTCACCTTAAATGTTGGCCTGTTGGAGTCAATTTGTCCAGTATTGAATGTAATGATGAGTCAGTGGCTCTTTTTATCATTACACCCTGTAACCACTAGGACGGTAGAAAGTGCATTCAGTGGACAGTAATCTTTTCCATCTAGAAATTTCTATGTCCCTTGGTTATTGGCAAGGGAAAATCAACAGGTCAGATTTGCTACTCCTAACTGTTAAATTATAGCTACTGGTGGAAATTGTGCTTGCATGTGGAAACCTACATTTATTGCTCTGTATTTGAAGACTTGTCTGGGGGTATGAATCGAAATGCTAGTGTTCCTGGATCTTTTACTCTTGCACTCTGTCAGGAGAAAAAATACAAATGAATTAAAGAGAATACAATTCTTTTTAAATCCTTGCTTGTCAGATTCAGCGTACCTCAGTCAAAGATAAGACACATTTATTTTGTCAAAGGGTCATGAATGACAAATGAAATCACAATCTTTTGCTTCAGTCCTTCAAAAAAAACCTACATAGTAATTCACACAAACAGCCAATTCCCTTTCACAATTATTTATTCTAAACAAAATTTCTGCCCTGAAAACCCACTTCTTGTTTGTAATTGAACGTGGAACTTGTTGGAGCAGATTATTGTGGATGCACACACCCACTTGTCATCAATCTCTCCCTTCTGGCTGAGGCAAGAATGGTCTGGCACCTGGAATTTGAGCTTAAATGCCTGTGTTCAGCAGTTTTAAAGGCATTCTCTGCTTCACAATAAATTGTCGATAACTGAAACAAGATTTAAACCTCTGGTGCCAAATCCTCCATTTCAAACATAGATGTAAATATAACAAATATTACTGGGCCAAATGAACAATAATTGAAGACATATCTGAGGTATTTAAATGCATTTTTTTCTAAGCTGAGATTTCAGTGGGAGGTGATGATTATGTTATTGCCCTTAGGAAATATGTCAACATGCTTCTGCCAACACAGGAACCATCTTCAAAAATATAATGTAAGCAACAGAGAACTCAAGGAAAAGGTCAAAGTAAAATTATAGGACTACTTGTAATAAAAGCAAAATACTACAGATGCTGGCAAGATGTAACAAACACAGAATGATGGAGAAACTCAGCAGGTCTGGTAGCATTCAAGGAGAGAGAAACAGCTAAAGTTTTGAGTTCAGCATGACTCTTCTTCAAAACTGCACAATGTAGTCTTTTTATCCTTATATTTCTGACAGAGCTGGAGTGAAGGATGTGAAGGTGTAGAGTCCTAGCGGAAAAGGTAAAGGTGTTTTTAACAGCAGTGAAAGAGAAAAAGAGATCAAATTGGGTATAAAATAAGACGTGAAAGGGAGAGAATGAGCCCTCTCTACCGAGAGCAAAGTGAACAAGACACAAACAAGATGGGGGGAGGGGGAGAGAATGTGAGAAAAGTGGAGAACAGCCATCATGGTCAGTTTCTGAAGTTGTAGAATTCGATATTGAGACCTCAAGTTTATAAAGTGTATAAACAGAAAATGCAGTGATGTTCCTTGAGTTTGAGTTGTGCTTCATTGCAACATTACGTGAGGACTACATGTCTCCAATGCCATGCCATCCTGATAGGTTGGCTTCCTCAACAGTAAAATCAAATTGAAACAAGTATCCAAAATGAGTGCTGAACTACCTGGATGTGAACAGTGGGCTTTCTCTTGTATCTTTACCACGTTGATTTTTTGACACTGACTGGGTAAATGCAGTTGCACAGTGTATAGAGTCCTAGTCATTTCAGAACTGGACAATTGTGAGTCATAGATATGAGCCAGGTATACTACGGAATCCCATACTCCTTCAGAAATACATAAACTAACCGTCAGCTAGCAGTGAAATTTTAAAGGGAAAATAGAATGAGCCAGGACTGTACAGGACATCATTTTGTGTCAGGGGAACGTCAAAATAATTGAGTGCTAACTGCACACATAAATCACAAGTCAATTTAGGGACAAGATTTGAATCACTCAGTTGAAACAAAGGGAGACAGCTGAGCTTGATAGCTAAACCTGAGAAAGAACAAATATATGAATTTGCATTTGGTAATACCCCAGGATGTTTATAGAAAATACAAATCACCATAATTCATTCTGCTGCAGTAAGTCCTGTTGCATTTTCAGCCAGTTCAGAGTCATGAACTTTCTCAGCACCACACATATTAAAGACAATGTTGAGTGAGAGTCCTACAAGCCCAAAGTGACCTATTAAGGATTAGGATATCCTATCTGGTCTAACTGCAAGAATTTTGTTGAGTAAACATTATATTCATTACATTGTTGCAACTATTTTTAGATAACATAATTATGTCCTGCAGATCTACAATCACCGTTTGGATGCACACTAGCCGTAAGCCTAGCTTGTACAGCGTTCTTGTTTACTTTGCACATGTCCCAAAGGCATCTTCACAGTGAGTGATTCTGATTGCATTTCATCAGGCCCATATTCAACAGAAAAGTGAACACAAGATTCCTGCATTTTCCCCAGTTCTGGATGGACATAAATGTAAATTTTAAAATATGAGATGCAGCAGGATATGAAGCCATAATTCTGCTGTTAGAGTATTCATTACTGAGACTTACACTCTGCCTGAAATATCCAGGAATGTTTTTGTACGGAATTAAGAATTTGTCAAATTAAAATTTGAAGGGCTTTCATAATTGTGTTTTCTTACACAATCTGGGTTTGAGTATCTGTTGGTCTGGTTTGCATTAGTTTAATCATGGCAATCTGAGTGACTTTGCCGAATCAGCATAAAGGAACAGAGTATTTTCACTGTAACACATTGAGCATAAATTGAGCTTTTATAAATTGTGGCTTTTATGCACGTTTAAAAATCGTTTTTACCAAAATTGACTCCTAACCATGAACCAATAACGGACTAGAATAAAAACTGAGGGTTTCAATTCCCACTAATCCCATTATCGCAGCATTTTGAGGTATGCTTTCAAAGTGGGCTTAATATTTTAGACACATTGGCATCAGTAAGCACATTTTAGAAGGAACTACACATTTGAAAAAAAAATACACTAAGGAAGTGACTAGTGAAAGGAAGAGATGTTACTGTCGAGATTTTCTTAAAAAAAATCTTCAGTGATTTTAAAGCAGGGCATTCAAAGGAATGAATGTGACTCTAGTTATTATTTTTCTGATGAAACCATTTCAGCCATATTAATAAAACTTTGCCAGGCACTATTCTGAAATGCATCAAGAAAATTCGAAATTCAAACAAAGAAATAAGCAATTTAAGTTGATATAACAACATAAAAAGGAGGAGCAGAGGTAGGTCACTTTACCTTTGGAGCCTGTTCTACTCTTTCATATGGTCATTTCTTGCCTACCTTTTCCCCTATCCCCATTACTCTTGACTCCCTTGTAAATCAACAATCTGTCTAATGCAGTCTTCAATATATTGAATAATCATTCTACTTCTCAGGAGGACAGGGGCTGGAAGCACAGAATTCCAAACATGAATAATCCTCCAAGGAAACATTTCCTCTCACTTTCTAATTTGGGATCCCCTCTTTTTAAACTGTGTCATGTAGTTCTAGATTCTCTGAAAAGAAAACATCCTCTCAGCATTTAACTTGCCATGTCCCTTAGAATCTTCTTCAAGAAGATCACATGTCATTCTTCTAAATGAGTACAGAGCAAACTATGTTAACCTTTCCGCATAAGACGACAAACTATAACTTAATGCAATTCCAACCTCAATTTAAACCCAAATTTTTGGCTGCACACTTATTCCACTCCACCTGTGCTAATGTGCATGAATAATAGTTTGATGACATAAAAATTAAAATTGGAAGCCGTCACATTTGTAATGTTGAAAATTGAGAGGTTCCACAAAAAAACAAGTTTATTGATGCATATTCTGTACTTCCCTCATCCTCCTCATGTTTTCACTTATTTCTATTTTCTCATACACTGAAACATGAAAATGGATGTAAAATTTTCAGGAAATATTGGTATAAATTCCTGCCAACAAGCTAACAAGGAGAACCACGACTTCAACTTGGACAACACCAAGATCCTGGGACAGGCTAGGCAGAGACAAGCACGAGAATTCCTGGAAGCATGGCACTCCACGAAGCAGGCTATTAATAAACACATTAAACTCAACCCCATATACATTCCACTACGGAGGAAACACGGAAGTGAGGCAATCCATAGCAAAGGACCCCAGAGTTTAAAAGCCAGGTGGGAAAACACACCGACACTTCATCAGAGGCTGCACTGAGGATGTTACCAAGCACGGTAACGAAACGTCTGCGGAACAACAAACCAGCTCGGCGAGCCAACCAACCTCAACACCCACAACCTGAGCTACAAATCTACTCCAAAACCTTAGAGATCTATGGGTGCAACACGCTCAAACTGGCAAGGAAATAGGAAAACTACGCCAAACGAGAGAGCGCAACCCGCGAACAATTCTACTTCCTACATGGATGCCTCAGGAACCAAGTATTACCACACAGTGTGAAGTACAAACCACCCATCAACAACCCACAGGCCCGGAAAACAGCAGAACAAAATGGCCGCAAGATGGTAAGGGTAATGATAAACGACGCACATAACCGGCTCCACAAATACAACAGAGAAATTATGTGCCAAAAAACGTTATTCCAGGAAGCTACCCATCAGGACTGGACAACCGACATGGAACGAGCCATTAACATCAGCCGACCGAGCACAAGAGCCACGAAAAGACAGACCCTGCAAGACGAGCTAACCACACTTACCCACAAAAGCGACAACAACAGAACTGACACATGGATAAGGAACCTCTCCGACAGGAAACTGACAGACGTGGAAAAAGCCGTTCTCACCCGGGGACTGAACTACAACTACAGGGACGCCAACAAAACGGAATGGCTAGCTACACTGGAAGCCACACTCAAGACCAACAATATCAACGAAGAAACACAGCAAACTATAAGACAGACGGTAGTCCCGACACTAACCAGAAAGAGGGAAATCAACACCCTCAACACACGGGAAAGACAAGCCCTGGACAGATTAAAGAAGGACAAGAACATCACTATACTACCTGCAGACAAAGGGCGCATGACAGTGATAATGAATAAAAAGGACTACATCTCCAAAGCACAAGCACTGCTCGCTGACGAGAACACATACCGACCAGTACAAACTGACCCGACACCACAACTAGGCAACAAAATCCTATACACGCTACAAAGACTTAAACAGGACAGATCAACAAAACAGACTTCTTAAGAATGAAACCGGAAGGAAACAACACATCCCGATTCTACGGCCTCCCTAAAGTGCACAAACCGGAAGTCCCCCTCAGACCCATAGCCTCCCTACCAGGCATTCCATCGCACAGATTAGCCAGAGAACTACAAAGAAGACTCAAGCACCTAGTCAACGCATCACCCCACTCCATCCACTCAGCCCAAGAATTCCTCAACTCCATCAAAGACATAAAGATAGAGGATGAAGAGACCATGATATTGTTTGATGTCACCGCCCTATTCAAGTCAATAAACATACCACTGGCAAGGGAAACAATGACAACACTACTTGAACAAGAACACGACTCCAGTGAAACCATCTCCAAGGACAACATACTTAAACTACTGGACCTATGCCTGACCACCCACTTCACCTTCAACGGCCAAACATAAGAGCAAATCAACGGGACACCCATGGGATCATCTATCTCCGGACTCATAGCAGAAGCAGTGATGCAAAGACTGGAAAGGACTGCCCTTCCGCAAATCCAAAGTCAACTATTGGATACGCTACGTAGACGACACCTTTGTCATCACTAAACGGACCAAATTAGAAGAGACACACAAACTCATAAACAACACCCTCACCGGAATAAAATTCACCAGGGAGGAGGAGAAGAACAAACAACTCCCATTCCTGGACGTCATAGTAGAGCGCAAGACAAATGGGGAACTGCAAACGAAAGTACACTAAAAAGCCACACACACAGACCAGGTATTGAACTTCAATAGTAACCATCCCAGCACACACAAACGAAGCTATGTGCGAACACTATTTAAAAGGGCAACAACACACTGCAGCAACATGGAACTATGCCAAGAGGAGGAGGAATACCTCTTCCAAGTGTTCAAGGATAATGGATATCCAAAGAACTGGGTCAGGAGATGCCTACAGGAACAGCATCAGAAAGATTCTACACGCCCCGACACACTCATCACACTACCTTACATCAGGAACACATCAGAACTCACCACAAGACTTCTACGACCGCTGGGTATCAGAGTGGCACACAAACCCACATCAACCTTACGACAAGTGCTCACCCGAACTAAAGACCCACTCCCCGCCATGGACAGGACCAATGTCATCTACAAGATCCCCTGCAGAGACTGCGAGAAACACTACATCGGACAAACAGGAAGCAAACTAACAACGAGAGTACATGAACACCAACTGGCTACAAAAAGACACGACCAATACTCACTCATCTCAATCCACATGGACAAGGAGAACCACGACTTCAACTGGGACAACACCAAGATCCTGGGACAGGCTAGGCAGAGACAAGCACGAGAATTCCTGGAAGCATGGCACTCCACGAAGCAGGCTGTTAATAAACACACTGAACTCGACCCCATATACATTCCACTACAGAGGAAACACGGAAGTGAGGCAATCCATCGCAACGGACCCCAGAGTTTAAAAGCCAGGTGGGAAAACACACCGATGCTTCATCAGAGGCTGCATTGAGGATGTTACCAAGCATGGTAACGAAACATCTGCGGAACAACAAACCAGCTCAGCGAGCCAACCAACCTCAACATCCACAACCTGAGCTACGAATCTACTCCAAAACCTTAAAGCTAACTGTTGGTGTATCTATATTAAACAGCTTAAGGAATTTTGGAACCAATGTGTTTGCATACTAGTTGAATATGGTAACTAAGAGGGAACATTACGCTCTGCTCCATTATCACTCATTAACAAACACCTTATATATTGTATTCCTCTTCATGTCACTTGGCACTGTTTAAATCATGTTTTGTTTTAGACAAGTGTATGGATAAACCTAAGTCTCAAAAATTGAGCAAACCTTTCTTTTCAACTTCAGTTGAACAAATTATAAAGAAAATTGCACTGTAATTCTATGAGTGCAGTTTTCCATTCCTTGAAGATGTGAAAATATGGTGACCTGAAATGTAGAGTGTGGTGACTTCGTCAGGTAGAAATCCAAAATTCATATTGTTGCCATTGAGATAAACTTTATCATTTCTAATGGATTGAGTTGAACGTTCATTCACTTTACCTGTGCAATAAAATGATGATTATGAATTCTAGCTCTGGTTCTGATCTTATTAACTCGGTGAAAGTTCAAACCTTATGCTGGACCAAACGATCATAAATGCAGCTGTGATTCATCAAGCACTTCAACACCCTATGCTCCTTTTCAGTTGCACAGAAATGGTCCTTTTATCAAATACATATGAGTCCCAATAGAAAGATCACTCCCTTGTGATGTAATTCCTGGGGTCAAACACTACTGCCAGTACAATTTGATCTGAGCGTTCCCCTTTCTGTTAGTTCATGTAACATACACTATGAAGACTTGATGACACTGATGTCTCGAAGTTTATTAACAACACTAACTATTTTCACAGTTAGAAAACCTCAGATTTACACATTGTCTGAATTCTGCACTTACAGATGTTATATGACTGTAATACTACATATGGCTGACTGCAATAACTACACAGTGCACAGATTCCATTGCACCATTTAATGAAGATAAGGCAAGGATTTTTATACTGGAATATCATATGTTTCGATACCATGGGGAGGCAATGGCCTAGTGGTATTATCATTGGACTGTTAATCCAGAGACCCAGGTAATGTTCTGGGGACCTGAGTTTGAATCTCATTGTGGCAGACGAGGGAATTTGAACTCAATTTTAAAAAATAATCTGGAATTTAGAGTCATTGCTGATTGTCAGGAAAAAACCCATCAGGTTCACTAATGCCCTTTAGGGAGGGAAACTACAATTTTAACATGGTCTGGCCTACATGTGACTCCAGACCCACAGCAATGTGGTTGACTCTTAACTAGCCTATGGGCAATGAATGCTGGCCTAGCCAGTGATGCCCACATTCCAAGAACAAATAAAAAAAAACAACTGAATGATGTGGGTGTTAAGGGACAAGATATCAACAATTATACAACACTTAGAATCTCCTAATGTATTTGTGAGCATGGTTTGTGCTGCATTCATCAAAATAAGATCACTTTGTCAAAGGTCCAAGACATTCCATGACCCTCCTTGTTCAAATTCTCCATGCCTCACTGTATGGAGGACTGTGCTAAATTGTCACGAGCGTGCGATGTGAATGCTGACTGCTCATGCTATTAAGCACCTATTCTGGTTCTGATATTCTCCATACAGGTTCATTGTAAAACATGATTGATGAATACAGACATAAGGATCATTGTCACTGTGGCTGCACTGTGCTACAGATGCAGGCAAATGGAGGCGGAACAAATGTGCCCAGGGCTAGCAGCAACCTCCAACAGCTGCCAAATAGACTCCATATGAAGAGTATGCAGCTGAAGACCCCCTCAGGATATGAAGGAGATACAGGAGGACCAGAGTCAATTATCCTCAATGCTATTTCTTCCAGAAGGACAAGTTACGGTGTTGCCACAGGGAACAGTGTCACTGAACTATACCAAATACTGATTGACTATGGCCCACCCAGCCCCTTAAGAAACCTAACCACGCCCCTATGGATGAGAATTATTCAGGCCTCTGACTGGTACCTGTACATATGCCTGACCATGTTAGCCATTCACCCCGGACTGGCCCCAAACGGAGTCACAGCACTGTCTGTGACCCACTCCACAGACTGGAGAGGGACAGACCCTCCCTGGCTGAGAACACACTGAGCCAACCCTGACTATAGTTGATCCCTCTGGGCTGGTATTGGAGGCTGCCATTGCCTTGCTATGCAGGAACACCCTGACTGACAGTTGTTTCCATGGACTTCGGTGAGGATTACTCTGCTAAGCTTCTGAGCCATGGCTGCTTGCTGGCTGCAATGTGTTTGCGGCACAAGCTCCAGGCACATGATACAGGTATGAGAGTTAGGTAACACACTGGCTTACAATAAGATTAGCACCCGCTAGACAGAGGTCTCCTGCCAGCAAGGAAAGCTGCCTTGTCATGTAATTGTGCTAACTGGCACAGCAAAGCATGGATTCTACAAGCATGTAGATAGGCACTAGGAGAGGTGCATGCGGCTAATGCCCATGGATTTAGCCCTGAGTTAATTGGTCCTTCTAAGTAAATGGTGAGCCGCTGTCTCCAGGCACCTGCTGTGATTTTCATATCAATATTTTTCAACATCTATCATGTTTGGCACATTTGGTAAGATAGGAAGCTCAGTATGAATGAGGCAAGTCGGGGATTAACTAGACATTGTAAGAAGCAATGATCACGCTTAATTGGCAACTTACTGCTGCTCAGCAAGAACCTTGCTGCGCCATTTGTCAAAACCACACGAGATGGAGTGAGATGTTCTCAACAGTGAGATCAGCCTCACTAGATCACTCATCTGACTGTACCAAAATCTCACTGTAGCCCATGTCACTCAGACACTTATACGATTCTGTCTTATATAAAAACAACTTGTTTCTTTTGAGTTCTCATATGATGTTTGGCTGGTTACATCAATGGTGCTGAGGTGGAGATGGTCAAGAGCATCAGGGCCTTGGAAGTGACGATCAACAGCAATCTGTCCTGGTTCACCCACATTAACACTTCGGTTAAGAAAGCACAGCAACAACTCTACTTCCTCAGGAGGCTAAGGAAATTTGCTATGTCCATAAAGATACTTACAAATTTTTATAGATGCATCAAAGCATGATATGGCAACTGCTCTTCCCAAGGCTAAAAGAAACTATACAGAGTTGTGAACACAGAGCAGGCCATCATGCAAACCAGCTTTCCATCTATTGGCTTCTTCTATTCTTCCTGCTACATTGGGAGAGCAGCCAACATAATCAACGACCCCTCCCACCCTGCTCATACCCTCGTCTACCCTCTTCTGTCAGGCAGTAGATATACAAGTTTGTATACACGTACAAACAGATTCAAGAACAGCTTCTTCACCGCTGTTATCAGACTTTTGAACGGACCTCTTTAATGTTAATATTAATCTCTCTCTGCACCTTCTCAGCAGCTGTAACATTGTATCCTGCACTCTGTTCTGTTACCCCGATGCACTTGTATAGTATGATCTGCCTTTAAAACACGTAAGAAAACACTTTTCACTGTACCTTGGTATATGTGACTGTAATAAATCAAATCAAAATCAAACATCATTCTTGTCACTCGGCACCTGGTTGTATCACTGAGTAGATGCTAAGTAATAAATAACCAATACCTGATGTTTTAAATTAGATATGGCTAATTGACATGCAGCCTCCATATCACCATTGACTGGAATTTAATTATTCCTTGTGCTTTTCATATTTTGTACGCTTGCTTGCTCAGCAACCTAGATTTTCTTTTTGAATGTGGAGCTTAACTACTGAAGATTGTAAAAAAAACTTCACAGATTTTAAAGATTTTCAGAGCTTGCAACAGCTTAAAGGGGCAAGTGTTTAAAATGTCAAAAAGAAACCTTGCAGAGAATTTTATAGTCAAATGAAAGGAGTACACTGCCAGATGCTTGAAATCTGGAATAAAAAAAACAAAGTGCTGGAAAGAGTCAGCCGATCTAGCAGCATCAATGGAGAGAGAAACAGTTAATATTTTGAGTCATATGTAGGTTTGGATGATAATGGAAACATTGTTTGTAACTTTTTCCTTACTATCCATAATTGGTGTTAATTTTGGACAGTAAGCTCTGTGTGTTTAATAGCCCCAGAGTGCATCTTTAATTATATATTAGCAGCAAACATTTGAGAGTTTACACAGAGTATGATTCACACTAATGCAACATCAATCATGCACACGTACACATGAGAATGAAACTGTTTGGGAGAATAGTGCATTTTTAAGAATTTTAAATAAAACAATAATTCATAGCTTTCATGTTTAGTTTGTCTTGAAGGAGGCAGGTGAGGAAATTGCTGGGGCCTTGTAAAAAATTTTTGTACCCTTCTTAGTCACAAGAGATGTCCCAGAGGACTGGACAATAGCCAATGTTCTTCCTTTGTTTATGAAGGGAAACAGGGATATTCACTCTAACAATCCTTTACAAATTAATTCCTAAAATGAACTAACTCATCACTTATAAAAAAGACACAAAAAGCTGGAAATGTGCAGTAGCATAAATAGCTTCAGTTTCCACTGGATGGATTGAATTCAAAACATTAATATCATTCCCATTAAAATTCTTTTTTTCATCTGTCTATACATTCCGTAATCAGTTTCAATATTTTAGCATTTCCAATACACAACTTGGAATCCATTCAGTATTTTATACACCTTACAGTCTGATAAAAAATGTAACAGAATTTGTCAAACTGCAAAGAAAACAATATTTCCAGCTAACCAGCATAGGGATTCAAGTTATTTTTAAATATTATTTCATTATTTTGCTTTTAGTTTTTATATTTTTTAGTTTGGAGATGTGAACTGTGTGTGTAGGGTCTAGACCTGAAACGTCAGCTTTCCTGCTCCTCTGATGCTGCTTGGCCTGCTGTGTTCATCCAGCTCTACACCTTGTTGTCTCAGATTCTCCAGCATTGGCAGTTCCTGCTATTTCTCCCTATTCCCAGAAATGACAGGCCGGTGAGCTTTACATCAGTGGCAGGGAAATTATTGGAGAAGGTTCTTAGGGATAGAATATAGACAGGATGGAGACTTGGTGGAGAAATGGCAGATGGAGCTTAATCCGGTCAAATACAAAGTGATGCATTTTGAAAGATCTCATGCAGAAGGGAAGTATACAGTAAATGATGGATCTAGGTGTACAGGTCCACAGTTCCCTGAAAGTGACAACACAAATGGATTGAGTTAAGAATGCATATGGCATGCTTGCCTTCATTGGTCAGGCTAGAGTATAAAACTTGGCAAGTCATGTTGCAGCTGTAAACAACTTTAGCTAAAGCACATTTGGAATATTGCATACAGTTCTGGTCACCACACTACCAGAAGGATATCAGGCTTTAGGCTTTCTGATGCTGCCTGGCCTGCTGCACTCCTCCAGCTCCACACCGTGTTATCTCTGACTCCAACTTTGGCAGTTCTTATTATCTCTTAGAGAGGGTACAAAAAAGTTTACCAAATTGTTGCCTGGAGAGTAATAGTTCAGAGGCGGATTGGACGAAACTGGTTTGTTTTCACTTGAAGGATGAGGGGTGACCTGACAGAAGTTTACAAAATTATGAGAGAAATGGATATAATCATCAGAGTCTTTTTTCCTCGGATAGAAATGTCAATTACTGGAGGACCTAGGTTTAAGATAAAAGTAGGTAAGTTTAAAAGAGATGTGAGATGCAAGATTTTTACACAGAGGGTGGTAAGTGCCTGGAATGTGCTGCCAGAGGAGGTGTTGGAGGCGAATACAATAGCAATGTTTAAGAGGCATCTTGACAGATACATGAATTGGCAGAGAATAGAGATATACGGATTGCATTGAGACAAAAGGTATCTCGTTCAGAAAGGCATATGTTCAGCACAGGCTTGGTAGACTGAAAGACCCTGTTCCTATATACTGTTCTTTGTTCTTAGGAAAAGCAGTGTTGCATGCCTGGTGAAGGTAGCATTTACCTTCTGCAATGATAGTTTCGGTGGCTTTAATAACTGCAGTCATATACCAAGGATTATTGCAAAATTCCCTCAAAGAAATGGTTTCTCAAGTCACAAAATCAGTTGCTTGTAGTTTCTTCTTAGCAGGAGATCCAGTGTATTTATAGATAGGCTTGGGATAGGAATCAGATAGGGAGAGCTATCATATGCCACTGTCTCCAGGGTTTTAAAAGTCATGGGACTAGTGTTGCCTTCGCTGCTGTTGATGGTCTCGGTAGATTGAGTGACTGATTTCCCTTTGTTCACAGAATAATAGAAAATTTGATATTAGGAGCAAGATTTGGTTGTATGGTGACAAGTTTCAGTACCTTCCATTGTTCACTTAATGGGCCAGATCCCAGGTGATTGATACACAATGAAGGAATGATTGACAACCATCAACATATCAGCTACAACAAACTCATGGAAAGATCATATTTGACATTGCATCCTCTTGACTCTGACATGTCTGGTATAATTTTATTAAATCTTCTCCATTCATATGCTAAGAATGGTTTCTTTGCTCCTGAGACATCCATTTCCATTTGAGAATTTTCCAGAGCCAATTTCAGACATGGAATTGACAGAGATCGGAAAAACTTAGAGCAGCTCTCTTAAGAACTGAGTGGATATAGTGTTTTTCAAATTGAGAGATGTTGAGAGAAAGCATGGGGAAAAACATTCCCACTGATGATTGGCTTAATAACTCCTTTGAAGGTTCAAAATCATGAGTAAAAGATCAAAAGGGGAGATGAGAATCTTTCTCACTCGACAAGTTGTGGGGTTCTGGATAATTGTAGCTGAAAAAAAAAATGGTGACCTGATTCCATAAGTAATTTTAAAGTGTTAGATAGGTACTTAAGGATAAGGGTTATGGGCACAAAGCATGAGGAGGGTCTAACCATTAAAAAGAGCCAAAACAGACACAATGGACCAAGCGGCTTCCTTTTGAGTTGTATGTCACTGTGACAATTCTATTCTTCTTATTATAAGCAATCAATAAGTCAAGAGATCAAATTCTAATAAAAGTTAAAAAATTGGGCTTAATAAATTGAGTAAACTGTGAGCTTGAACCGGAATGAGTAGTGGTGAAAACTGTGGGTTATGAAAAGAGAACAACTTGAGTCTCAAACCTGCCACACTTGAGCTACTCGTGATTCTGATCCCACAATTGCCACTCAACTGATAAAGCTTTCTGAAATGACCGCTGTTACCTCCACATAAAATTGCAATGGGCAGTAAATGCAGTAATACCAGTAAAGGTGAGTCAAACACAGGTTTCTAGTACTCTGGGTTACTGTGGCAGATCTTAGAAAGGAAGTGAGTATTCATTTTCCTTATGGTTACCAGGTTGCTCTGTAACTGATTACCATTGGAAAGCTTGCATCTGACAATGGAACACAAGTGTACTCACATGATACTTAATTCTATTAGAGTTTGAACTCATGGGATTTCAGGCAGGTTTTGCACGTCTGGCCAGACTTTGTTCCTCCGTTGATGTTAGCAAATGAGTGGGACAGAGTGATGAAGACATCCACCTCATTCAGAATTCAGCAAAGGGTAGAGATTCCACCAGTATCCACCCACCATCCCTGCCTAACATTCTCTCTATATGCACCCAATGGTTAGGAATTACAGCCCTAATGTCTCCAGTGGTATCCAGGAGGCCTGGGTCCTTTCATACACATCCAATACAAACAATTCTAGTTCAATGTTAAGTCATGATGAGAATGAACAAAAACATTGACGCATAATCAATGTAAATTAGCCTGCAGTTATAAATGCTGGGTGTGTTTCAACGTTCACTACTCAAAAGTTGCTCTCGCTCCATTGGCTGAATTGCCTGAGCCTCAGGAGGTGAGAAAAGAGGCACATATCCATTTCCACCTGCCTCTGTCCAGTAAGTTTTTCTTTTTATTTATTTACAGGATGAGGGTGTTGCTGGGTAAGGTAGGCCAGCATTTATTACCCACTCTTAATTGCCCAGACAGCAGTTCAGAGTCATCTACGTTGCCTTGGGTCTGCAGTCACATTTATGCCAGACCATGTAAAGATTGTAGTTTTCCTCCCTGAATGGCATTAAGTGATCCAGATGGGGTTTTCCCCAGTAATCAGCTTTTAATTCTAGATTTTTTTTTTATTGAATCTAAATTCCACCATCTGCCATGGCGAAATTTGAACCCAGGTCTTCAGAACGTTACATGAGTCTTTGGATTACCAGTGCAGTGAAAATACCACTAGTCTGTCTCCTCCCATGTTACGTTCTGTTCTGTGTGGGAAGGCCATAGGCAGACTTCCCACTGCAGCTCTATTTAAGACCCTTATGTAGTCAACTAATCACTTAAGAACCACTTAAGGGCCCATTCCTGCCTGGGCTGCAAGTATCTCAGCTTCAGGCGGGACAACTACCAGGTGGCCCACTTGACAGAGCTGTCAGCTGGGGGGATTCCCTTAATCTACTCGAATTTGTTCATGATCAAGAGCCTAAATGTGGGTCAGGGAGGTCAGAGCACCACTGCTTTGCCCTCCCTTCCAACTTCTGTGGCCCCATGAGAACCTCATTCCCCACAACACCAACCTTTACCCCAGAGCCTCGCCATCCTCCCCCACCCAATTCTGGGGTCTCCAGGTGCTGTGCTGGCAGAAACCACAGCCTCCTCTGTGTCACTGATGATTGGTCAGCAACTCCAGGCAGCCAGGATGATGGGGTCCTCTCTCAGGTGGAGTCCACCTGAGTCCACTTGAACTCAGAGTCCACTTAATTGCCTGATGGGTCCAGCAGGTTTCCATTCTAAGAGTTAGTGCAAATGTTGTGGCACTTTTGCAGGCAGTACACGAGATATAAATGCATATAACCCATACATTTATGCCTATTTAACTGTTTTAGAACCCCATATTGACCGATAGTGTGGCTTTCTGCATCATTTAATGGCATCAAAATTTATTTTGCACAGTTTCCGAAAGTGAACGACATGCCTTAAGTTCATATATAGCATATGTGATCCTGCAGACTGACTAATGTGACTGTGTTACTGCTTAATTGATTCAGAGAATTTCTTCTGAGGCATTGTTCAGTCAATCTGTTCTTCAGGCACTTGACCCACTTTCTTGCAGTGATATGTTTTTGCAGATTCCAAGTATCACCGATCAGTAAACTTTGACTGCAAAGAAAGGTGGAGGTCAAAGAACAGATCACCTAAAACTATTTCCTCCCTTATCTCTTTAGTAATGGTCACATCACAGTAATTGGTCAAACTTCAATATTGTCATAGTTCACTCTGTTAAGATCTTTCAAGACCCCATTCATATTCTGGAGCACACGTGCAGTTTCTGATTTCCTTCTAGATGGAAGTGATCGTGACTTTGGTCAGTATTGTCTATTCTAGTTTCACCATATGGTAAATGAAATGAGATAAACTTCATCTTTAAATGTGAATAGCCAAAATATTCACTCAGATATCTTTTGGGGAGCTTTTTCTTTGTCCTCTTCCAACTTCTTATGGGAATTTTCCATTGTATTTTAGATCTTCTTACCTATGCGTTGTCCTTAGGCTGATCAGTTTCGGACCTCCACCATTTCTGCTTGGAAGCTAATCACTAACCTGTGTGCAGAGCATCTAAGCTTGTGCTTTTTAAAAAACTGGATTATCTCCACAAATAAAACATCTAATCCTAATCTCTTTCTGATCCTACCTCTTCTGTCAGCACAACTCCAGCCTTCCACTGCTCCAACTACTCGACGTTATGCAAAACACAATTTATTTAAACACTATCGTTAAAATACAAAAGAAAGAGGAATTTAGAACAACTTAAGTATTGGAAAACTTAAGTGAATAATAAATACAGTGCCTATTACTAATTAACTGTTCCAATGTAGTAACATCCCACAAACATACCCCTTGGCAAAAAGATAAATTCAGACACACATTCTTACATGTAGCTCCAAAATCCAGGAGGAAACAACATCAAGAGAGATTTCAGAGAAAGTAGCAGGTAGAAATCCTGCACTGAACCTTCCAACCCTTCTGGGACCCAAACAGCTCTGACTGCTAAAGCTAAAAAAAATACTAGAAAGCCTGGTCTGTGAGAACTGGCCACACCTCTTTCATTGTTACAACTGTCTTTTTAAAAAAAAAACCTAATGGCCTCAAAACTATTGACTTAAGCTGTCCCAAGTAGCCACTTCCATCTTTGCCTTTACAACCTCTCTTCAAAAAAAGACCCAAGACAACAAAACCTTTTTAAAGTGACAGTACTGTCACATATTGTATTATTGTGCAATAGTTTTTCTCACTGAGAAACCTTAGATCAGCTCTGATGATATATTTTATGCAATCATTCTTTTGGGCACAAATTAAAATACTTACTAATTTCTTTTCATCCTTTTGCCTGCACCCATTGATATCTCCCATACTATTAATCATATCTACATTGACTGTTATATGACACATGAATGCAGTGTTATATGAATTCTATTCATTGCACAATTGGCAAACTTTGTGCTCTTGTCAGCTTCTACTGAAAAATGTGGCATTTTGCTCAGAATTCTTTGTCTTACATTCTTCTCTTACCAAGAAATCTAACCAAGGTTTTAAAATCAGGTGCTGGTTCTTTCATTTTTAAAAATTTCATTGCTGCTCTCCACTATCATACCTCATGGTATTCAATGTCTGAATTAGGGATTTCCTGACAGCTGCTGTCAATTTTTTTTCTCTCAAAACATCTCACATGATCTACTTCCAGTCAAATTCAATTACAATCTGGCTTATATCCATGCCATTTATTCATAAGCCTGCTGTAGACACCATCAGACAAGTTTGGGTTTAATATCTTGGACAGAGTGGAGAGGGAAAAACATTTCCCTTAGTTGGAAGGATTGAGAAAAGTGGGCATGCATTTAAGGTAATTAGTAAAAGAAAAACAAGGGTAATGTGAGGAAAAACATTTTCATACAGTGAGTGTTTATGATCTGGAATGTATGGTTGGAGAGAATGATGCTGGCAGGTTGGATTGAGATATCTAAGAAAGAATTGGGTATTATCTGATCAAGAAGAATGCACAGGGCTATCGGGCAAAGGCAGCGTGGGAGCATTTAGGTAAATTGTTCCATTGGTGAGCTGGCAGAGGCACAATTATCCATGTTAGGATAAGGTAGACAAACAGGAGGCTGGAAGAGCACAGCAAGCAGGCAGCATCTGGGAGAAAGGAGCAGTCAACGTTTTGGGTATTACCCTGCTTCAGGTCTGCCTGCCACCCCACTGCTCATCAAACAAAAGCCGTGCTTTTATGAGCTAAGGATGCCCGAAAGTGCTTTCCGGTGAAACCCAAACTCGTCAATTGTAAGTAACATTGTAATTGAAGAAAGTTTTGATCATCCGATAAAGAAAGTCAGAAACATGAAGTGTTTGTTATATGTGTCAATCGTTACCAACTTGTGGTTGAGAAAAGTCATTGCTTCCTCGGCTGGGTATAAGAACCTGTTCGGTTTCCAATGATCAGGGAAAATCACTAGTGAGTCATAATGGGAAGATGGCCATTGTTCCTTTTTTCTTTAATTTAACCTATTTTTCTAATCAGAGATTTTATCAAACACCTCTGGAGGAGAGAACTTGAACCCAATTTTCTGATCAGCTGTAACCCTCAGGTCATAAGCAGTTCCATGATGATAATGACATTGAATGTTGAAGGAAGAGGGTTATATATTCTCTTGTTTAAGTTCATTTCCTAGCATTTATGTGCATGAATGGTACTTGCCATTTATCAATCCAACCTTGAATGCTGTCCAAATCTTGCTGCATATGCACACAGACTGCTCCAGTATCTGAGCAGTTATGGACACTGTAAAACCATGAACATTCACTTCTGACTGCACAATGGAGTAAAGGTCATTGATGAAGCAGCTGAGAATGGGTGAATCTCAGATACTCTCAGATTGCAAGGGGTCTTATGGTCCAGTGGTAGTGTCCCTGCCTTTGAGCCAGGAGAGGTGGGTTCAAGCCCCACTTGCTGCCGAAGTGTGAAATAACATCTCTAAAAAGGTGGAATGAAAGAAACGGGCCTCTCACACAGATAACTTGGGACTGAGATAGTTGACTCCAATCAATTATCTAGATGTGAATTCCTTTGGTATCATGGTCAGATTTAGATTCACGGCTTCAGTTGACTAGCGCAGATCTCTGGATTTCTGGTCCATTGACATTACCACTAGGCTATTGTATTCCTTATTTCAGATCTGAATGCTTTAAATTTCCAACTTCATAATATTCAAATGTCAGAATACACTCTCTCGGAGTTTTAGTCAAGTGTGCGACTTGAAGTTAACTAACTTGTCTTCTGAAGTGAACTTATCATAAATTCTCCTTCTTAACAAAAACTTAGTGACGAAATGGACTTTGGAACAACAATTTACAAATTTGTAGCAGCTTTGACTAAGATAAGATATTACACTAATTACACACCTTGTATTCTTAGTAGGCCCATAGTGTCCTCACTTGATGTCCAGCATTTCCCAGCTGGATCCCAAAGAAGAACCACAACTCCTGTCTGACCTTCCCCATACCTTCACACTGCAGTGCTGAGATTATTTAGACTCCTGCTCCTGCTCTAATTGAACAGAACGTTGGGAGTGTAACTAGGACCTTCCAAGTCTCATAACATTGTATGCATTAACTCTCTAAGACACCAAGAAAACTTTGCAATTACTTTTTATTTAATGACTGCTAAAGATTTTTGAATGTTAGGCATGAATGGTTTTCACTCTATTAGATCTAGGATATAAATAGTATGCACTGTTTAATTATATAAGTCGTGGGGTGGTCTGAAGGTTTTAATGGCAGTCTAACAGATGGTGATAAAAGTGGATTACAATGGATATAGATTAATATTATATTACCACAAACAAGCAAGCCCACAGCAATCTCAACCATCAGCCTCATAGCTGCAATTGTGGACCACCACCAGGAATAAGAGCAGGGATGTAAACCTCTAATTAGTGTTAGGATGTTTATTCTCAGCCCTCTTCTCCTCCAGCGTCAAGTTCTCAGAGTTACAAGATTTTAATCTCTCAATTCCCAGCACAATAAGGAAAAGCATAGCCATCACCCACTCACAGCTATGCAATGGTGGGTGTTTTGGGGCCTGGTGTCTTCCCCATCTCTTACTAATTCATTGATTGGCTGCCAGTCCCTCTGTCCCAACCTTCTGCAGTACCCTTCATAGGAAAAGGTTATTAAGAATTGTGGAATTAAATCAGGTGAGGAGTTAAGATGCAGATCACCCGTAATTTAACTGAATGGCAAACAGACTCTAGGAGCTGAGCTGCATAGAAACCACAGCACAGAAAATGGCCACTCAGCCCAAATGTGTATGCTGGTATTTATGTTCCAAGCAAGCTTCCTCACACCAAACTCAATTAAACCTTATGTGCATCTATCCTTTCTTCCGTCATGATCTGATCTAGCTTTGTTATATTTATACTCTCTATGTTTTTTAAAAACTGTGTTCTTTCACAAAAACCACACAGCAAAAATGGCAGCATTTTCCTCTGCACTCTAGCTGGGACATAAATAGGTGTTTCTGTGGCTACAAATGAGACTCTAGGATGGTGTGTTGCCTCGCTGGTGCTAGGATCCTGGATATCTTGGAGCGGTTGCAGGAGATTCTGGAGGGGAAGGGTGAACAGCCAGTTGTCATGGTACACGTTGGTACTAATGACATTGGTTAAAAAACGGGATGAGGTCCTAAAAGCAGAGTACAGAGAACCAGGAGGAAAGTTGAAATGTAGGACCTGAAAAGTAGTTATTTCAGGATTACTACCAGTATGATGAGCTAGTCAGAGTAGAAACAGCAGGATATATAGGATGAACGCGTGGCTGAAAAGATGGTGTGAGGATGTGGGTTTCAGATTTGTGGGGCATTGGGACCGGCTCCAGAGGAGGTGGGACCTGTACAAACTGGATGGGTTACACCTAGGTGAAATTGGGACTGTTATCCTTGGGGCATGGTGGTGCTTGTTAGAGTGGTTGGAGAGGGTTTAACTAATGTAGCAGGGGAATGGGAACCAGAGGAGTAGGGCAGTAGACGCAGAAATTGAGGGAGAGGTAGAATCCAAGACAAACATTACTAAGAACGAGACCAAGCAGGGAAACACTGCAGAGAAGAGCTGGGGATGTGCTCTGAAATGCATGTGCTTCAATGCGAGAAGTATAATAGGCAACATAGATGAACCTAGAGCTTTGGTTAGCACTCGGAACTACGACATTATTGTGATTATGGATATTTGGCTGAAAGGAGGACAGGGCTGACAGCTGAATGTCCCAGGATATGAATGTTTCAGGTGTGATAGAAAGGGAGATAAAAGGGGTGGAGAGTTGCATTACTGGTAAAGGAGTATCTCACAGCTGTACTGAGGGAGGATACACCAGAGGACTCGTGCAGCAAGGCAATATGGGTAAAACTCAGGAATAAGAAAGGTGAAATCACAATACTGGGGGTATACTACAGACCTTCCAACAGCTAGCAGGAGATAGAGGAGGGAATATGGAGACAGATTTTGGAAAGACGTAAAAACAGCAGGGTTGTTGTGGAGGGCGATTTTAACTTTGCCTGTATTGACTGGGACTCATTCCATACTAAGGGCTTGGATGGTGCTGAATTTGCAAGAATCATTTAGGAGGGTTTCTTGACACAGTATGTAATCAGTCCAACCAGGGAAGGGGTTATACTGGACCTGGTTTTGGGAAATGAGCCGGGCCAGGTGAGAGAAGTTTCATTGGGGGAGCATTTCAGGAATAGTGACCATAATACTATGAGTTTTAAAATACTCAAGGACAGGGATAACAGCAGTCCTTGGATGAAGGAGTTAAACTGAGGAAAGGCAAACTACAACAATATTAGGCAGGAACTAGAGAATGTTGATTGGAGGCAGCTGTTTGAGGATAAATCCACATTGGACATGTGGGAGTATTTCAAATGGCAGCTGATAAGAGCTCAGGAGCAGCATTTGCCTACGAGATTGAAGGATGGGTATGGCAAGTTACATGAATCTTGGATGACCAGGGATGTTATGACCTTGGTCAAAAAGAAAAAGGAAACATTTAAAGGTCTATAAGGATGGGAGCTGACAAAGCCCTTGAAGTATATATGGAAAGTAAGAAAGAACTTAAGCAAGGAATTAGAAGGGCTAAAAGGGGTTAAGGAAATTCATTAGCAAACAGGATTAAGGTGAATCCCAAGGCTTTTTATACAATATATAAAAAGCAAGAGGGTAGCCCAGGAAAGGGTTGGCCCACTCAAGGACAAAGGAGCCATAAGAGGTAGGTGAGGTCTTAAACGAACACTTTGTATCAGGATTCACCAAAGAGAAGGAATTGGTGGAGGATGGTCTCAGGGAAGGGAGTGTTGAAACTCTAAGCCAAGTTGGAATTAAAAAGGAAATGGTGTTGCAAGTCTTAAAAAGTATTAAGGTCCCCAGGTCCTAATGGAATCTATCCCAAAATATTGAGGGAGGCAAGGGAACAAATTGCTAGAGCATTGACAGACATGTTTGTCTTCTCTCTGGCCACAGGTGAGGTCCTAGAGGACTGGAGAAGAGCCAAGAGTCAATAAATTGGAGCTGGAAACACACAATGGGTCAGAGAGCATCCGAGGGGTAGGGAAAGCAATGTTTTGGTCAAAATCTTTCATCAGCATAGCCAATGTTGTCCCATTGTTTACGAAGGGCAACAGGGATAATCCTGGAAATTACAGGCCTGTGTGCCCCACATCGGTGGTAGGGAAATTATTGGTAAAGATTCTCAGGGACAAGATCTATACGCATTTAGAAGGAAATGGACTTATTAGTGATAGACAGCATAGTTTTTGGCTGGGGGAGGTCATGCCTCACTAACTTGATTGAGATTTTTGAGGAGGTGACAAAGATAATTGAGGGAAAAGCAATTAATGTTGTCTGCGTGGACTTCAGTAAGGACTTTGACAAGGTTCCTCATGGCAGACTGCTACATGACAGACCAGTTACATGGTATCGGGGTGAACTGGCAAGATGGACACAGAACTAGCTTAGTCATAGGAGACAGAGGGTAGCAGTGGAAGGATACTCTTCAGAATGGAGGGTTGTGACTAGTGATGTTCCACAGGGATCAGTGCTGGGACCCCTGCTGTTCGTGGTCTACATAAATTATTTGGAGGAAAATGTAGTTGATCTAATTAGTAAGCTTGCAGGTGATACAAAGATTGGTGATGTTACGGATATTAAGGAGGATTCTGAGGTACAGCAGGATATAGATCAGTTGGAAGCAAGGGCAGAAAAATGACACATAGAGTCTAATCCGGATAAATGTGAGGTGATGCAGTTTGGAAGGTCAAATACAGCTGGAAATTATACAGTGAATGGCAGAACCCTTACGAGTATTGATAAGCAGACGGATCTGGGTGTACAGGTCCACAGATCACTGAAGGTAGCAGCGCACAGAGATATGGTAGTTAAAAAAGGCCTATGGCATGCTTGCCTTCATTGGAAGGGGCATTGAGTATAAGGAGAGACAAGTTATGCTGCAGATTTATAGAACTTTAGTTAGGCCACACCTGGAATATTGCATAAAGTTCTGGTCATCACACTACCAGAAGGATGTGGATGCTTTGGAGAGAGTATAGAAAATGTTTACCAGGATGTTGCCTGGTATGGGGGATTTTAGCTCTGAAGAAAGGTTGGATAGACTGGGTTTCTGTTCACTGGAACCCAGGAGGTTGAGAGGTGACCTAATAGAAGTTTATAAGATTGTGAATGACATGGATAGAGTGGTATGTACGTGGTTTTTTCCCCAGGGTGGAGGGGTCAATTACTAACGGGACATAAGGTATGGGGGAGGGAGCTACGTGGTAAACTTTAAAAGAGATGAGCAAGGCAGGTTTTTCACACAAAGGGTGGTGAGTACTTGGAATGCCCTCCCAGAGGAGGTGGTGGAAGCAGACACATTAGCAGCGTTCAAGAAGCACCTGGACAAATACATGAATAAGAAGGGAATAAAGTGATACGTTTCCTGTTAGTGAAGACAGTTTTCGTAGGGAGGGGCAAAATGTGTTGGTGCCGGCTTGGAGGGCCAAAGGCCCTGATCCTGTGCTGTGTTGTTCTTTGTTCTTTCTTTGTTCCGTTTCTAAATTCAACCACTCCCATTAAGATGAATTTCTTGTCCTCCGGTATTCCTTCTCTCCTTCTCTCATCCCTATCCACTCCCCATTCCTTACTCCTTACCAAGGCCTTTATCTCTTTGTTCTATTCTGCTCTCCATCAATCCTCTTTGCTTTTCTCCTTCTCTATAGCTCCATGCCTTTCCTGATTTGATCCTCCCCATACGGCTCCATTAACATCCATTCTCTATGTATAATATGATTGACTCGTACATAATTGGAGAATACAAGGGAAAGCACGTTTCTGGTTCCTTGATGGCTGTCAGAGAGCTCAAGCATTGGAGTAAATAATACAAGAAGAACAGATTAAGGGTGAGAGGAGAATCAGACAAAGGAATGATCAGGCGAATGACTCCAGGAGACAAGTTGACATGACTTTAGGAGATAAAGCAGGATTATTGTCATTGTGTTATATGGAACAGAAACACATCAGTTCTCGGTAAGTATTTACAGTTGAAAACAGAACACTATCCATTGCCTATTTTCCTAATTACCATAATAAATCAATAAGTTATCAATTGAAATTAGAGAGCTCAAATGTTTAGGAATAAACACTGCACAGTTCTTCATGAATGCAGACTTGATCTCTGCAAAACAATGTATTGGTGCACTGCATCAATTTCTTACCCAACTGTACAGTCAGGTTTTATTCATTTTTTTTTAGTGTTTTGTTTATTTGCGTCTGGGTTGTGGCCATCGCCAGCAAGGCCAGCATTTGTTATCCATCCTTAACTGTGACCAGAACAGGTAAGGTTGGCCAATTTCCTTCCTTAAAGGATGTGAGTGAACCAGCTGAGTCCACACAATAATCGACAATGGTTTCATGGTCACCATTCCAATAGCTTTTAATTCCAGATTTTATTGAATTCACATTTCACCATCTGTCATGGTGGGATTAAAAAAATCAGCAATTAAGTTTTTTTTGGAAGCCAGTTGACTTGAATTGTATGTTGTCTATGTCATAATATAGTTGTGATGGGCAGGAGAACAAGAGTAGGGAGCCTTACTTTTTATCATTTCATATGAAAAATTAGCAAGGAAAGCAGAATGCATATTTTGTATTATGCACATCAGGATGTATCTCCTTCTTGCAGGATTATGTACCTTCCCATTTGATCTCCTAAACCTATCACCCCTCCCCAATTCAGCACCCTTCTTGTGATGCCCAATCCTTTCCTGATCTGAAAGCTAGAGCATACCTCAGTCCAGAATCATTGCTCAGGAACAAAAACAGAAGTTGCTGGAAAAGCTCAGTAGGTCTGGCAGCATCTGTGAAGAAAAAATCAGAGTTAACTTTTCAGGTCCAGTGAGCCTTCCTCAGAACAATTGGTAGCTAGGAAAACGTCAGTTTATATGCAGAAAATAGGGAAGGGGATGGGGTTGGGGGTAAACAACAGGATAAAGGATAGAGCCCAAAGAGACAGAAGAGCAGTTGGACAGACAAAGGAGTTGATAACGATCAGGCTAGGAGGGTGAATAGCTGTTAATGGGGACTGTTAGTGACTAACAATAGGTAGTGTGTAATGGCAGACTATGTGATAACAAGACCTGGTGTGTTGGGTAGGGGGCTAGGACATGGCCAAGTTTAGGCCCTAAAATTATTGAACTTGAAATTGAGTCCAGAGGGCTGCAGGGTCCCAAGCAGAAAAATTAGGTGTTGTTCTTCCAGCTTGCATTGAGCTTCACTGGAGAACTGTAACAGGCCAGAGATGGAGATGTTGGCCAGAGAACAGGGTGGTGTGTTAAAGTGGCAGGCAACTGGAAGCTCGGGTCCTTTTACGTGAGCAGAATGTAGATATTCTGTGAAGTGGTCATCCAGTCTATGCTTTGTTTCCCCAGTGTCGAGCAGACCACATTGTGAGCTGCGAATGCGGTAGACTACATTGTGGGAAGTGCAGGTGAAGTGCTGCTTCACCTGGGAGGTATGTTTGGGCCCTTGGACGCTGTGGAGGGAGGAGGTAAATGGGTAGATGTTACACCTTTGCTAGTAGCCTGGGGCTGTTGGGAGTGAAGGAAAATTAGACCAGGGTGTCCAAGAGGGAACGGTCCCTGCAGAAGGCAGACAAGGGAGTGGAGGGGAATATGTGTTTGTTGGTGGCATCTTACTGGAGGTGGCGGAAATGGCATCTGATGATCTTTTGGATGTGGATGCTGGTAGGTAAGGACAAGGGGAATTCTATCGCTGTTTCAGGAGGGAAGAGGCGGGGTGGAGAGCCAAAGTGCGGGAGATGGTTTGGACTCGGTTGAGAGCCCTGTCAACAACGGTGCTGGAGAATCTTCGGTCAATGAAGAAGGTGGACATTTCAGAGGCTCTCTTGTTGAAGTTATCCTCATCTGAACATATTCGATGGATGCAAATCATTGTTGTTCTTCAGTGCACCCACTGCTCAAAGTGCTGGCCAATTAGATTGGTTAGCTGCTCTTGAGGATAGGACAGCCTCCCAGTGAAAGATGGAAGTCCAACTCTCTTCTTGCTAAGGCAACTGGTAGCAGATAATTTGTGTAGGTGATTCCTCCTCAAGTTGTTTGTTTGGGACTGACTTTTGTAATGAGTCAGGAGAGTGGTGAGCAATATACATTCAGCCCATTGTGTTTGAGAATGGGTGAGATGAGGACGAGAGTTTCCTGAGGTATGTTCGCCTTTGAATTGTTTTCTGTAATTTATTATTGCTGGAGGAATTTGCAGAATTGAACAGAAATAAGTGAAAATAGAAGGTTGCAAAGGGTTAAATTGTGAGTGATAACAAATTCATTTACATTCAATTTACATATCTACCAAACTGTAACTGCTCAAAACCAGATGCTGAACTACTTTATGACGACTTCCAATGTGCCAAATTTTCCAATGAGGAATGTTATTCAAACATGAAATTTTTCACAAGCTTCTTCCTTTTTAGTTAGTCACTCAGGATCTTGGATGACTTGGTGCAATGGGTTATGAGGTAGCTGTTATTAGTCCGGTGTGCAATCTGCAGACTCTGTCACATGTGGGGAAGGTGGTTTTTTTTGGATATTTGTATATTCCTCTGGCACCTCGATATTACTCTTCATGTTCTTGACAAAGCCTCTTGATGTGCTTGGTGTCTCCTCAAATGCACCTCTCCTGTTTGATCACTCACAAGCCAAGGACGATCATGAGTCAGCAAAGATGCTTCACCACTTTTGTGAGGCTTTGAGGACATCCTTACAGCATTTCAGCTGTCCTGCTGAGAGTTTCCTGCAACGTCTGAGCAAACATATAACCTAGACACTTTCACTGTATGCTATTTATAGTGAAATCATGAACCTGTAAATGAATTTGTAATTTTATTTGCATTAATTCATCAAGAGAATCTTTCCCCATCATTACCAAACTACACGCAGATGACATTACAGTTTAGATGCTGGCAGATTCTTTTCATCCATTCATACTCATCAGATAGGAAATTGATCCCAAATGAATTATTCCGAGAATATTAAATGCACACTTTGCTAGTTTTTTTTTGATAGCTGGCTCATCATTAGGAGATTATTTTTGTTCAGATGAATGAATTTCCACAGAGAAATTTCATTTAACATTGGAAGAACTGTCATGGAAACTTCAGAGTGCTTATGCTTACACTTACAAAAATATGTGTCGTACAAAGAAGATAAGTTGGGAGTCATTATTTGGGTTGCTTGTTATACCTGATATTAATTATTTGTTAATACCAGAGGCTGTGCAAGGTACTCCAGTTCTTTATGGTTTTAGAGGGCCATGCTAAACAATCAAGATCCTGGGTGAAGAGGAATCAATCTTTTTTATCCACCCACAACCTATATTGGTTGTAACAAGGTTAATTTAGAAAGGATTTCTTCCCTTGTGGAAATTTTCCTCCCAGACCAAATGAATTTAAGCTTTGGAAAGGAATCAATTTAACCAGGCTTTCTCGAGTTAACAAAGTGTGAGTTTATGACTTCCTAAATGCGAGAAGAATTAGTAACGCAACACATGTACACTCAGATTAGAAATAAGGAAGGAATCCAAACAGTTAGAAGTTACATTAAAATAAGTGGCTATATGGATCAGTCTCTGAGTTATTCATGATGCGCAGATAAGGTAACATGGCAGCCATTACTGGAGTGCAGCAGTGGGAGTTGAACAGATGATTTTTGAAATTCTTGTTTTGTCAGCCAATGTAATTTTTTTTGCCCTGATTCATTTTTGAAACTGGTTTGCAACACTGAGTGAGAGGCCTTTACCTGCAACACAGGAATAACTGGGAATAGTTCATTTATGACATTCACAATATTCTAATGTTCAAGGATAGTAGGAACTGTAGATGCTGGAGAATCCGAGACAACAAGGTGCAGAGCTGGATGAACACAGCAGACCAAGCAGCATCATATGAGCAGAAAGGCTGACGTTTTGGGCCTAGACCCTTCATCAGAAATGGGGGAGGGGAAGGGGGTTCTGAAATAAATAGGGAGAGAGGGGGAGGCGGATAGAAGATGGATAGAGGAGAAGATAGGTGGAGAGGAAACAGACAGGTCGAAGAGGCGGGGATGGAGCCAGTAAAGGTGAGTGTAG
>NC_063358.1:33319876-33359954 GCF_021869965.1 Rhincodon typus | reverse complement strand
GCCTCCCTAACCTGTTCTTCCTCCCACCTATCCCCTCCTCCCACCTCAAGCCGCACCCCCATCTCCTACTTACTAACCTCATCCCGCCCCCTTGACCTGTCCGTCCTCCCTGGACTGACCTATCCCCTCCCTAACTCCCCACCTACACTCACCTTTACTGGCTCCATCCCCGCCTCTTCGACCTGTCTGTTTCCTCTCCACCTATCTTCTCCTCTATTCATCTTCTATCCCATTCTAATGTTCAAACCTTGTCAGGTCCACACGAGACTGTGCAGTCCCACCAGCGCACTGGCTTTTTGACACCTCTTGTCTATTATTCAAAGGGAAAAATACAAAACATTATAGGGTCTGCAGTTGGGGACATAATCTGTAAAGGGTGGCAATGGCCAGAGGTCATTAGCCCCTTGTTTTCTTGTAGATCATAGAATCCCTACAGTGTGGGAACAGCCCAACAATCCTACCCAAACCCACACCCCTATAACCCACCTAATCTACACATCCCTGAACACTATGGGCAATTTAGCATGACCAATCCACCTAGCCTGTATATCTTTGGACTGTGGGAGGAAACCAGAGCACCCAGAGAAAACCCACGCAGACATGGGGAGAATGTGCAAACTCCACATAGACAGTCACCTGAGGGTGGAATCGAACCCGGGTCCCTGGTGCTGTGAGGCAGCAGTGCTAACCACTGAGCCACCGTGCCACGCCTGTAGTCACAGAAGATCATAGCCTACACTGTTTGAAATTTCTCTGATAACTTAAAGTGTTACACACCATCAGTCCCAGACAGAACATTGTTTAAAATAGCAGTTATTGTGTCTCTGTAAAAGTCTTCTTTTAAAAAACATACTTTTAAATTAAAGGCTAAATATGTCCACAATACATCGGAGTTCTGACCCGTGGTCATGATATGCTCAATAACGTTAGCCACGTATTATAATGGCAACCGACTTAATCATGCCTATTTGATGTTGGCATTCAAGATAAATTTCTGCTTCATTGTATCTAAAAATTCCTTGGCAAAGCAGACAGACATTTCTCAGGATTCATCAACCATATGCTGTTACATGTTTCTAATTTCCTGCTGCCTGACCTCAGGTTGCTAAATAAATATGAACCTTTCTTTTAAGAAAAAATGTTGAAATTTTGGGCTGGATTTTACACTCTCAAATTTGGGGTTGGGGTATGTAAAGCCCAGGGAAGGCCTGCCCCCCTCCCAAACATTTTGCATCATAACCGCCCATCCTTGGTCTTATGAAGGCAGGTAATTAAATTAATAATCCATCCTGTGGACACTTGTATTTTACCCAGGAAGGGGAGAAATCCGAGCCATGCAGTAAGCCCAACAGTGTGTCGGGCAAAGAGACACCTCCCCTTCAGGGGCCCTGAGCCACCAGGGACAAGACCCCTCCAGAGATACAATTACACATTCAAATCTTGACCACCCTTATGAATCCATTCTCATCCCCTCACCCCCTCATGGAGGCATCTAACCTTAAACATACCTAATATCTTCAGTGGGTCCTAATGTCTGTTGTCCCATTACTCTCAAATGGCACCTCTGGGTCGACAGAGTTGCCAGCATTCGAGTGGCAGGCATTTCGCTGGTGGGGCATCTTCCCAAAGGCCAGGGTGGAAGTTTTGCCTTAAAGTTTTAATGCAATTAAGTTGCCCTTAGCATTAAATTGCTGCAGAGTTTCCATTGGGCTTATGGACGGGCCCCCATCCCATTCCTGACCGTTTAGCTCGTGTGTGTGTGTGTGTCTGTGTGTGTGTCTGTGTGTGTCTCTGTGTGTGTGTGTGTGTCTGTGTGTGTGTGTGTGTGTGTGTGTGTGTGTGTGAGTCTATGTGTGTGTGTGTGTGTGTGTGTGTGTGTCTGTGTGTGTGTGTGAATACATGCAGTGCTGGTTCACTGCCTGATATTTTAGCCCTTGACTTTGCAGCTATATGACCATAAAATCATTAGCACAGCCCCTGTCAAGTACTCAACTGCAACAGCCCACATTAATCACCGAGCCAATGACTGTTACTTAATTTATTTTTCTACTAGGTTAATGTCTTTGTGAAGCAAATTAGTTTCCCTCAATATCATTTTTCAATGGGCATTTCAGTCAGCAAATCAAAGACCAGCCTCGCTTCTCAGAAAATTCTGAAAAATGTGCATTACCATCTCGTGAACTCACTTTCAGAGAAGGCTTGGAAACAAATTGGTCCAATTATCCAACAACAGGCTCAGATCGACAGGGATGCTGAACGCAACATGTCAGCCTCATCAATCTTTCAGAACTCCTTCATATCCCATGGCAACTCCTGGGACGCTCCTTGGATACTTTTCACACATTGTGCCTCTCTCCTTTCATCATTTGTTTCTGTCCCTGCAGAGCAGCCTTTTACAGGTTGAGACAAAGTAAAAGGTTAATGCAAGGGCCTTGGTGAATGGTTTGATTAATAGACATTTACAGAATGAGTTTCTTGATCGGACAAACTCTGTTAAATAAATGCTATTTTGATGTTTTGCTTTGAAGAAAATACTGAATTCAAGAGAATAATGGTGCTTTTGATTAGTTACTCTTAGTGCCCTGTGCTTTGAAAACATGGTAAATGCAACACAGCATTGATGCTGTGACTCAGAATCAAAGTGCATACATTTGATGATATCATTTGGTTGATATAGATGATGGAAGTAGGCATGATCTTTCACCAAAAATATTATGCATTGCATATATTTTTAGCATGATGTTAGAAGGCAAATTAGTCAGGAATAATTTGACATATTACTCAGGGATAGTGTTTTTATACATCAAGTTACAGAGATAAGAAGATTATATATCTCTTCTCAAAAAGAGTTGGACTGCTAAAAGTAAGTTGATATATGAATTATTGATCCAATACCATAATTTATTCCAGAAACACATACAGTAGCATCAACACAGGCTGAAACTTTTAAATATTATTTTTGTTATTTTCTTGCAGTCTTTTTCAGCAAGACGATGTTAGAAAATAGCCTTTAAAAATTTGCAGAATTCTCATTAGAAAGAATGAAAGAAACTTACAATTATATAATGCCTCATGATGTCCTAAAGTGGTTTGCAGCCAATTAAGTAATGCTGAGGTGTAGACACTTGCAATGCAGGAGGCAAATTGTGCACAGTACAGTTCCAATACACCATTATGTTATAATCAGCAAATCTACTTTTTAGTGAACTGATTGAAGGATAATTATCAGCCAAGGACTTTTAGGAGAAATCTGTTACTACTCGTCTTCAGGGGAAAGGGTGATGTTGTGGTAATATTACTGATCAGTAATCTAGACTAATGCTAGGCTAATGCTCCTAGAATCATATATGGAATAAAAACAAAGTTGCTGAAAAAGCTCAGCAGGTCTGGCAGCATCTGTGGAGGAGAAAACAGAGTTAATGTTTCGGATCCAGTGACCCTTCCTCAGAACCCACCGGCCACCGGACCCAAAACGTTAACTCTGTTTTCTCCTCCACAGATGCTAGCAGACCTGCTGAGCTTTTCCAGCAACTTTGTTTTTGTTCCTGATTTACAGCATCTGCAGTTCTTTTGGTTTTTATCATATATGGAATATTCAAGTGATGGTGATTTAACCAATAATATGATTCTGACATCAGTAGGAGGGAGGGAGTGAAAACGAGTAAACAATGGAAAAAATCTTAGAAGCTACACGGGAGAATTGTATTTTGTAACCTGTAATGTACAGATATGTGTTACAGTGCATCAAGAGTTGGAGAATCTTACTCAAAGACAAGGAGACAGTGCCCTTAGAATCGATATGTACACTCCCACATGGAGGTGTATCTGATAATTCTAGTAGCCTTATTATCCTAAAGTTTAGAATAAAGTGCTGGAAAGTTAAGTCTGATAAAGTCAGCTAATGGAACTCAAATTTAATTAATAAATCTAGAATTGAGATATAATCCCATAGTGGTGACCATGAAGTCATCGATTGTTGTGCAAACTCAGCCATCCTTTAAGGAAGGAAAACGGCCTAGGCCTACACGTGACTCCAGACCCACTACAATGTGGTTGACTTTTAACTGCCCTTTGAAATTGCCTTGCAAGCCATTAATGGCAGGGGGTGGGGATGTTCACGTGGGCAGCAATGTCCCATACTCCACAAGAGAATAAAGAAATTAACATAAAAGGGCCATGGGATATTTTATGGCCACTTGAGAGGGCAGAAGGTTTCTAATTTTAACAGGAAAGATCACACCATATTGCTGCATTTTCTCATTCCTGATGACTTATGTATACACTGTTCTCTGGAAAGCTCACTACCTTTTACTTCCAAGGTGGTCACTAAGGTAAGGCTGATGCCTGTGGTATCATATTGTGATATTTGTGTGTGCATTAATGTATGTTGCATTCATCTTCGATTGGATCACTATAATTTCTCTTTATTTTCCTCCTGAAACATCAACGAGATGTCAAAGAAGAGGTGAGAACATATGGCTTGAATCAAAGATAGACTAGAATGCAGTTGTATAGAAACAGCTCTAAGCCAGTCAATCCCTTAAGCCTCTCTTACCATTTAATGAGGTCACTTTGACTCCAGCTTACGCCTTGGCTCCATTATCCTTTACATCCTTTTACAGTCTAGAATCTCAGATTTTAAATTATTATTTGTGCTAAAATCTACCAGTTTTTTGAAAGTGAGATTCTACACTTCTACCATTCTTTGAACGAAAAGTATGTCCAAATTTCTTTCCTGAATAACATGGCACAAATTTTGTCTCCTTGTGTCCTACATTCTTGATACTTTTGGCTCCACAAGTGAAGAATGTTTATCTGTATTATAGTTTATTAACTCCTTCTAAAATCCTAAAACTTCTAAATTCCAGAGAATATAAATTTTGTTTATACAGCTTTTCTTCATAATCTAACACTTGGTACTTCAGTAAAATTCTGGTGACATAAACAGTGTCCCTTCCTAGGTTAAGACATCTTACAGTGTGATGTCCATAGTGGTACCATGAGTTCCAGATGTGGTCTAACTAACACCTTGTAAATTTGTAAAAAATCATTCCCCCCTCCAAGTAGTTAAAAAGGCTAATGTTTCATTAACATTTTTCATTAGGAAGTAGTCACAGGAGATAATAATACAATCAAGTTAAATCAGAACATTTTTGTGAAAGAAAATTCATGTTTAACAACTGTAATAGAGTTTTTTTGAGGATGGACCAAACAGGGGGATAAACGGGATCCAGCTGATGTCCTGTATTTGGATTTGGAAAAAAGCTTTCAATAAGGTGCCATATGCAACGTTACAGCACAGGATAAGAACTTGCAGTATCAGACATTACAAATTAGAAAGGATAGATTGGATAACTAATGAAAGTAAGGAAAAGCAGGCAATTTTCAGCTTAGCAAACTCTGAATTGTAGAGTGCTACATGAATCCGTGCTGGATCTATAATTTATGTTGATGATTTGGATGAAGGGATAAGATGCAATTTGCTAACAATAAAAAGATGTAGCAAGTTGTGAGGAGGCCATGAGGCAGAATCTTACAGGAGCATGAATGACATGGGCTATGGTGAGATTTGTGGCAGAATTGCACAAAGCTTGGCAAAGCCTTTCTTGACATCGGGAGCAACTTGCTACATCATTTATGCAACTGCCAGGCAAAATTCCCACTGGGGAGCAGTGACTTACCTATTAATAGGGATTAGTGCTTCTTAACAACATTTAATGAGGCAAGATGTGCAATTAATAGGCAGGGGAAATGATAGGTCAGTGTACACCTTCCAAATCCAATTTGATATAGCGCCCCTTCCCCTGCTTCTCTCTTTGATAGTCTGCATTGCTTCTAATGAGATTTGCAAGTAAATTATTCAGTTGGAAAATGTGCATGACTTACTGATGGTGATTAATACATGAAAATAATACCATGTGGTTTGGTGATGAAGAAAAAATAATATTCAGTTGTGTGTAAAAACGCTTCTAGATTTTTTTTATTAAATGGCCTAGTGGTGTTATCATTAGATTATTAATTCAAAATCTCAGGTTGTGTTCTGGGGACACAGGTTTGAATCCGAGTATGGCAGACGATAGAATTTGTATTCAATAAAATTCTGAAATTAAGAGTTTAATGATGACAACAAAACCATTGCTGATTGTCAGGAAAAGCTCATCTGGTTCATTAATGCCCTTTAGGGATGAAATCTGTCAATCTTGCTATGTGACTCCAGACCCACAGCAACCTAGTTGACTCTTAACTGCCCTCTGGGCAATTAGGGTTGCCCACCATCCCTTGAATGAAATTAAAAACGAATACACAACTTCCTATCATAATAAATGTACAGAACAAACTAGATACCATGAATTCTCGACATGGAAGTCAGCGCACGTACCTGGCAATTGTTTAGCGTAGACCCAAAGGCAAGAAACTTGTCATAGTTGTTAGTTCGGCTTAGTCAAGTCAAAGGACATAGCCTTTGGTCAGGGAGTCCTGTCACAGTAAGTTAACGGCAACTTGTAATACCAGTACAGAAGCTTGGACACAGTCAGTCAGAGTCAGGTTCCTCTCGATGTAAAGGGTTGAGGAACCAAATGACAGGCATCCCACTACACTGCTGAGAATTCCCCCACATAGCTCAGACTGCCCTGACCCAGGTGGGAAACCCAAATCAGATGGACATGGCCTCCACTGCCAGTCCTGGGAAAGAGGAAGTCCTGCCTCTGCATCACCCTGCCCAGCAGGACATCCATGACTCTACACACCAAGATGTGTTCCATTTTTTCTGTCTGCCATGCCCGGGTGAAATATCAGGAACATGCATGGCAGCTGAAGATGGACAGTGCTCATCCAAGTGCACAGTAACCTTTTAATGATAGCACAGTCACCAGGGATGCCAGTCACTTCCCAAATATCCCGGCAGGGGTGAGCTTTTCGGGGAAAAGCTTGTGTTAAGATGTCAGGAACACAATAGGGGTGAGGTAGGTGGTTCATGAGGCAAGTTTGATAAGATACAGCAAGATATCTCAGTAGATCTCATGACAAGAATCCCTCCTTAAAAACACTCAATGGAACTTGGATTTAGCCTAAAAAGACACAAGATTCAGCCAAAGGAGTGTGCAAAAAGATAACAGCAGGACAAATGAGTGTGATAGACTTTGGCAAAAGGAGCATAATGTGGTTGACTTTGATAAGAAGAATAGAAAGGCAGAATTATTTTTGACTGTAGAGACAGGTTGCAGGATGTTCCCATGCAGAAGGATCCTGACATACTTACACATGGATCGCAAATATTACAATGGTTTTGGTCTCCTTATTCAAGGAATTATACACTTAATTGGAGACAGTTCAGAGAAGGTTCATGAGATTGACTCCTGAGATAGGGGTTGTCAGATTAGTGAGACAAAATTATCAAAATTTATCATCAATACAGTTAATATAGTACAGTTTAGAATCAAAGGTATTGGGATAGAATACCAATTTTATCAGATCATATACCTTCATGTTGAAATGATGATGCAAAACCTGAATGGTGCATTTGTATATTAACAGGGACTCACCAGGTACAGTGAGGGACAAGGCTGCAGACAATTTCAAAAAGCAGATTGGTAAAATTATATGATGTAACAACATATGTGTTGTCCTTTAACCACACTGTATGTAGCATTTGAAGCTTTAGCATTATTGATTTATATTATATGCTGGAGCACTTACTCTTTCATTTTCAGAAAAGAACATGAATGCTTGTTCTTTTGACAGATTACATCACGTAATGAGTATGATCTAATTAATCAGCTCAGACAGTCATTGCATTCCTGTGATCAACAGGCTTCTTGTTCAGGTATCTGATTCTCACATGTGGGTTATATTTTCTTTTGAGTGTGAATCATGAGAAAATTCCTAGATGAAATGTTACTGCATATCAATAATCCAATCTAATGATTATTTTCATTATATAACTAGGAATAATGCTTAGAAAGTAACAAAAACATGTAGCTCAATGTAATGGGAGATGGGTATTTTAAGAATTGTTTTTAAAGCAATGAGTACAACTGTATTGTCTTCTGCATTTAGAAATTCCCATTTATAGCCCAAAGCCTGTCAGTATCTTAGGGACCTGAGATTCAATTTTTATGCTTGCCTGCAGTCTCTTTTCTTCCTCAAACCTCAGCCATGTAATCAAGTTCAGTCAGTCATGAATGATTGAGACCAACTGCGCATTTATGTTATTTAAAAATTGTGTTTTTCATGCCTCGACTTCATTTTTTTTATTTGTAATTCAACTGTGTTCTTGATCTTCCATGTGGCGGGGGGAGGATAGGTGGTAGATGGGATTTGTCCTTTGAAATTATATCTGATCACATGAGCTGCATGATTTTCTTTCTACATCCTTTTAAATTTGTCATCTTGCTTGTTGATAAAAATCAAGGAAGCAGAGAAAGAAACTGAGCATGATAGAGTCAAGCCTTCAGATACAAAAGAAGCCTGAAAAGGAAACAAGGAAGAGATGAAATAAAAATCACCAGTGTCCATCAACCCTAGCGCAAGCTCTGCTCAGAAAGCAAGCGAACAATTTTGCCCCGTGTTAAGGCTAAAAAAAATGAAACAAAAATTGTGAGGAATAACTTTAGATAAAGAAACTGCTGTCATTCTGGAAGTTATATCAGTAACTTTACATTCCTCCCCAGACATAAACAGTTCCTTCTTTACTGACACCCTTAATCTTCTCTTCACTTTAACAGTGTTAGAGCTGCTTTAGTTCTTTGTTAACATAAAATGGCTGCTGTGATTTTTAGTTGATATAAAGAGGGCCAAAGATAGCTGTTAGCTGAAGGAGTAATTTACACAGTCAGAATTGTGGCCTTCATATTCATAGCAACCAGATAAGATAATGAAGTGTCTCATAGAAATTACATAATATGGTCTTCTTAAGAAGCAGCAAAAATGTAGCCATTGCTTTCACTGAGTCGGTTTTGATAGTGAGTGACTGACAGATGCCCCTCTTCCAAGCTAATTTAATGTTAGCTATTTAATATGGGATAGAAGGGGAAAAGTTTGGCTCACATTATTAACATTCTGTTTTTGATTGTCATCACATAGAATAAACACATATTTAATAAATAGGTTTAAGGGATCAAGGGATTTAATTGAATTCCTGTAGACAGTCAGCTTTAGACTCAGAGACTATTTTGATAAGAAACATCCACAGAAAACCTTGATAGAGATTCCTTTTACCAGCTAGTAAATATTAGAAGTAAAAATATGATCCTACAATAATTAAGACACTTTAGGTAGCTGTCACTACATATTATTTACACCTATATAAGTATACTGAAATTCTAACTTCAACGAACAAGCTAACATTAAGGGTTTAACTGAATTCCTATGGACATACAGTCTTAGACAATAGGGAGAAGTCCCCATCCTGTTAGCAGCAAGGATTGAATAATAGATGAAGATGTCAGCAGTATTGGGATGTATTGTGACAGCCCAAGGATAGAGATAAGGAATCTGGTAAACATCGTGAGATCATGGAGTGGTCCATCACTGACCATGCAGTCACAAGATTACCCTGATTGGATGTGTATGTCATCAATACAATCGGTTTTTAATGGTCAAAGGTAGGCTGAAAACAAATGTATAAAAGTTTACATCCTTCCTTTGTTCAGTGAAGAAGCTTCTGGACCCCCAGAGGTTTCTTCCCACTGATGTAACATCAAGTAACTCTTTGATGCTGCAAATGGCCTCCAGGTGGAGAGTGATTTATTTAGTCATTCCATCTCAACACCAGCAATGATTTGTTGAACCATTCTAAGACATGGGACGATCTTTTAAGACAGAGGAAAATGAAAGATATGGATGATATGTCAGCAAGAGAAAACTGTCAAAACTGTGCACCAAGTAGAGTATGAGAGATAGAATTCCACATTCAAAAACTTGGATATCAGCAAAGGCTTCTATAACAGCAACTGGCACAGATCTTACAAAGTAATCATTGATCATGGTGCTACATTGTGAAAGAACATGATTAAGGCAATCCAATCATTCATGAAGACAGTGAGGAGGAATGTTTTGAGGGTTATGCAGTGATATTGAGTACCAGCAATCAGCAGCAAGACAATCAAGTTGTCAAAAAGTGCAATACAGAACAACTTGTACCTCTTCAGATGGGTATACCATAGTTAGGTCATGTTGAGTTGTCAAATCACCAAAGCATTATGTTGAAGTTTAAAATATTAGTCTTATAAACACCATTTTACAAGTTAGTACAATTATTGAATGGATAACACATACCTATGCACTACCACAAATTTTTGTTTGGAATAAGTTTTTATCTTTGGAAAAATGGGGATGCTGTGCTATGTTTCATAGATAGTTGGTCAATATGTCTTTAAGAAACATGTTCGTAATGTAATCACAGCTTTTGACCTGAGGGTATAAAGATGCAATACTCCATCTTACCTTGGATCACTCAAAGCATGACACACTTTATCAGAAACATGTTCCTCTGTTGTAACTAAAAGCTCAATGTTAGTCCAGTCACTGATATACATGATGAATGTAATGATTGTACATAATAGTTAGCTATAATAAATAGATGTTCGATTCTTCCGTACCGTGATGTTTACATCCAGATTGTTGTGCTACGGGAGATAATGTAAGCATTGTTACCTTAGGTAAAATGCAAAACAGACACAAAACTCACATCACATTGTCCTTTTATATCTCTCACTCCAAAGTTGTGTATCAAATAAATTATTCTAATTTTGGAGCTTGAAGTAGAGAGGATTATATGTTTATCAGACTGATTCTGACTAAAATAAAAGGCAATCATAGACATATTTTCTTACCTGAAATCAAGTAGAAGTTGTTCGCTGTAAAATATGAGTGTCACAGCCTGCGTTTTCCACTGTATTGTTAAATTTGTAGAACATTGGCCTGCTGGTAAGTACAGGCAGCCCCCAGGTTACAAATGGGTTCAAATCTTGAGTACATTGATAAGTTGATTTGTATCCAACACAGTAAGTAACTTACGTTTGTAGGTTATGAGCAAACATGTCACATATCAGATCCCACTTGTCTGCCTTCTGCAGGGATTGTTCCCTCCGGGACACCCTGGTCCACTCTTCCTTCACTCCCAACACCCCTGTACAGCCCCATGGCGCCTTCCCCTGCAATTGCCGAAGGTGTAACACCTGTCCATTTACCTCCTCCCTCCTCAGTATCCAAGGGCCCAATCACACTTTCCACATGAAGAAGCACTTTACCTGCACTTCACACAAATCAGTCGACTGCATTCGCCACTCGCAATGTGGTCTCCTCCACAGTGGGGAAGCCAAGTGTAGCCTGGGTGACTGCTTTGCAGAACACCTGCATTCTGGCTGCAAAAATGATCCTGAGCTTCCAGTTGCCTGCCACTCAACACACCCCTCCCATTCCCTGGCCAACATCTCTGTCTCAGGCTTGCTGCAGTGCTTCAGTGAAGCTCAGCATCAGCTGGAAGAACAACACCTCATTTTCTGCTTGGGGACCCTGTAGCCTTCTGGACTCAATATCGAGTTCACTAACTTTAGGGCTTGAACTCTCCCATGTCCTAGCTCTGACCTTTACAAACCAGGCCTTGTTATCACACAGTCTGCTATTATACACAACCCATTGTTAGTCACTAACAGTCTCCATTGATAGCTATTCACCCTCCTAGCCAGATCATTATCCACTCATTTGTCTGTCCAACTGTTCTCTCTCTTTGGGCTCTATCCCTATCTATCGTTTACTCCTTACCCCCTCCCCCAACCCTACTTTCTGCGTAAAAACTGACATTTTCCTAGTTGGAATCAGTTCTGAGGAAGGGTCACCGGACCTGGACTATTAACTCTGATTTCTGTCCACAAATGCTGCCAGGCCTGCTGAGTTTTTCCAGCAATTTCTGTTTTTGTTTCAATACACCCCTATTTGGGATGTCATTCATAAGTGAGATATTTGCAAATTGGGGACCACCTATAGAACGTAGTCACAGTATAACATATCCATTTGTTCAACCCATGAGCTGGCAACTCCTGCGAGAGTTGGAGACCTGCTTTAGGACACCAAGTAGCTGAAAGTGTTTAAATGTACAGCTTATCACATAAGGAATAAGGGTTTTATGTGGGTACCGAGCACAGGTAAGGACTGCTCGGTAATTGTAAGAATAATGTAGCATCTGGGCCACTGTCTGCCTGAAACAAGTGACAGATGGTCCATTAAGTACATCATTCCACACTTGCATATCTGGTACATTTTACGTAAAAATGCAAACAGTATGCTTAAAAAAGTGCAAGAAAAGGTACAATATAAGGAGCCCAAACACATGCTTTGCCACGGGGCAAGCTTGAATACTCAGGATAAATGCAAGCAGTATTCTTAAGATTCCGACAAAACACGAACCCTTGAACAACATGATGAATCTGATAGTATCGCACTTGCAGAAGCACATATATATTCCCCTACATTAAAACAGCACTTAAAGTTCAAAAGTACTCAATCGGCTGTAAAGTATTTTAATACATTCTACCATTGTCCAAGGGGGGTTAATTAAAAGTAAAGTCACCACATTCTTACCAAACCATAGGGCTCCTGTCTCATCGGAGAGAGACATACACACATACAACTGGCAGTGGTATAACCTGAGGGTCATCACAACTCAAGTGAGAGGAGAGTGTGAGAAGGAGAGTCTTTCATGATAATCTCAGCTGGTGCAGGAATTAAACTGGTGCTGTTGGCATCACTCTGCAATGCAAATCTACCATCCAGCCAACTGAGCTGAGGGGATTATATCACTTACGATAGCAGTTTACCTCATTAGCCTGAGATGGGGTTTAAAAATAATCTTGGGATATATAATAAGAATTAGTTAGTAGGACGTTGGTGTTTATTTATTTTTTCGAAGAAGTTATATTGGAAGTGCAGACCAAAACCTCAATTTGATTGACTTTACTCTTGGGATGAGATTTTCCAGCTCATGTGAGTGCGCAGGCATGTTCAATCACATATGGCTTTCTGTTTCCATCAATTAGCAAGCTCACTGAAGCTACTACCAATCACCTTGTTACCAGCTGATCACAAGCCTCGATGTTGAGGCTCCTACTAGCCAGAAGCAGCTAGCCAATCAGAGACTGGTGAAGTCTGAGTTCTTGAGATAGTTGCTGGAGACGTTGTCTTCAGGGCTTCCGATGGTGATAAGCTAAGTGCTTTTTTTTGGGGTCTCTCAGTTAAAAAAGGGCAGAGGATGGAAGCAAGGATAGGGGAGTCACTTTCAGTGGTCACATCTTGCACCCACCTCGCCCAAATCCCTACTTCCAATCGCCACCAAAAGATGCTGACTAATCAGAGGCTAGCAGCTTCTGAATTGTAAAAGATAGTCACTGGCAGCATAGTCTTCTAGTGATCCAACCATGAGAACCCTGGCTCAAATAGAAACCCTCCCTTAATTGGCCAAGCTTATCCTTTGGTTTCCTAATGGCAAAACCAGCTGCTGGAAAGGCACTAAATCAGGCTGATGGCAATTGGAGGCCCTTAAGTGGTCATTAATTGTTGGAAACCAAGAATGTCGCTACTGACCTTTATATCCAGCACTTAATTGCTGAGGTAGTCAGAAGTGGGTGACTACCTCTCTAGATCATTACCTTCCTTGGACCACCAAAGTTGGGTGGGGGGAAATTGGCCCCTTGTAGTTGGTGATGGTTCTTGACCGTGTTCATTAAGTGGTGGTATAGTGATTCATTCACTTCTGGTCATTATTCTGTAATCATTTCCCAGGAGGGAGTTATCAGCTTCAGTTCAGTGAAATTTTCATTCACATTCATGGAATGCACTGTTCTTCTCCCTAGTGACGTGTTGATACATTCACCAGACTACTTGCTGATGAGGTCAAGCACTTCATAAATTGGCATCAAATTTGATATTGGCTGGAGTTCATTTCAAGAATCCATGTTTGACTTTGGCTGGGGTTCATTTCAAGAATTCACGTTTGACTTTGGCTGGGGTTCATTTTGAGAATTCACGTTTGACTTTGGCTGGGGTTCATTTCGAAAATCCATGTTTGACTTTGGCTGGGGTTCATTTCGAGAATTCACGTTTGACTTTGGCTGGGGTTCATTTTGAGAATTCACGTTTGACTTTGGCTGGGGTTCATTTCAAGAATTCACGTTTGACTTTGGCTGGGGTTCATTTCGAGAATTCACGTTTGACTTTGGCTGAGGTTCATTTCGAGAATTCACGTTTGACTTTGGCTGGGGTTCATTTCGAGAATTCATGTTTGACTTTGAATGTACAAAATGAAGAAGCCAAACTCTAAGAAAATCTTCCCTGTTGGCAGATTCCTTCAAAGCTGGTGATTTACTGCGACAAATGTGTTTCGATAATCTCTGGTTCCCCTTGATTTTCCTTATGTTATCTGGTTCTGCCTTGTCATTATAATTTCCAGGCTGTTTCCAAGATCATCAGTCAAATTTTCCTGCGACAAAGGAGTACATTTTAATTGTGTAAGATAGTGTAAAATGGATGACAGTGAATCAGCAGTCTGTCAATGGAAAAAATGGGCAGAGAGGTAAAATGTCTTCACACGGTGCAGAGTCAAAATCTCTCTCAAAGGACACTCAAGGCTAAAATATTTCACACAAAACATTACATGATAGGATGGTGGTGGTTACTGTTGAATCATGCATTCACGTTAAATATGGTGACAGCCTGAGAAATATCACAGCCAATTAACATTCCACTACAAAGTTTAAGTATTCAGGTTGAATTCACTGTAATGTTCTTGGGGGTTTGCTCTGTCATACAGAACTCCTGTTAGTCCTACTTTCAGGTCAGAACTCCTGGCCATTTTCTGGATGGATCACTTGGAAAGCCTAGGTGAGTGATACCAATGTCTGCTCAGAATGGGCCTTTCTCCAGCCTGGTGAAACACATCAGCCGAAAGCTGCTGCACTCCACTTGAGCATTCCTAATACCCAGAAGCTCAAAGAGAACAATGAACTTTCAAAGTCTTCCACATCAAAATGAACCATTTTGTCTGAGACAACCAATGGCCTTCAAGACTGATACCCTAGTTTAGCTTAAGTTCGCGGCTTTTTTGGAGGGCAGTTCTGAGCTATCAGAACATCATCTAAAGCTGTGAAAGAATTCTCAGTGTAATTCCCCTAGTCATGCCCACTTTGGCCTAGTGGATAGGAGGAAGACGTCACCTACAGCTCATCGAGACTGTCAGTCAAAAACCAGGCCCTATTTTAACCCAATTTCCAGCAAAGTCTTGTATGTCGTGAAGGTAGAAGATTCATTCCCATCCTAAATTGCTCTTTCTCTGTCCAAAATCAAGGCTTCTACCCTCTCCAGCTTCGGGTCACTTCCTATTCAGACGTACAGTTATCCCAATTGAGTTTCACCTTTGACTCATACAACTTCAAGATAAATGCGTGTTAAAGGAACCATTTGTTTCAGTTGATATCTACTGTCAAGTCTTGTGGCAAGATGGCGGCAGAGTAGCATGCTCCAGTCGGAGCTCCTCTGCTCGCTGTCCATTTACCTTATCTCCTGTCTCTTATTTCTCTCCTTATTGTGGTTTCCCTTTCTCTCCGCTCTGCGAGCCCGAGAACACTGCGAGCAGAGAGCCCTGGAGCAGCAGGTGGGCTGCGAGCCTGGAGCAGGCCGGGGAAGAAGCCCTGTCATCCCATGCAGGCAGCGAGTCCTGGATGGAGACCGGCCTGAGGGGACAATCCTCACCTTAGAACTTACCTTAGAACACTGCAATGTTAATCCCTTAATATTTTCATATGTCTAACTTATTTTCAACTCTGAAATTAAGCAATTACATCTATTCCTCTGCATTACCCGAGAAATGTACCTAGGTAATTGTGCCTAAGATATCGCCATAAGAAGGCAGACAATGTAAACCTTTTTCACTATACTCCTACAATGGAGTACACGTCACAATAAAAGGATATTGTGTGACATAGATACATTTATTTGTTTGCATTCGTTAGCAGAGAAATGATACTTACTGTTTTTTTTTGAAACTACATTTACCTCAAGTATGGCATTCTCAATGCCCTGGCCTGGCAAAAATGGCGTTACAAACCTTGGGAAAGGAAATGACAACAACTTTGACACTTCATTTTCTCTATGGCTTTATCTACAAGATGAGTCAAACTTGCACAAGATTTAATATTGGGATTCATTATTTTCTCAGAGGTTAGTGGGAAGAAACAGATATGGAGGTGGGCGAAGTGCTTTTTTTTTGCTCAGGATAGCTACCTAACAGCAATATTGGCAACAGCATCACTGCAAGGTCTGCGGTTGTTCAGGAATGTCCATCATTGCCATCTCAGAGTAATACAGAATGTACAACCTATCCAACATCAGGCACCACTGAAAAAAAGCCTTATCAAGACAAAGACAAAACTGAGTTTTGGTGTTTTCACAGAGTGGTAGGACTGAGATTACCACAAGATAACCTGGCTGAATGCCTAATGGGTTATAGCAACCAGAATGAGCTTTTTCCTCTGAATGATAGGAGGAAAATTAGATTTTGGATCAACCCATATACTTTCCATCTCTCTTGTGACATTTGAAGAGGTTTAGGATTAGACTGTAATTTTCCATCTGTGTGCATTTTTGCAGAAGGTCTTGGAGACAGGCAAGAAAAATACACTAGTTTTGTAACAGACATCGCAATATTACCAAGAGCCTGGGATCTCAGAATTAGTTTGCGTATAGAAAACATGGTGCTTTTATAATGCATACTCTTGTTTTTGTAGAGACATATTCAGTCTGTTAATTATTAGTGCTGCTAAGCTTCTGTAACTGTTCACTGAAAGAGACAGGAGTGAAAAAGTACATCATATCATGCACCTTTTCTGTAGTAATGCCAGGGTATGTCTTTCTATTTGAAAATTATAAAAATGGAACACAGGCATTAATTTCACACCTTCATCAATAGGGACAGAAGACTGGCAGAGCAGTTTGCTTAACCAAAAAAAAGAAACTGCCTCATTTGCATATGAAATAAAGATCATTTATGTCTGAAAAGGGGGCAGGCAATCTGCTTTGCTGTATGAGCAAAAGTGTAAATTACCCCCAAATGTGTGGAAGTGCAAACAGTCCACTTAGTCGCTGCATAATTCTCTTATTTATCATTTACATGCAACAGTTCAAAGGTTTGTTTTCTTTGTTCTGACAGCGGCTATTAATCATTGTAGTGAAGGGTTTGGAGCTAGTAGTGAACATGCTTACTCACACCACATTATATTTTTGCTAACTGTTGTAACGATGTTTATTACTAAATCCAGTTTGCTGCGCAAGTCCCTAAGCTGTCTAATTCCCCACCTCGTCAGCTGCTCTGTATTTCGGTTCCTCTGAGGAAATCAATCACTTACTGGCTTTTGATTTAAATTGTCACAGAAAGTGACAGATGAACTGCATTTTGATCAAATCACACCACCTTGTCAACCCTGTTCAGTCAATTCTTGGTTTAAGTCTGTCGAGAAAATCTGTTTTGATAACAGCCCAGTCTACCCCAAGCGAGAGGTGCACAGTTAAAAGCAAAGTACCTTTGATAATTTAGGTTAGAATTTCCAAGTCGACCAACGAATCTGCATCCATGAATTTTGTGAGCTGGGTCTTGAAAATCTAATCTAGTTGAACTCAACAGGCTTCCATTCCTTTTGTAGTCTGCATCAATTTGTAGTTTGAGTTCTCTGCCTGTGTTCATATCTTTTACATATTTTGTATGAGATCTTCATCAAGCACACTGAATAAATTTTAATAAAGGTATCAATATTGAGACTTCTATCTTACAATTTTTAAACAGAACAATTATCCCTATGTTAAGTCTACCCATTTAAGTGAGGGTTGAAGGAAAGCAGCATTGTCACGTGTGAGGAGGATGCTGTAACAGGAATGCAAGCTTTTTTACTGACAATATTATCTTAGTAATAAACAAAAATAGAAATTGTTGGAGAGCTCCAGGAGAGCTGGCAGTATCTGTGGAGAGAAAACAGAGTTAGCATTTCGAGTCTAGTGACCCTCCTTCAGTGTTCTGAGTTGCTGAGTTTCTCCAGCAATTTCCGTTTTTGTTTGTTACAGATCTGTAGCATCTGCATTTGTTTGTTTTATTTTGGTATTCTTTCAATATTGCTGGAAAAAAAAGCAAAAAAAAAAAAAAAATAGGGTGGCACAGTGGCTCAGTGGTTAACACTGCTGCCTCACAGTGCCAGAGACCTAGGTTCAATTCCTCAGCTGACTGTTTGTATGGAGTTTGCACATTCTCCCCATGGGTTTCCTCTGGGTGTTTCAGTTTCCTCTCAAAATCCAAAAATGTGCAGGTTAGGTGGATTGACCATGCAAAATTGCCTATAGTGTCCAGGGAATGGAAATGCCGAGTTATAGGGTAGGAGGGTGGTTCTGGGTGGGAACCTCTTTGGAAGGCTGGTGTGGACTTGATGGACCAAATAGCCTGTTTCCACACTGTAGGGATTTTATGATTAACCAATTTGTCAAAGCTTTTTAATTTGAATTCTCCAGCACATCTTGCAAGAACACAAATTTAAGGGGAAAACCAGCATCTATACCCCGTGAGAGGAGAAAGTTGATCAGTTGACAAGATAGTGTTGGAGCATTCACTCTTTAAGGGGAAGACGATGGGGTGATGGTAATATCACTAGACTAGCAATCCACAGACCCAGGCTAATATTCCGGGGACATGGGTTTGAATCCCACTATGGCAGATGGTGAAATTTGAATTAAGTAAAAATATCTGGGATTAAAAGCTACTCTACACAGCCATTGTCAATTATCATTAAAAACCTATCAGATCTACCGATAACCCATAGGGGAGGAAATCTGCCATCCTTACCTAGTCCGGCCTATATGTGACTTCTGACCAAAAGCATTGTGGTTGACTCTTATCTGCCCTCTGAAACAACTCAGAACAACAATCTGTTCAAGGGAAGCTCGGGGTGGCCACAAATTCTGGCTATGTCCAAGTTCCAAAAAGGAATAAAGTAATTAATGATTATTGACAGTTAATAGAGAGGCTTTGTTTAAATTCTATATCAGGCAGGTTGACTCTAATTGGTCAGGGCATTAGAATAGGTGCGGAGTATTCTTTCTGTCTGCAAGGAACAGCAGACCTTGTGTATTCACATGTGCAGCTTTCAGTACACAGAACTCCCTACACTACTTGCCCAACAGATAATCCCAAATTGGTTGGCTGAATTGGAATGTGCATGAAATTACACTGACAACCAATACTTTGAGTGGTAGAATAGAAAAGAATACTATGGAGAAGAGTTGGTGTCAGAGCTAGATATCCAGAGTCATCATTATGCCACAATATCTGTTTGGCCATGGCACATTTATCTGCTGCACAAAAAAAATTCCCTCTGCACACTCTGGATCTCTACTGAGCCCTTGTAATCCCAGATAGAAACTTCTGTGAGTGATTATCATTAAAGAAATGCATGTAGTCGACTGCCTCTTGAGGCTAAGTGTGAGTTACTTGGGATTGGCGTGATCTTGTACCTCCTGATGTCAGATCAAGAGATGGACTTGAAAGATCTTTGTCCACATTTGCTGCTGTAGTAATTGGTGAACAGTAATATCATTTGCACAGGGGATTGAACTCATTTGTGGCATCACCACATCTTCTATAACCATGCGCTTACTGGCAAAAATTTCTGTAGCATAGTTATTGACCTGTTTAGGAATGTAACCAAGGGCATCTCCATCCAACAAGGCAGTCTATGGTGAAACGCTCGACCTCCACGGTAAAAGTCTGATTAATAAAAACAGGATTTGTGCTTTTGGAGATTGTACTGCAAATACTGCTGAATGTCATGTCATATAAAATAAATTTTACCATGTGCTTATGCAAATATAGTATAAAGACTCACTTTATACAGGAGTGCTTTATACAGAATTATACAGAGTTATACAAGCATCAGTTTTGGAGAACTATCTCCATTTGTAAGCAACCATATGAAACTTGCAAATATTGAACCTGAGGAAAGTTATGTTATTGACCAGTACATTAGCTCCCGTCAACTTCTTCTGTGGCTTTTTATTTTACTTATGCACGTTTTCTCCTCAAGTTCCTTATTTGAATATTTCTGGGTGGATTTCACTATGCTTGTACTTGTGACAAATGGAGTAAGCACATTCGGTTTTATAAAATACTGCTGAATTTTGCAGTTGATGTGAGAGTCCTGTAAAAAACCCACAGGACAGGCAAGAACCTTTTGCCCAAGTACTGGCTACTAGGTACACTTCTCAACAGTGACTATGTGCAACATAATGGTTGTACTTGAATGAATGACTGTGGGGGAGTGAATGAGTGACCAGGGAAGAAGATGTCAGAGAAAAAATCTGTCCTCAAGCAGGGATAGGTCTCCCATTTCACTCCAGTACTTCTCGGTCCATCAGTACAATCTAATGCATCCTCCTCTTTCACTATTAGAGGCAGATACGCATGTACTATAACTCCTGCTCAGATTTGTTCCCATCTACTCTAAGAAAAGTAATGTTGATATTTTAAAATACAATGCCATTCAAAAGCATATCTTACATTCAGGAGTGTGTTAGTGTATGAGCATTAATCAAGGAGCTTAGTTGTGCTATCAGGCATGAAGCCCTTTGAAGTGTACGTACAAGAAGGAATTCAGCTGTAAAGTGCAGTTTGTGTCTGCACTGCTGTGTTATTGGACATGGATGATAATAAAGTGGTAACAAGTTTGAGTGTGTTTTGAATGGAGCAGCAGTAAATGTGCAACAGAATGACAGACTGCACTTCGTGGTGGTATATTTGAGACATTTCTATGGTTTATGATACAATTTCCCTTGCCAGCTATCTTGAGGTCTGTTAGTTTACTATGCTTCTGACATTAAATCCTGCTAAGTACTGTAGGTAGCATTGACCTTGTCACCAGCAACATTACCTCTAGGGTTCTTTTGTTGTAGGCAACCTACTTACTGCACCATGCAATGGTCACAAGCACAATTCTTGTGTGTGGCCTCTTTGACCTTTGTGTGGTAAATTACAGACTGCTGCCGAGGCTCAGTCTCCCACCTTAGTGGGAAATTTGGCCAAAGTCTGCTGTCGGCCATTCTGGGCTACTGTATTTGGGCAGGGTGCGTCGGAATATCACATCCATGCAGTAACATTTCCACCACGTGCAATTGAGATACCCTGTGAACTGCATGGAGACATTCAAACTAATATTTAACTTCAACAAGACTGTGTAACAGTCTGCCATGACTTCAAATTGAAGGAAAGTGGGACATAGTTTATAACAAGCAACCATTCCATTACAGTCTGCTTTGTGGCCTTGTATTTCTGTTAAATATACTGATTAAGTACATGATTAATTGTCGATCAGTCGATATCTTGAAATCTTGCTGAAATATTTTACTTGTTTAGAACAGGCACTTGTCCTAATGACTTAGAAGTCATCCACCCATTGCATTACAAAAGTTTACAACTCTACTGCATAAATATTAGGAGCTGAAACTTTTTGTCAGTTAATAGTTTTGTTGAATTTAGCAGAGGTTTCGCACTGCAAGGCCAAGTGAGATTTCTTATTGTGACTTTTCCAAACATGCCTCATTAACTACTACCCCACCCCTGTGGTATGCCGCCGATCTGACGCAAGCCTCATCTGACTGCTTGTCATTCCTGAACAACTCAACACTCACTAGATATCTGCATCTCTGGCATCCGTACCATATTTAAATGTTGCTGTGCACCAGACAAGCACTGGAAATCTGGTGTTGCCTCCAATTGGCAAAATAATGGCACAGCAGCCACAAAGTAATGCTATTTGTGTCACTTAGGCTGAAACTCCCTCACACATACAACCCCATTTTCTCACCCCTAGTTGCTGTTCAACCACCAGACCACACAATTTACCTCTCTTACCTGCATCCCTCCTAAACACCCTCTCTAGGTAACCGCCTCTCTGTCCCCAGTCCCCACAGTAGACAAGAATCTTATTGCCCAATAGGCAGGCATCACAGACAGGCAAGCGACGGGACACTTTCAAAGATGAGCTTTAATTTATAATCGGTAAAATCAACAAGAAACAAAATGAATAGAGGCTGCAGTTCATCCCAACAATGCGAACCAACCATTGGCACAATAACCAATGATTATTTTACAAAGCATGATAGTCTGCTGTCCCCAAACATTATCGACTGTGTCAATCAGGTCCTGTCTGACTTGGACAAGTTAGGCCGAGGGGCGTGTTTCCCGGCTGTATGACTCTATGACACAGCTGAGCTCTGTCAGGGACAAGGAGACATTCCTCCTCTCCAAATGTCCTCATCCTCTTCCTCCACCTTGGAAGACTGCTCCCAGTTGCCCAGTTTTTCAGCATGTACCTAACCTTTTTTTGCCTGCTCCAATTGGTCAGAGCTATGCATCCTAGGCTGATGTGGTGCACTCTGCCCAGACTGTACTGGAGGGACCCTCCATGCCATTGCAAGCAGCAGCCCAGTCATCTGCTTCATCACTGGCTCTAGTGAAAGTGCGGGCAGCATTATATCGGCACTCCACATCAGTCAGGGCTATGTACAATGATGTCATCGTCTGTGACCATAGTGAATAGCTCTCATCTCTCAGCAGCCAGCCTTGTAAGGCCCCTGGACCCTCAAATGTACCAGACGCTCAAAAGTGCTCTGGGACATTGAGTGATGCCAGCTGCCAGGCCAGTGGGCACACGCCTCCAGGAAATTATAACAAGTTTACACGAATGATACCTGGACTTCAGGGGTTAAGCTATGAGGAAAGATTACACAAATTAGGGCTGGTTTCTCTAGAACTTAGAGAGTTAAAGGGTGATTTGATCAGAGTATTCAAGAAATGAACAGGAAAAAAGCAGGGTAGACACAATGATAAACAATTTCCATGGGATGAGGATTCTAGAACTCAGGGGCACAGTCTTATAATTCAGGAGAAATGTTAGGAAGTACTTCTACATTCACAAGGGTGGTAGAAGATTGGAACTCTCTCTTCCACAAATGGCAACAGATGCTGGATCAGCTGTTAATTTTAAATTTTTGTTAGGGAAAGATATTGAGGGATATGGGCCAAAGGCAGGTTTTTGGAGTTAGGCCACTGTTTTCCTGAAATGACCTACTCCTGTTCCTACATTCCTATGTAACAGTGATCACAAATCACCTGCGTATTAATAGGATGAAACCCCTTCATTTTGATGAATTCCGCAGTGTTGTGATCTGACCATCTTAGTGTCATGTGTGTGTAGTCAGTAGGACCCTGCACATCCGAATCCCACTGCCCAGTCTGCAGCACTGGCTTTGTCATGGGGAAGGAAAATGAATGAGTGTGGCCTCACACAGATGGCATCGCTCACTGCCCTGCCGCATTTGTGAGAGAAAGACAGGGATCCCAAAAGGATCAGATTACCCATCATTCCCAGGAAGGAGCCAGTCACAAAGAAGTTCAAACCATCTGTCACAGCGACAAGGACAGGATGGCATCCCACTCCTGCAGGTCTCAGTCCCCACCTTAGCATCCGACATAATCTCTCTCCACTGTGACCCAGAAGATGCCAAGACTGCGTTGATGCGGCGCCTCGCTCGTCCCCAGGATATAGACAAGTGACCTTGTAACCAAAGGCTGCACGGCCCAAAGGCCTTTACCCTGGTTTTAGAAAACAAACCCTGTGGCCCCTACACCATTCTTGAAGGACCTTTCTTCTGATTGCTGGCGCTTGACTTCTTGGAGGTCCCTGTCAGAGAAAATTCCTTCTCTAAGGCCCCTCGGAGTCACGTAAAGTGAAAACACCTTAGGGTTCTCTTTGCGCCCTCACCAGCAATCACCTGTGTCAACAGTACTTTCAAAGCTGCAAAGCTTCTAGCCTGCTGTTTGTGTTGTCAGGATAAAGAGGCAACTCTCCATCTTCAATCAGATGGTAGGCCTGGCTGTTGCCAACGAAGGTGTCACCGTCAGGAAGGCTATCACTCCTGAACCAGGCTCTAGTTCACGTATCATTCTGATGTTGAGATTTACCCTCTTTCTGATACAATCCTGGTAAGTTGAGTGGGAATTGAGCTCTAGCTGCCTCCCAGGGTCAGCAACTGAAGACTCACAAAACCATCATACCATGCCAGAGACTCTACCATTAAATGTCTCTCCAGTTCAGTCACTTGAGGATGTTACGGGGGACAGGAAATGGGGTGACTCTGCAAGGTCTTCCACAGTTAAACTACCAAAGCACACATAAGGACCATCACCTTACAGGGGTTTATAAAATCATGGGGAGCATGGATAGGGTGAATAGCCCAGGTCTTTTTCCTGGGCTGGGGGAGTCCAAAACTAGAGGACATAGGCTTAAGGTGGGATAAGAAAGATTTAAAAGAGGTCTGAGGGGCAAAGTTTTCTTGTAGAGGGTGGTGCGTGTGTGGAATGAGCAACCAGAGAAATTGGTGGACACTGGTACAATTGCAACATTTAAAAGGTACCTGGATGGGTACATCAATAGGGAGGGTTTAGACAGATATGGGCCAAATGCTGGCAAATGGGACTAAGCCAGACTGGGAAGTCAGGCCAGTGCAGACATGTTGGAGCAAAGGGTCTATTTCCATGTTGTATGACTTTCTGACTCTATAAGTAACACTGTCCATACAGGCTGCTTGACCTACCAAATATTTCCAGCAATTTCTAGTATTATTTCAGATTCTCAGCATCCTGCAATGAACAGGCTATTCTATTGTGGCGTGTTGGTGAAGCTAAAAGGTAAAGGAGTGAAGACTTGTTGGAGAAACATGCCAAGCAATTATATAATCAATGTCAATGCTCAGTTTGATTCTTCTGTAGAGAGCTATAGAAGAATTTCAAACTTAATACAAAGATTAAGAAAAGAGAATCCAGGGAAAAGTGAGATGATTCATCAATATCTTTGCAAGGGCGATAAATGCAGGTCTAGTCAGTGATGAACATATCCCATAAAATTTCGCAGATACCATAATGCAGAGATGTTATGACATAATGTGAATTTAACAATAGACAAGCTGAGATTAACAATGATAATGGAAAATGTGACTCTCAATGGTCACATGCATAATCTGTGAGGATTTAAGCTTTTATTTTTAGAGACCATTTGCCAAATACATTTTAAAATAATAATGATTGGTGAGGTAAACACTCACAGGCCATCCTTGCTCTCATCCTATTATCGACCCTGTGTAATAGTTGTTGTTTTCCAGTTTAGATATAAGATGGAAACACCACATCTGTATTTTATGTTTCTCAAAAGTTAATTATTCAATGTGCAAGTAAGTCTGCTCAATAAGTATCTATTTCACATACTTAAATTGCTACGGAACAAACTATTTACTGAGCAAATGAACAAATGTTTCTTTGAAAGGGTTGTGATTTATAATTATTTGGCAGCAATTATCAAATCAACTGGAACACTATGCTGCCCAAATAAATCTGGAATCCACAGAGGTTGCATTGGAGCTCGACAAACCATTGGTGAGGACAAACTTGGAGCAATTTCCTTTCACTGGACTGCTTCATGAAATAGGTTTATAAATATATTACTGGTTCTCAATGCAATAAGATACAGAAACAGGCTGAACACATTATATCTGCAGTTTTTAAAGAATAAATTGACATGAAGCAATAAGAAGGGGATCTAACCTTTAAAATTCATGAAGAGGCTTTATAGGTTGACACAGAGAAGATCCTATTGAATCAAAGCATATTTAGGTTATCACCATTGAAGAAAGTCCAAACTAAACATAATTTAAGGACTTATTACTTAACACTGAGAGTTGAGATCGGTACAATGCAAAAAGCTGCAGTTAAACATATCCAAAAGTTGTGAATTAAAAATTTTAGAATTTCACTGAATACTGAGCGGGGATAAGAGCAGAAAATGTTAAAAATGCTCAACAAATCAGGGACAATGTGTGAAGAGTGTGTTATGTTTGATGAATTAAATATATGCAGGGATAGAACACCTGATGTGTAGCAGGTGTTTTGTTTGTTAATTTACACCATCTCCTCTCATGTTTTTTGCTGTCTGTTTCCAGTCCTGCTTTTGTTAATCAGACCCAAGTTTTGTGAAGAACAAATAGAACAAAGTCAACACTCCCATGTAAACAAGCATCGACCATTGAACGCTATGGACTGAATCTTACAGTTTTCTCATGCAAGGCAAGTCTTATCAAGTTTGGCAGAGTGATTCACACACACTGAGTGAGCTTTCTCGCTATGAAACACAGCCCATTAATTGGCAATTCAGCCCTTATTGTGAGTGTCACTCCTGACTTCCATCCCATCTTACCATGCAATGTTCCTGGAGCAACTCTCCACTCACCAGAGATCCCAGAATTGACCGGCATCCCTAGAGCTGGCAGCAGATCTCAAACCCCACTGTGTACCCGGGCAAGCTCTGTCAGAGTCGAGCCACCCTGCACAGTTCCTGACATTTGCCTTGGATCTGGCCGACAGGAAGAAATTGGCACCCTGCTTTGCGGGCATGATCCTGGAGCTCCTACTGGATGAGGTGGTACACAGGTAGACGTCCACTTCCCCAGGGACCAACCATGGAGTCCATGACCCCAGACTGTATCAGCCTGGCCCGAGATTGTCACCTGGTCAGTGCAGTCGTAGCAACCTGAAGTAATGCCCATAACTGTAGGAAGAATGTCAATACCATTTTCCACTCCACCAGCGTAATTGCTGCCATCTTCTCTCCAGTAGCTCACGCTGATTCTGTCCCTGCTACCGGACCCATCTGCCACAAAGGCTTAACCTCTAGCACTCTCACTAATATAGACAACAGCTTCCCCCTACTCACTCTCACTCGCCCTCACCCGCCCCACCCTGTGACACCGCGAACCCTGCTTGTCCTTTGTGCAACTTTCTCACTCACACAGGAAACTCCTCCACATGCACCAGCAGCAATAGCTGAGCCACCCACTTCCACCTTCCATAATATCTGCTCTCCCATTCCATTTCAGTTCCTCACTCCTTACAAGCAGCCCTGAGCTGGCTTGCAACGATATTGGAGGCTGCAATTGACTTCTTACACTCGAATGCCCTGAAGGAAGGCTAACCCCTTGACTGGATTGAAGCCTGTAAGCTTCCTGGCTTTGTGACTGCACTAAACAGATGTGCAAGACAGTGATAATATGACCCTGATATCTCTGGCTGATAGAGCAGTGAGCAAAAAGGCAAGGCAGGGATACTGCAAACATCCAGGTAGATTCAGCGTGAGTGAACATTATGACAGTAAGTGGGAAGACCAGAGGTACAGATTCCAGTCCTTGACAGGGTGCGTGTCCCTGAGTGCAGTGTCTTTGCAGCATCATTACAATAATACTTCCTGGTGCAGCCCACATTACAGCATTGAAGTGCAGGACCATTCTTTAATAAAAATGAACATATACCATAACAGATCATAGAAGGCAGCTCAGTTTGGGTGACAATGTCTGTGGAAGAAGGGTACGCGTGACTTGTGCCAATGGTGTGTGCCAAGATGTTGGTGCCTGGTGTCAACAAGATGATCTTTTGGAGCCTGTGGTGAGTTGAACTCACCAAGAACCCACTCTGGTCTCCTTGTCAAATTTTCCTGAGGGTTAATTTGTACTCAGGTTTGGTAAGATCGCAATCCATGGTAAGTTGGGCTGTTAACAATGTGTTTAACAAGTAACAATGAGTGACAACAAGGAACTCACTGCTGCTTAGTGAGCATTTCACCATGCCACTCAACAAAGTACTCAAAATGTGGCAAGGTGACCTCAACGTCTCGCCAATAATTTTGCCTGATTCTACCGCACATTTCAAAACAGCATTTAGACCGTGATATTATTCCATCCTACATTTTCATGCATAAGAAAAATTAAAGGTGTTATTTAGAATTGAAATATTCTGAGCAACAAAAATAATAAACATTGAGTTATTTCTTAGGGTCAACATGACAGTTTATTCTAACTGCAAAAATAATGTTTTTGATAAGAATGTTGCTGATGACAGTGCTGAGATCTACAAAAATTCAACAATATGCCAGTTTGTGATCAGCTCAAAGAGGTTATCCTCACTGTTGCTATTGGATAAAGAACTATATCCTCATAATCACAGTCCTCAAAATATCCTGGTCTCCTAGTTAAGCATGTGTAGTTTGTTCCACTTTGGGTTTTCATCCAACAAATAATGAACCCTGCTTTGATCTTGATGGAGATGATGGGATCATGGGTGCAATTTGACTATTTGATGGTAAGACAATCTCCAACTTCAAATTATGGCTCGCTTGTGCTGTTTATTTGTCAAAATATACTGCCGCTTCACCTTATTGGTTTGCAGTTTCTTCTGCTTTTTCTCTGGCATTCTTGTTGGATAGCTGTGGCAGCTTAAGGATAGTCAATGGCCTGCAAATGCTCTGATTAATTATAAGTTTAGCCAGTGTCTTTCCAGAGTGTGAGGTGTATTGATATGTGAAAAGTAGGACATGAATGGATTGTACAAAGGTTCACCATGCCCCCACCCCAACTAAATTCTGGAGGAGTTTGAGCCAATGCTGAGCTCTCCTTCATCCATCCAAGCTTTTCTATTCATACCTTGTTCCACTGCACACAGCAAACATTTACTCCTGTTTACAAAATTCACATTTCACTTGAACACTCACTTGTTTTTTATTGGTAACTGACATTATGACATCGGTCATCTCAATTTACAACTTGGTCAATGAACTCTAACATCTCTCTCTCTCTCTCTCTCAACATGCAGCACTCTTAGATCCAATTTTAAATTAGTGAAGGGCTCACTACCTTTCTACTGAACATCATTTCTCAGACAGCCTATTGTCTCTTTTCCTTGAGTATGACTATGAATCTGACAATTCCCCAGTCCTGTAAATCCTGTGTCTATCTTCTACAAAAGATCTACTAACAAGACTGATCAGTTTCAGCCTGTTGTTCCCACCTCACAGACCTTATCACAAGCAATCTCAATTGTATTTTGCTCACCTTGTCTAGTCACTTACAACCTACATGTGTGACACTTCTCTATTTGAATCTCATCTATTTTATCTGCTTCGATTTTCCTGGTCTTATCTATTTACTTTTAATTGTGGACATGCTCGAAATTCATCTCTAGCAGCTTGACTAAATTCTCAATTTATGGAATTGTGATTCTCTAGCGGATGAGACTATCTTCAGTCACCCACCTAGCTGATTATAAGAAAGAAACTGAGGTGTGATGATTGAAATGCAGCACATCATTTGGCTAAGTGAAGATGCTTCACATCTTTTTGCTTCACAGAACCTTCTTAGAACAATAAGATTACTGCAATTGTGAGAACAGTCCAAATATTTATAAAAATGCTCATTCCTTACAATGATTGAACATCCATGCCACCAACGTGGCAATCTCAGAAGATCCTTTCTTTCTCCCTCCCACTTTGTCTCAATGGAGATTTAGCATCTGCAGTTAGAACGTAAGGAGCCTGCTGACAGATAACACATTCATAATGTTGAAGACTTCACTAAGCATACCATACAGGCTGTCTCCCAGAGCTGTGGTTGGGAATTGCTATATGGGGATTATGTTAGTTGAACAATGGCTGCGCTTGACTTCTCAACATGGATACAAAAACATAAGCAATTCAGAAGTGAATTTCCATGCCACAGCTTATTCCCAACTTAATCAAGCCACTGATGCCTTGAAAGTCCTGGAGCTCCTATTGCACATACATAACCAGTATCAAGGCAATACCTGCAGCGTGGAGGATCATTAATCAAATGCTGTAAATTCTACCCATTTCTGAGAAACTAATTGTCTTCTGAGCAGATAACATATTGACAGGAATGTTCCATAACCATATTATCTTTCTTAATGAGAGTGCACTTTGATCAGTGATGATTTGAAATTAGGATAGTATATGAATGTCTTGAAATCACAATGTTCAATAGTAATAAGAAAAATGCATTAATAGTTCATCTGAATTTCCCGTTTAAAATTAGCACATTAATGCCTTGCATTAAATTAATGTGCGGAAAAAAAGAGATCCAGCTCAAATTCAGAATGCTTTAGTCATTAATACCGTACTGTATGATTTCAAGACGAGAACTGATTTTAGTCTCTCTTTAAGGGTTGTAGGAACCCCTGGTACAGTTGACATTTAGTGCTATTCCCCAACTGCCATTGAAAGGTGAGCTATTGGGGATGGAGTAGTGTAGTGGGAATATCACTGAATGTGTAATCCAGAACCCCAGGCTAATGTTCTGGGGACCATGGTTTGAAACTGATTACGGCAAATGGTGAAATTTGAATTCAAAATGAATCTGGAATTAAAAAGCTAGTCTAATGATGACCATTGTCGAGTGTGTAAAATCCATCTGGTTCACTGAAGAAGGGAAATCTCCTTCATTAATCGATCTGATCTATATGTGATTCCAGACCCAGAGAAACTGCCCTCTGAAATGCAAGTTACTGAGACCATGGGCAATTAAGGCATTGGTGTGTAACCAACGTCTCTGACACCCTATGAACGGATTATTGAACGCTGCTCTCCATGTTGTGAAGTTTCATACTGCTGTTAGATTGAGAGTTCAAGACTTGGAACAAGGTTTTAGTGAGATTTGGAACCAAGAGGTTCTTGTGGAATCAAAACTGAGCATTGGTGAGCAAATTATTTGTGAATAAATGCCACTTGATGGTACTGTATTTTTTCGCAGAACAGAATAGCTTCTATTACTTCACCACCAGTGGAGCAGTAATTGGCCAAATTGGACTTGTCCTACTTTTTGTAGGCAAAATATACCTTGTCAATTTTCCACTTTTCTGGTAGATATCAGTGTTATAGGCATAATGAAACAGTTTGGCTAGAAGCACGCCCAAATCTAGAGTGCAAGGCTTCAGAACTAGAAATGGAATGTTTTCAAGGTTGGTAGTATATGCTGTTTCCAGAGTACTCGGCTGTTTTGTTTGATTTCAGATGGATTGAATTTAATTATTTGAAGACTGGAATCTCTGAAGAGTGAAGTCTCAAGAGGATGGTTCATCCAGTCAGTATTTCTGGCTTTAGTTGGTTAATAATGTTGGGGTTTGCCAGCGTTGAGAACGAGGATGTTCGCGGAACCACCTACTCCACTGCTTAATTAATCACAGGGTAGTAAAGAAGGTGTTTGGTATGCTTGCCTTTACTGGTGAGTGCATTGAGTATAGGCGTTGGGAGGTCATGCTGTGGCTTTACAGGACATTGGTGAAGCCAGTTTTGGAAAACTGTATTCAATTCTGGTCTCCCAGCTATAGGAAAGATGTTGTGAAACTTGAAAGAGTTCAGAAAAGATTTACAAGGATGTTGCCAAGGTCGGAGAGTTCGAGATATAGGGAGAGGCTGTGTAAGCTGGGGCTATTTTCCCCGGGGCGTTGGAGGCTGAGGGATGACCTTACAGAAGTTTGTAAAATCATGAGAGGCAAGGATAGGGTGAATAGCCAAAGTCTTTTTCCCAGGGTAGCAGAACTCCAAAACTGGAGGAAGTGGTGGAGGCTGCTACAATTACAAAACTGAAAAGGCATCTGGACAGGTACATGAATAGGAAGGGTTTAGACGGGATATGGGCTAAATGCTGATAAATGGGATTAGATTAATTTAGGATATCTGGTCCACATGGATGAGTTGGACCAAATGGTCTGTTTCCATGCTATGTGACTATGATTATCTTTCATTTGTACATATCAGGAGGAAAGGGAATCAGGTCTAAATAACCACACTCCATTCCCCTCCAGCTGTCATCTAGACTGCCATGCTCGAGAGAGAAAAATCAAACAGGATGGAACTTTCTTTTTTCAATCTGATATTCATTACTTATAATGATAAGTGTCAAAGATGAGTGTTAAAGAATGGTAAATGTAAATTGCTGAAAAATGACATTTTGTCGAAGATTTTCATCTTGCGTTCATCAAGACAACACTCAAGAAATGTCAATATAAAGAGAAAACACCATTTAAAATAACATATATGAGAATACTGGTTGGCAAGTGGACTCTGAATGGTAGAGGTATTGTCATGTGGATGCATCCATTAGATAATGACTGGCAGAGACTGCCAAGTTTTCTTTAAATGTTAGATCAAGCTGGATGATTCTGATTGGTCAAGAAATTACCCTGGAAATAAACCAGAAAGTTGCTCTCACCCATTCTGTTGAGTTGAAACAGACATAATATGTTTAATGAACACAGCAGGCCAAGCAGCTATGATGCTGTTTGGCCTGCTGTGTTCATCTAGCCCTGCACCTTGTTGTCTCGGATTCTCCAGCATCTGCAGTTCCTACTATCTCTGGTAATATGTTTAATGTTCTTTACGTCTACAAATAACAAGATTCCATATATCAATGTATATGGCTTCCACTGGACACATATGGTGCACTCTTTGAGCATGACTGACAATCATAAATCGTTTGCCAGTGTAATTCTTCACACAAAACCACAGGTCACAAGACCCAAAATGTTAACTCTGATTTCTCTCCACATATGCTGCCAGACCTGCTGACATTTTACATGAATTTCCATTTTAATTCTTCGCACACTGTGGATTATTTTACAAGTTCTGTTTGCAATAGGCAAGGTACAGATTGGCCCAGGCTTATAAAAACTCAAAGTTCAGTGCATACTTTGGATGTGATTCCATGATTGATTGGTCAATTGTCCTCCTCCTGTGAAAGAATTTAGCTGTTCTATGATTGTATAATCATTACTTGTTCAAATGTTTTTCACATTTATATTGGCAAATCAATTCCATATTTCATACTATTGAGCACAAAAATGTAACATGAAACTTAGCAGGCATTTCACAGCTTTGGATTCTTCTACTTTCTATATCACTTCTACTCTCCTAATTTCTTATATGCTGTGACAAAACTGGGTTATTTTCTGTATTTTATTTCACGCAATTCTGAAACAGGTAAAAATAAAAATGGAGCTGCTTCCCCTCAGTGAGCATCAAGGTTCCTGCTTTGCGATATGTTTCCCTGAGTCCAGGCCACGTTGATTTGATTTGGAAATTAGGTGGGATGTGTCATTTAAATTGCACATAGTCAAGATTAGCAGGCGTTCAGAAACCCAATAATCCCTAATTACCTATTCATCAGTATTCTCTGCAATTGCTTGAAGCATTGTGCCTTTATTCGCAAATGATTGACAGCTGAAATAAATAAAAACTGAGGAATCTCCTTAAGGACTTTATGTTCTGGCAGGAAATCCAAAATCTTTGGATTCAGTTGAGGTTTTCCTTGTCCAGAAACAGTTTTGCATTTGGTTGGCTGACATGAAGCCAAACCAGATTATTTGTTTTTACATTCCCTTTTATAGTTCTTTTATCTGAAAAGTTAAATTTTATCCAAAAACCATGTTGTTTCTTTGAATCTATAACAAGTAATTTCTAACAAAGATACACTAATCCCTGATATGCTGATTACAATGATTTTGTTTTAAATACTGCACCACTTAGCTGTTCTGTACTAATTAGCTGTAAAAATTATCGTCTGTGATAATTTAGGTAACATGCATTGTTCCATTGTTGCAGTATATTCTTATTTTTGAAAGAGCTCTCAATTGTGCTAGAATGCACTTCTGCTAATTTCAAATCAATATTATTTAAAACAAATTTTACAGTGTTTTATGTAATGCGATTTAAAGAAAATAGCAACTTCAATGTTAATCTGAATTGGTAGAATATTCAAATTTAGCAATTTAAGATTAGACGTAGACTGAAATTGTTAATCCTGAGTCCATGAACAGAAGAATAAAAATTCAACATTTACAATACATGGCACCATACTTCTGCAAATGATCTTTGTCATGAATATGATATTACAGAATTGATGGAACAGCAAAATAATCATCCTCTTTCAAAATGGTGAAGAAATGCTGTTGGGAAAATTGTTGCGATTGAAGGTCGTTAATTCCCCAAGGGCTGATAATCTACATTCCAGAGTACTTAAGGAAGTAGCTCTGGAAATAGTGGATGCATTGGTGGTCATCTTCCAGGATTCAATAGACTGTGAAACAGTCCCTACGGATTGGAGGGTGGCTAATGTTACTCCAATATTCAAAAAGGGAGGTAGAGAGAAAACAGGGAATTATAGACTGGTGAGCCTAACATCGGTAGTGGGGAATAATTCTCGAATCCCTTGTCAAGGATTTTATAGCAGAGCATTTAGAAAGCAGTGGCAGGGTCAGACAGAGTCAGCATGGATTTATGAAGGGGAAATCATGCTTGACAAATCTGTTTTGTCCATGAACATTGTTTTGAACAAAGGAATTCTAATGAAGATGTAATCAAGAGAGTTGACAAGGGGGAGCCAGTCGATATAGTTTATATGGGCTTTCAGAAAGCGTTTGACAAAGTCCCACATAAGAAATTATTGTGCAAGATTGAAGCACATGGAATTGGGGGAAGTGTATTGAGATGGATAAGAAACTCATTGGCAGAGTGGGAACAAAGAGCAGAAATTAATGGGTCCTTTTCAAATTGGTCGGCAGTAACTAATGGGGTGCCACAGGGATTGGTGTTGGGACCTCAGCTATTCACAATATATATCAATGATTTGGATGAGGGAACAAAATGTAACGACTCCAAGTTTGCAGATGATGCCAAGTTGGGTGGGAGGGTGAACTGTGATGAGGATGCATAGATCCTTCAGTATGATCTGGACAGGTTGGGTGAGTGGACAAATCAATGACAGATGCAGTGCAATTTGGATAAATGTGAGGTTATTCACTTTGGAAGCAAAAACGAGAAGGCAGATTACTACCTGAATGGCTGTAAATTGGGAGAGGGGTGTGTGCAGAGGGACCTGGGTGTCCTTGTGCACCAGTCGCTGAAGATAAGCATGTAGGTGCAGTAGGTGGTAAAGAAGGCAAATGGTATGTTGGCCTTCGTTGTGAGAGGTTTCGAGTACAGGAGCAGAGATGTGTTGTTGCAGTTGTACAGGGCCTTGGTGAGACCACACCTAGAATATTGTGTACAGTTTTGGTCTCCTTTTCAGAGGAAGGATGCTCTTGCTCTCGAGGGAGTGCAGTGAAGCTTTACCAGGCTGATTCTGGGGATGTCGGGACTGATGTATGTGGAGAGATTGACTAGGTTGAGATTGTTTTTGCTGAAGTTCAGACGAATGAGGGGGGATCTCATAGAGGCTTTTAAAATTCTAACAGAACTGGACAGGGTAGATGCAGGGAGGATGTTCCCGATGGTGGGTGTGTCCAGAACCAGGGGTCACAGGGGTGATGAGTGGTGAGTCTGTGGAATTCATTACCACAGGAAATAGTAGATGCCAAAACATTGAATGTATTCAAGAGGCGACTAGATATAGCACTTGAGGTGAATGGGATCAAAGGTCATGGGGAGAAAGCAGGATTAGGCTATTGAGTTGGACGATCAGCCATGATCGTGAAGATTGGCAGAACGCAGGCTCAAAGGGCTGAATGGCCTCCTCCTGCTCCTATATTCTATGTTTCTATATTAAAATATTTTGTAAGCTATTATATAATCAGTGCAACTCTTAGTGGCATTTGTTATTGTTATTTCAGAAAATCATTTCCTTTTAATTTCTTAAGATGTATTCTTGCAAACATATTCCATTTGTCAATTACAAGGAATTTGTACTCAGTCTCCTTACCATTTTATAGATATTTCTAATCAACCTGTTCAGAGATACTATTATACACCTCTGGAGTCGATGGGATTGGAATCCAGATCTTCTGGCTTAGAGGTAGGGACACTACTACAGCAAACAAAAACATATATATTTTTACACAATCCACTCAGATAACACTTTTCCAAGGCAGGTGGGACTTGAACCTGGACTTTCTGATCCAGAGGTAGGGACAGTATCACTGTGCCATCTATTGTTTTATATATTTTATCAGAACAGTTCAGTTAACTCAGACCCAGTTCTTGCGATGAATAGTCACAACTCCCTAAATCTAATCTTATGCTTAGAAATGAAATTCAAGAATTATCTCAAATGTTTCATTTTGTATTCTTCCCAATGGATCTACATTTCTTTGTCAGTACAGAGGTCAAAATTTAAACACTTTTTGAATCCAGGCATAGATCTCTGAGTGACAACAATGTCAGTATCTAAAAATTGTGTGAAACCCAGTCTCAGTATCAATTACCATTGTGGTTCGTGTCATATTCATAATGAAAATCAGGCTGGGGGAGTAGGCAACCCACTCGTTCCACAAATCAGTTAACATATCCTTACTAATTTTAAGAATAAATGAATCCTCAATTAGATAATTGATGGAGACCAACAGAAACTCATACAAATTACCACTCTTACTCATCATGAATAAATGAAGACATCTAATCAGGAACAGAAAGGCACTGCTAAGCTGTGCCAAAGTCCAAAAGTATAGATTTTTGCAAGAGACAAATAACATAATTATGTGCAATGACAGAAAGTTATTTAGAAATTGATGAAGAGGTAATGAAATCTCCATCTACTACTCTCCTAAAAAACTTATAACAGACTGATTGAAAATCCCACTACATTCCCTTCATCATAATTAACTGTGGCTCGCAGCCAAATCGGATGGTGGTAAGTTGTGATAAAACAACCTCAACTCTTGGTCTGTTATATCTGTAAAATGGTACATTAAGTGTCTTGTAGTGTTCAAGTATGGGCAGAAATTTCTAAAGATCTTCACCCATGATTCATTTTGAGTGGTCTTCTGCATATGAATATAAGCAGGTGTATATTTACCTGGATTGTAAAATAGGCTTTGAATCACATGGGAGACTCTGTCCTTCATTTTGTAAACTGTTTTGCAGCCAAACTCTACCATAAACCTGCCTTTTTTTTCTACTTCAAGCCCATTCCAGAATTAGCCCACCAAGGATTTACTGTAGAATACTAAAACAAGGCTACCTTCCTTGTACATATCTCACAGAATATAAGGTTTACTTCCAAAGAAATGAAATAGTCCAGTTCTGAACGGCTCCAGCAGTGCTCTGAAGACTGGTTTGTGTCTTCAAATTGAGTTTCCTTTCACTTTTGCACACTATCACAGAATTGTCATGGATCAGAAGGACATTCAGCCCATCGTGTCTGCCCTAGCTGTCCAAATGAGCATTATATCTGAATGTAATTCTCCTCCCTTTCCCTCATTGCCCTGCATATTAAATAATTATCTAATATCCTCTTGAACACCTCAGTTGGTCCTCCCCACATCGCACATCCAGGCAGTGTATTTGAGGCGTTAACTACTCTTTACATAAAAATGTATTCATTTGATCCTTATTGAATTGCTCTAAATCTGCTCTTATGTGAACCAAAGATTGTCAACAGGTTAAAATGCCTCTCATGCCTTTCTAAAAGTGGTGAAGAATCTTGCTTTCAACACTTGATTTTAAATGGATGCATTCCTTAAAATTATCTTTCATTATCCTCTGTTGCAAGGGAACTATGAGTAATTATGTAAATCTATTGACCAGTTTGGATGCAATCAGTTCAATAAACTGTCTATTAGCTTTGCACTGGCACCTAGCCATAACTGAATTTCTGCAGGTCCTGAAGTTCTGAACCACCATAGCCTCCCACTCTTCTAATTACATTGAGACATTTTCTTTTATAGCTGGTCTTCACACATATAAATCATGCAGTTCCAGATATGCAAACCTCATACTATAGTAGAAACCAGGAGGAAAGATGGCAGTGTCACAACAATATTTGAGCGAACGGAAAAGAAGATTGTGTACAGTGTGTTATATTACATAAATCAAGTCCAACCATTTTTCTCTCAATCCCTTTTTTCTCTAGGAACGTATATAGTCATTGCCTATTGAATTCTGATTGTTTCAATGACTTTCCTAAGTAACTTACTGTTCATGTCCATTTGCTCATGCCTAAGTTGTGAATTTTTAATAATTAAACAATTGAAAATGTAAAGGATTTTTTTTATTATAATAGGCTTTCCACAGCATTTCAATTTTGATGCACTCCCAGAGATGTGAAAAACAGAAGTATGGGTTAGATAGCGCTAAAAAAAGCTTAATTTTTAACTGCTGTGTTCAACAAATTAACCAGAAATATTAATCAAAAGAAGGAAAAACATCCCAATGAGCAAAAATGTGGTGTTGCTGTCAATGCTTTGCACGATGTTTCAACCAGAGAATCATGAGATCAACTAGTGTTCCATTTATTGCAATCAAATACCCATCAAAACTCTCACCCTTCTCCAGATCGTCAAAGTGATCTCTCAACCTTTTCCCTTCAGATTTAATACATGTGGCAAATCATCTTTGACCAAAAAGAGCCAGCAAGTGAAACATCATGTGTTGTGTTTCATTATGTAGCAACATACTTTTGTTCTTTTTCTTGTGCTATAATGCCTCAAACCACTGAAAACGTGGCAGTTACTGAGTAATGGCTAAGCTCAGAATGCAGAGTAGACACAATAATGAGTCAAATCAGGAATGCTTTCCACCCTGCTTCTTTTGGATGCACTGCATCAAAGATCACAGAGCAAGAATCACTCCAGCATACCGACAAATGAGTGACAAGTAATTTAAAGCTCAGAACCTGCTTATTTCATGTCACTCCAGCTCCTCCATTGCTGATGCCAATCTAGTAGGTCAGACTTTTTCTACCTGCAGGGTATGTTCAACACAGCACTGTTCTTGCTGAGAAATGCTCACTAGTCAAAAAAAAAATATCAAAGGAAAGCAGTCAACGAAAAGGATTTATCTTGACCAACATTACCATTGTCACAATAATTACTGGACTTCTAGCAGAATGAATTAGGTTGTCAGAAAACAAGAGCAAAGCCTGAATGAGCATATTTTTTAACAATGTCAATTTTACTGATGAGGTTTACTGTACAAATTTAATGTCAACAAATACAACAAAAAAAGTTACATTAACTTAAAGTAAATATCTCATGTTACTACATGGATGAACAATAGAAATAATGTTGTCAATCAGTCGCCTGCTTTGGGAAACCAAAATTAATTCATGGGTCTTGAAAATGAGTTGCTAAATAACTCGTAAATGTACACCAGGGAGGGAATCTGACACTGAACTATAGAAAAATTTGAGGAGGGGTCGTTATAACACTGGCCAAGAAGTTGAATTTTGTGCTGTTTAATTTCAAGCATTTTGGCCATTTTTTTTTCCAAGCATCTGACTACATGCTTAAAGTTAACCAGATTCCAATTACGCTTGCCATTCAAAATTAAAACTGAGGTCTTCCAGGCAGTTAGCTTTCAGGAACACAACAAGAGTCACCACTGGTCTCCATGAAGTCCAGATACCAGGAAATAAGAGAGCAAGCACACCACTGACGGTAGTGGCTCTGAAATTCTGTTGGATGGTTTAAATTTACAATGAGAGGCTATGGTAGTTCAGAGCAGAATCTCAAAACCAATTGGGTGGAACAGTGGTTAACATTGCTGCTTCAGAGCGCCAGGGACCTGGATTTGATTCCAGCCATGGGAGACTATTTGTGTGGAGTTTGCATGTTTTTCCTGTGTTTATATGGGTTTCCTTCAGGTGCTTAGTTTCCTCACACAGTCTAAAGATGTGCAGGTTAGGTGGCTTGGCCATGCCAAATTGCCCATAGTGTCCAGGGATGTGCAGGCTACGTAGACTAGCCATGGGAAATGCAGGGGTGGAGGGTGGTCTGGTTGGGATGCTCTTCAGAGAGTCAGTGTATACTTGATGGGCTGAAAGGCCTCTATCTGCACTGCAGGGATTCTATAAATGCAGGGGCTGTTTCCTACCTCTGGAAATCCCTTATTATGTCCTCATTCGTTTTAATTTTTTTAGGAATGTGTAAAAGAGAAAATCTCTCCTCTTGATCATCTTTAATGCCATTAAATGTTGCTTTCTGGATTTTAATCCACTCATTAGTGGAATTAGTTTTCTGCCTCCATTTGTAAACTCAAATAACTTATTTTCCAGAGACAACAAGGTGCAGGGCTGGATGAACACAGCAGGCCAAGCAGCATCATAGGAGCAGAGAGGCTGACGTTTCGGGCCTAGACCCTTCATCAGAAAAGGGGGAGGGGAAGGGGGTTTTGAA
>NC_063358.1:33180329-33319476 GCF_021869965.1 Rhincodon typus | reverse complement strand
TTCATCCAGCCCTGCACCTTGTTGTCTCGGATTCTCCAGCATCTGCAGTTCCTACTATCTCTGAACTTATTTTCCAATCAGCTTAGCAACTTGCCGTGCCATTTTATGGGTTTTTATCCATGGGAACCAAGCTCTCTTTGCTCATTCCTACTTCTAAAATTCTTCCCACATATACCACGGTTCGCTTTAATTTTGGTTCTCCCAAATGTATTCAGTCTTTCTCGCATTGAATTTTAACTGATAAATTTCTGATTATTTATCAAGCCTGTCTGTGTCCTCTTGAATACTACATCTCTCCTCATACTATCTGTAGTTTTGTTTTATTTGAAAAATTGATAAAACTACATTCTACTAAATCTTTGCCACTTGTAATCACTGAAATGAGTAACAGCCCTAAATCTGATCGCTATTTATAACAGGACAAGTCACCTTCCAGTCAGAAAAATATCCATTCATTGCCCATCTTCTGTTTCCATTAAGCCAATTCCATTGCCTTATGATCATTTTCTGCCTAATTCCATGGATATTCATCTTGTGAAGTGTAAAGTTTTGAAGTTAAAGACATAGAACAATCTACGTCAGCAATATAAGGTCACATGACTGAGATTACTGAGAGGTTGTTCTATGTGAAAGAACGTTCTGAATATAGTTTGAAGAATGTGCCATAACATTCAGAGAAAATGTACCAAAATTTTTGCCTCCTTCGTGTCCATTTACCCTGGCACAGCCACACCTAAACCAAGACCCACAGTGACAATACCAGATCCTATGGGAAACATTGTTGAATGCCTCCTGAAACTCCCACATATACATTTTTACTGCACTATTTCAATCAACTTTTTCCGCTGTTTTATCAAACAATTGAATCAAATTGTTGTCAGTTTTCAATTGGTGACAGAAGTTTCTTATCCCCAATTATTATAGCTTCAAATAGTTTTCTCAACACTGGTGTTAGGCTGACTAACTTGCAATTTTCTGATTTATCTGTTTCACACTCCTTGAATAATGGGTTAATGTTAGTAACTGGCATTATTCCTGTATCCAAGAAGAATTTAAAGATTCTAACCAATGCACTCTTAGTTATAACTTCTTGCAACAACCTAGGAATATATTCTATCGTGATCATGTGACTTAGAAATGCCAATTTTTTTTGTGCATTCTCTGTACCTGTTACTATCCTGTCCATAACATCCCTTGCCTTTCTTAGTGTAACCTTCACATTATCCATCTCCTTTTTGAAGAGAAATGTTAAATATTCATTTAACTCTTTAACAATGTCTTCTGCGCCTGCATGAAGGTATTCATGTGGGTCCATATGTGGTCCAACATTTTCCGTGGTTAACTATTTATTCTCTATATGTTTCTAAAATGATGTACGGTTGAATCATACCTTCTCTTTACTTCTTATGCTAAGTTTTTCAATTCATGCCAGTGTTTCCTGGCTTATTCTAGGATATTGCACTCAAAGGAGTCACAGCTCAGTCTCAGAATAGCTGGATGATTACATGGGATCACATTACCTATTATAGGTGGAGACTTGTCATGACAGCAGCTGGGAGAACAATGCAGGAACTACACTGTGCTGGAACTTTATTGTACGAGTAAGTAATGGTATCACTTTCCGATAAATAAGGCATGTTTATTAAAGCCACCTTGCATTCCAGTCATTGAAGCCTTGCTGAATCATTAAGTGGCAGCTATGAATTCCGTCTCACACCAGGATTGTCCACACATTGATAGATTATATATAAACTGTACAAACAATTATGACCTTTTGTTCTTTATTATTGTTGGGCAATTCTGTTGCCTGAGTGAATGGTCTGTAGCTATTACATTCAGATTCAATAATTATCCAAACTCATCATTAAATTGTTTCTGCTTATTAAGCTTTTGAAATGCTAACTTACCCTGTGACCTTACAGTGGCAGTCTTAATGCTCCATTTAAAGTGTATTATTCGAGATGTAGTTGTAATTACAATTCTGGCAATTAAAGGCCTTAGCAGTCCAGCAATAAAGGCTCACATTTTCATGCCTCTTCACTTGTCTTACTCCAGCAGACTTCTCTAGTGACAGACCGTACAGGCTCCCACTGCATTAGTTAAAATGCTTTATTAATTCCAAGAACACATGCACCATAGCATGGGACAAGTCATTCCAACTCTTTCATCCTGCCCATACACAAACACTTATATTTCTTCTATGCAAATTAGGTCATAATTAATGGCAGTTAAGAATACTCAAATGTTTATGGAATCAGTGTGGTCAGTCACAGGATAGTACACCAGGAATTCACATCAATCAATTTCTATATGTATCACATTTTCAATTTTAGTTGAGACTCAAAGGAACAGTGAGGGGGTGGAATTCACGCTCAAAGGCAAAAAAGGGGTTCAAAGATCAGCTAACCTTAAAACATGAGCCAACTGGTTACAGAAAAACAGTAAGTCGATTTTCAATGTAAAGAACCTCGATAAATTACAGATCACAACCCCACACCTCAGCTGCATTTCTCTTGCAGGGCTCTGTTCAAATGTAAATGACCTGATTGGCAACGAGGCAAGTGTGATGGCAAATTAGAAGCACTGTGGGGCTTCCAGGAGGCCGGAGCTGTCTGCCTGGGGCCAGTGGTAAAGGTAGGAGGCAGCCATTTCAAGGCATGCCCCTCCCCGGCATATTAGAACAGTCTGCTGGTTGGTAGCGACAGCATCTGTGGACAAGAAAGGTAAGTGTAGTGTTGTACCAGAGCTTATTGACCCCACAGAGGGAAAAAAATGTCATAAAGCAATTTACCTGGGCACCACAATCAATACAGAGACAAAACAAAACTGCAGATGCTGGCATCCAAGGTAGAAAAACAGGAGGCTGGAAGAAGTCAATGTTTCGGGTATTACCCATCTTCAGGGCAGTCCCAAAGAAGGGTAATACCTGAAACATTGCCTTATCCTTTCCTGCAGATGCTGCCCAGCTTGCTGTGTTCGTACAGCCTTCTGTTTATCTACCACAATCAATATGACAGCTGCTCAGGCTTGCTGAAAAATAATTTAAAAAATTACATTACTGAAAGGATAGTTGCTTATTAGCAGTGACCACATTTTCTGCCAGTCTATCCAATATTATAAACTGTCCTGGAGATGCAAAGATCCTGAGATGACCTTGTGAACATGTTCTAGATTTTTGCCGGAATCATACATGACCTTTTGAAAATCTGGTGCAATATCCTGATCTAATCTGGCTGTCTGCCCATCTTTTTGAATGGAAGGTATGTGTGATAATGAAAAGTGTAATTTTCAATTTAACTTTGTTAGAAATGATGTTCCAGGCATCAAATTGCTTCTAATTGACACATGGAGCACTCGGATAAGCTGTTCTGTACATTGATTCATTTACCGTCCCCTTTAGCTCGGTGAAGACAAGTTTTAAAATGAATGTCTTCCAATGACTAAGAACAGCAATTACTTACCCTAGAAAGAATACTATCTGCTGTTTATCCTCAGACAGTAAAAACTCACTCACTCCATTAGTCTTGCCAAGGTACACCTGCAGGAAGGCCTACGAGGATATTTCTTTTTGAATCAGATTTTTGAAAGAAACAATTTTAACCAGTGCTTCATGAAGTTTTTTTCCTCTGCGCAGCGGTAACCATTTCACATCATGAACCCCTACATTCCAATGGACATTGAATTTAGATCCACAGTGCCATCTTGAGTCTGGAGGCTCTTTGAGCACCTGCCTTCTGCTCAGCCCTGTCTGGGAAAGGAACTAATGCTGGTGTACCCTGTGTGCATGGCAAAAGCCTCGCAACTGGTCCTGCCCATTGACTGATCTCTTAGCACATATGCACCACACAGGTCAATTCAACTTGCTCACTTATTACTCACTGAATGTTCTATGAGGTCCAGCTGGCTGACCTCATGACAATTCCTACAGCAGATGGTGGAATTTGAATTCAATAATAATCTGGAAATAAGATTCTGAAGATGACCATGAGACCATTGTAGATTGTCAGGAAAAACCCATCTAGTTCACTAATTTCCTTTAGGGAAAAAATTGCCATCCTTATCTAGTCTGGCTTACTTGTGACTCCAGACCCACAGCAATGTGGTTGACTCTTAACTGCCCTCTGGGCAATTAGGGACAGGCAATAAATGCTGGCCTAGCCAGAGATGCCCACATTGCATGGATGAATTTAAAAAATGGCCAATGACTGGTTGTAAATCCCATGCCGAAAAAAATTCACAGACCAATATCTAGGCAATAATGTGGAATGCTGGGGGGATTCTGCATTGCTAGAGGCACTGCTTTTCAAATGAAAATGAAACCAAGACCCCTAACCATTTTAGGATGATGTGAAAGGCACTGTGGTAGTAAAAATGTCTAAGCATTTTCCAGGCATCCTTCAACGACCAAAACAGATGAAATGGTCATTATCCCATTACAGTTTTCCGATGTAAACCTTGGCTATACATTTCAAAGGTGATTCATCAATTCTAAAAAGCTTTGAAAGACACTATGTAAAGACAATTAATGTCTTTATAATTTTGCCAGAAGCAAACGGTGTGATATTGTGATCAGATCACAATGCTGCTTGGTCTTTTCTAGCTCTGTATGATAATATTGGTTGCTCTGAGCTTGTGCATAAGTCTGCTCTTACCTTTTAGCTGTGACTGGTGGAATATTCATGAAATAAGTTTTCCCAGTATCCTCAAATCATTACCAGTTTCTCTATCCACAGATGTTGCCAGACCTATTGAGTTTCTGTCGGGCTTTCTGCTTTATTTTAGAGTTTTGTTTGTTTTGTTTTTCTTTTTACTATGGCCAATCCACCTAACCTGCATATCTTTGATTTTATTTGAGTTGTTGTGAGCTTCTGTGCTGACAGTGGAAACTTGTGAAATGAAGTTTTAAATTTGCTCCCTTCCTCTTTCTTCAGACCCCAGCTTTACTTTTAGTTGCCTTCCTATTCTGACAACCATTTAAGTTTTCAACACCTCCTTTTAACATTCACATAATGTGCTCAGCAACGTCTTAAGCATCGTAACCATATATCTTCACTTCACCTCATTCAACACTCAATTCAACTTGGCTTCGATCAGGAAATGACCTCTTATAATACGGTTCTTTCCTTGAGCAAAGCATCCATTCTGAAATCTATCTTTACCTTACAGATGAAATCTCACAAACAGATTTGTTTTAGGAAATGGATAGTTGGAGCAAGCTATGTATCATTCCAGTCACCAGTTTAACTCAAATTCCCTGGTGTGGGATTCTAAATGATAGGAAACCACAGTGTGTAGAAGCGTTAGAATTGTCAACATCCAAAAAAAGGCTAATACAAGACAATTCAGTACAGACTAAGCATGTGTTCCTGTTTCTTCACTCTACAAGGGTTGATGACACTACTGTGTTTGCTGGTTAATTTCAGATCTCCAACGTTATCAAAAAACGTGTTTGACAGGTGGTATTCCCCTTCCTTCCACTCCTGCAAATATTCATTCAATCACTAAAGGATCTCATTTCAACAAAGGAGGGCTCCAGATGAACACGGAAAATGTGATATTCATACTTTGTACATCAAAACCATTCTCCTGTGGATTTTCCCTCCTGGTTTATAATTTAAACAACCATTTTTAAAAACTCACCGATTCAATGGGGATAACATTCTGAGCACACAGTAGCAGAACATAACCTCACCTGCTACTAGTTCATATTCAAAAAATTGCCCCCAGTGGATACATTTTGAAATTGTAATCAATTTACTGTAAAATCTGTTAACCAATTTATAGCCTTGTATATGATCATATGGCTCAATTTGTTTAGTATTTGACAGATGTTTTCCTTTGGGTCTGAAGTGCAAAAGCTATCCTCAAAGGATTATGTTAAAATATGAGGCTTTCATAATATTTAACTAACACCTTGGTTCTTACTAATATTCATTACATTAACCACAACAGTGGTATACATTAGAATTGACTATGGATCTGACTTTTCTGTGGCATCATCTGCTTTCATGAGAGAATGACATTGAAGGAAATATTTACATTCAGAATAATTCTTACAGCATTATAATCTAACAATGTTATATTGTACATTATGGCTTGATTTAATATAGACACCTTTCACAATATCTCAAACTGCATAACAACCTTTTTTTTCATTCAAAAAACTATTAATTGTTGCCAAGTAGCCAATTTGGACACAGCAAACTCCTATAGAGAGCAATGAGATAATTAATATGTAATCTGTTGTGGTGATCTTATTTGAAGGATATTTATTGGCATGGACACTGGGAGAACTGCCCTCTTCTTCTTCCAATAATATCCTAGAATCCTTCATACCCAGCGAAAATATCAGAGTCTTGATATCTGAAAATTGCTACTTACGTCGGTTCCTCAGTACTTGAAATGTCAGTGTAGATGAAGCACAGGAATTTCTGAAAGCGACGTTTTCGGTTTAAGAGCTAGCAATGCCGCCAAGGAGTTGAGGCTGTCACTGAGCGTAAGATCTTACCATTTTGTAATCTTTGTCATGATTTTATTAACCCTGTACCTGGCCAACATTTATCTCCCTCCAACCAGAAAAATAAGGATTTATTCATTATATTAGTGCTGTTCATGGAATCTTGTTGTGCCTAAATTGCTACCACAATTCCCTATATGACAACAATGACTGCAGGTCATTAAAAATGTATTCACAGAATCACAGAATCTGAAGGAGTAGAAGGAGGCCATTTGGCCCATCGTGTCTGTATAAGCTCCCTGAATGAGTGGTATGATTCAGTACCATTCTCTTGCCTTATGCATATTGTTGTCCGTGCTTTGGACACTTTGATCAGTTTACGTATTAAGATCACTTTACTCACGCTCTCTTGTCAGCGAAGCAGCCAAAGGGACACAGAATTCATTTTGTGCTTTGCCTCAATTTTATTAATGCAATATTGCTTATTAAAAACACTATGTAAGTATTTCCCAAATTCCCACAATATTTACTCTCTATCTGGCTCTATCTGTCTGAGAAAGAATATTACTCGCAATTCATATGTTGGAGCTGGACCATTGGAGCCTCCTTCCTCCCTGGCATGGGATTGGCTCTCATCCGTGAAGATGGATCTCATAGGTCAGGGCAGATCTTCTCCTGGGACTTCTTGGGTTGCTGTGCGCATTTCTACTAAGGCTTTTGCTGCGAGTCTTCGCTGAGTCTTCACTGAGTAGGTGGAGTTCAGGTGTGTGTTCCTATCTCCCTTGCCCAAACTTCCAGAATATTCTTGGCCTTTGGTCAACGGGTTCATGAGCTGGATTCAAATCCTCCATTAGGGTCGCACCACCACCATTCATCGTTACCATGCTGGGAGATGTAAAATGCACACACTCATGCAGTCAAGATGCCAGAACATCTGATCAATACTCCTCCAAAACACAACCCTTGGGCTGATTGTAACTCATTCCCGTTGAACCTTTATAACCTCTTTGTTCATGGTTTCCAGTGCTCTCTGTAGTCAGTAGCTGCTGGCTGCTGTTTAGTTTAGTTTAGCCAATTTTCTGTCAGGCCTGATTTCTCCAGCTGTAGATCAACTTAGAATGTCCGATTTTGGGCCTATGGTCACTTAACCACACTATAAAGCAGTCTTTTGCTTCTATTTTAGTAATCATCTAATGGCCTCTTGAATGCCCCAACTGAATCTGCCCCCACCACACTTCCAGGCATTACCTGATCATTCATGGTTTTGAAAAATTCTGTCAAATATATTCTTTGGCTTCTCCTGTCCATGGGAAACAGTCCCAACTTCTCCAATCTATCTTCATAAATGAAGTTTTTCAACCATGGAACCATTCTCAAAACCTTTTTCTGCACAGTCTCCAATTCATTTACATCCTTCCTAAAGTGTCACATCCAAAATTGTACACAATACTCCAGCTGAGGTCTAACGAATGCTTTATACAAGTTCAACATAACTTTTTCACTCCTGTACTCTATGACTTTGTTCATAAAACCTAGGACGGTATATACTTTATTAGCTACTTATTCCAGCTGTGCTATCACCTGTAATGCCTCTCTGCTCCTGCACACCCTTTTATGTTGTGTCCTTTAAGTTATATTGTATTTCCATGTTCTTTCTCTTATAATGTGTCACCTCATACTTCTCCATATTTACATAGAAGATAGGAGCAGGTAGAGGCCATTTGGCCCTTCAAGTCTGCTCCATCATTCATCATGATCATGGCTGATTGTCCAACGCAATAGCATAATCCTGCTTTCTCTCCATAAACTTTGATCCCATTCATCACAAGTGTGATATCTCGTCACCTCTCGAATACATTTAATGTTTTGGCATCAACTACTTCCTGTGGTAATTAATTCCACAGGCTCAGCACTCTTTGGGTGAAGAAATGTCTCCTCATCTCTGTCCTAAATCGTCTACCCCAAATCCTCAGACTGTGACCCCTGGTTCTGGACACACCCACCATCGGGAACATCCTCCCTGCATCTACCCTGTCCAGTCCTGTTAGAATTTTTATAAGTGTCTATGAGATTCCCCACCCCCCCATTCATCTGAACTTCAGAGAAAACAATCCCAACCTAGTCAATCTCTCCTCATACATCAGTTCTGCCATCCTCAGAATCAGCCCGGTAAACTTTCGCTGCACTCCCTCAAGCGTAAGAGCATCCTTTCTCAGTAAAGGAGACCAAAACTGCACAAAATATTCTAGGTGTGGCCTCATCAACTGTACAACTGCAACAACACATCCCAGCTCCTCTCCTCGAAACCTCTCACAATGAAGAACAACATACCTTTTGCCTTCTTTACCGCCTGTTGCACCTACATGCTTACTTTCTGAGACTGGTGCACAAAGACACCCAGGTCCCGCTGCACACTCCCCCCTCCCAATTTACAGCCATTCAGGCAGTAATCTTCTTTCTTGCTCTTGCTTCCAAAGTGGTCGGTCTGCCCACTCAACCAATTTGTCAATGTCTTTTTGTCCTCCTCACAGTTTACACATGTCCGTATTTCGTATCATTCAAAAACCTGCAAATTATCCCTTCTACACTAAAATCTAGATAATAACATATATCCGGAAAAGCAAGAGTCCCAAAACTGATTCTTGGGGAATCCCACTGCAAATCTTTATCTAGCATGAAAAGCGTACATTAATCTTCACTTCTGTTTTCTACTCCAATTTTGTTTCCATGTTGTAACTGTTTAATTTATTTCATGAGGAATAGCATTTCTAATGTCTTTCATGTGCACTGTATCCCACGCATTTTGAAAGTCCATGTACAAACAACAGCATTACCATCATTCACCTTTATGTTACCTCTTCAAATGAATTGCAGCATGTACGTCAAATATGATTGCCAGGTAAGAAATCTGTGTTGACTCTTCCTAATTAACCTACATTTTTCCATTCAAACTATTAATTCTATCCTGGATATTTGTTTTAATAAGTTTCTCTGACACAGATGTTAAACTGACTGGTCTGCATTTCCTGGGCTTATCCTTAAACCATTTTTGAATTGATATTTTATATTTGCAATTCACCAACCAACTCCTCCAGCATTGCCCCTGATTATGGCCAGTGCTTCTACCATTTTCACTCTCACTTCCTCCAATATCCTTGGATGCATCTCATCGAATCCTGGTTTCTTATCAACTTGAAGGACCAACTGCCTTTACAATATCTCCTTCTTATCAATTTTAAACCCTTTTCTTTACAGATTTTCCTCTTCTGTTACTACCACCACACAATCAGTGTGGAAGCAGGGCATTCAGCCCATCGAGTCCATTCTGACCCTCTGAAAAGCATCCCATCCAGACCCACCCCCTACCCTATCGCTGCAACCCTGTGTTTCCCGTGGCTAATCCACCTAGCCTGCACATCCCTGGACACTACGGGCAATCTAGCATGGCCAGTCCATCTAAACTGCACATCTTTGAATTGTGGAAGGAAACTGGAGAACCTGGAGGAAACCCACACATTCACAGGAGGAATGCGCAAACTCTACACAGTCACCCAAGGGTAGAATCAAACCCATGCTAACCACTGAGCCACCAAGCTCCCTTATTCCTCCTCTTATTATCCTGCTATAATTTCATTTGTGAAGAAATGGGCCGTTGAAATCTGTTCTCAGTCTTTTCTTTCTGTTTTTTGGAAGTTGAATAAGTGCTCCGACTCATACTGTTTTACTTCCTGTTGTATTGGGATGAAAAGTTGGCAACCAGATTGCAGCCATCAGTCAAATCTATTCAATCTTCTTCACTCACATGCTTAAAGGAGATGGGTTAATTGAGCCACACAAATATTGAAATATCAAAATATATGATTCTGATATAAGCTGGAGGTCACAGGGACCCCTGATGGAACAGTTAGTGAGCAATGAGCTTAGCTTTCTCCTGCAGAACAACGCATTATTTGAATACTACCATGGTAACAGCCTTCCGTACAAGCAGTCTTTGTAGATATTCAGTAAAACATTATCTCTACTAATAGACAGAGTTCTCTTTTGGCCTTTGAATTACACCTATTTTGACTAAATGACAGGAAATTACATGACTTGAGGTCTGAAGGCTGAAAGAGAAGGGTAAGAAGAATTTTGATAGAGGTATTCAAAATCATAAATAGTTTTGATAGAGTAAATAAGGGGACATTATTTCCAGTAGCAGAAATGTCAACAACCCTCAGATATAAATTTAAACTAATTGGCAAAAGAATCAGGGACATGACGGAAAGAATATTTATAGTGCAGTAACTTGTTATAACCTAAAATGCACCTTCTGACAGAGTAGTGGGAGCAATTCAGAAACATTTTCAAAAGGAAACTGGATAAATACTTGGAAGAAAACATACAAGCAATAGGGCAAACAGCTGCAGATTGATTACTTAGACAATTCTATCAAAGAATCAGCATAGACATAGTGGGCTGAATGGTTTCACTTTGTGTTATCTGATCTGATGATTTTATTATGCATATATTCATTTAATTTGTTTCTAAATTTTATTAAAGAACATTTCCGAGGATTAGCCCTGCTGCTCCCATTCTGCATCCATGCAAAGTGCTTTTCTCCATCGCACATTATCAGTTTATTTTATTACATTGAAAACTTGGGTCATGTTTACTTTTAATCAGCTTCTCAATTGATTCAAAACCGAGTTGACTTTCTGTGAAGTCGCTATACCTTCTCATACAGATGATGATCACACAGTTCATACATGACAAATTTCTTATCAAACTCTCATAAACATTTATTCATATTTCAATCAATTTGATTCCAGGGCTTAACAAGCATTGTTCCAATATTCTATTTGTCTTTGAATGGATGCCTCAGCCTGTGACAACACTTAATTTGTTTCCGTTTACTGAATCCTATTCATTTCATTTGGTGACATATTTGATATTTTCAGAAACTTCTCCCTATTGAATTTAATTTGATTCACCTGCTCAACAGCTCCCAATTCATTGCTGAACGATATTTACTTTTTCTAACAGTCTTGCATTTAAACATAAATGGGTGGCTGTAGATTTAGATGTCCCATTTTAAATATACGTTCAGCCTCATACCTCAGTTGTGATAAAGGAACCTTTTAAAGACTGATGTACTTTTGGCCAAAGAGCTGCAATACTTCCATTTTTTTTAAAAAGAATACACTTTACCTTTCACCAAAATGAGTTACAGAATCATAGAGTCATACAGCACAGAAACAGATCCTTTTGTCCAACCAGTCCATGCTAATCATAATCCCAAACTAACCTATTCCCACCAGGCTGTGCCTGGCCGATATCCAAACACTTCTTATACATGTAATTATCTAAATATCTTTTAAATGTAAATGTTCCCAAATCCACCACTTATTCTGGAAGTTCATTTCACAAATGAACCACTCTCTATGTAAACAAAAATTGCTCCCATATCTTTTTTTTAGAATCTTTCTCCTCTCACCTTAAAAATGTGCCCTATAGTCTTGAAATTCCCCACCCTAGGGAAAAGACACCTGCCATTCACCTTATCTATGACCATCATAATGTTATCAACTTATTTAAGTTCACCCCTCAACCACCTACGCTCTACTGAAAAAAAGGTCCCAGCCTATCCAGCCTCTCCTTATAAATCAAACCAGGCAAGATCCTGGTAAATCTCTTCTGAACCGTCTCCAGCTTAATCATATTCCTCCTGTAACAGAGTGACTAGAACCGGACCGTTGACTTCTACTTTGAAGCCCATAATGGTCAGTGAACAGACAGAGTCTGCCCACCACTGATTTGTTACTACTGCTGTGAGATCTGAGCTGTTTTGTGTTGCTGACCCATTTCAAACGCAGTCCAGTCCAAACCATAACCTTCTGGGTAATGCTAAAAGGCAAGAAATTCACTGACAAATGAGCTATAGCAGGGGCTGGAGGTGAGGGGATGGGATAAAAAAATCCCCAAGCGAGTAAGAGGGTTTGCAAAGACCGACAGTCAATCAGAGTTATCTTATTTTTAAAATAGGGCCTAGTGGGACCCTCAAAACTAAAAGTTAAAAGTACTGCTGAAGACTGCTCAATGCCAGTACACAGGAAGGGATGACTTATAATGTTCTGAGATAACAAGGTGTAGAGCTGGATGAACACTGCAAGCCAAGCAGCATCAGAGGAGCAAGAAGGCTGACGTTTCGGGCCTAGACCCTTCATCAGAAAACCCGAAACATCAGCCTTCCTGCTCCTCTGATGCTGCTTGGCCTGCTGCGTTCATCCAGCTCTACACCTTGTTATCTCAGATTTTCCAGCATCTGCAGTTCCTACTATCTCTTATACTGTTCTGCTTATTTTTATCCCAAAATTGCATTCAGGATCCAGTGTGCAATGTAAGATTCTGATTTGCATATTACAAATGACGTCCTACCTGAATCAGACAAGCAATCCAGCCATGTGCCTCAGGAATAAAAACCGAAAGAATTGCAGATGCTGTAAATCAGAAACAAAAACAGAAGTTGCTGGAAAAGGTCAGCAGGTCTGGCAGCATCTGTGGAGAGAAATCAGAATTCATGTTTCGGGTCTGGTGACCCTCAGAGCAATTCTGAGGAAGGGTCACTGACCCGAAACGTTAACTTGCATTTCTCTCCACAGATGCTGCCAGACCTGCTGAGCTTTTTCAGCAACTTCTGTTTTTGTTTCTCATATATCTCAGGATCCTCTCCAGCTGGGATCTGGAATATAGGTGATTAGACAGTAAGAGACTCACTGCCATTTTCAGATTACCAGGACTCCAGTCACTCAGACAGAAATAGTTTCAGTCACCCCCCACTACCCCTGCCCCCACCCCTCACCAACACCACCACTGCCCCCACTTCAGGCAAGAATGGGATTGCAGTTAATTTTCTAATGTCATAATCCTGCTTCTTGAATAGCCAATGCCCTGCGATTATAAATGTATCAGCGCACTGACTGATGGTATTTGCATGAGGTCACACCGGTTCATCTCATTCCCCAATCACAGGCTTAGTGCTGCAGATTGGGCAGTAGCGTTCAGAAACGTAGTTGGCTTTCCCCAGGTGCAGGGTGTGCACACGTGGCACTGAGAAGGTCATATCACACCAGGGTCAGATTCATCAGCGGGATGGGATTCCATTTGGTACATGTTCAGGTGATCTTCAATCACAGTTACTGCTCCCTGGAGGCCACACTACACTGGCAGCTGCCATGACTTGTGTTCTCTGAAGCACTCTTCTACCTGGTGCGTTTGAGTGCCCAGGGTCTGTGCAAAGCTGATTCCTGGGGACAAGTGTTACTCAATGTGATCACGCCTCACATACTATTGCAAATCCCCCAGATGATGTGGAGGGCAAATACAATGACAGCCATGCCTCAGTTTAGGGTCATGGTAGAGCTGTGAAAGTCAATGCTATGTTGAACCTCCCTGCTACTGACTTCTCCAAGGAAGCAATGGTGATCTGTGTGGGACCTCTCAGTTAAGCACTCACAAATGAGGTAGTGGGCTACTAAAGATGCAGTTCCACAGCTTGGTCTGGTCCATGGTGCCTTCCAGTGTGGTCTGGTCAGATTGTGCTGTGTCAAGCTATGCTCTGCACAACTGGAGCTGGGAAATCAGGGCCATTCTTCCAAGGAGGAGGCTGGGAGGTGCAGTTGTTTAGTGCGAACTCCCAGTCGCAAACCATTTCAACTCCCCCTCCCATTCCTCAGACGACATGTCCATCCTGGTCCTCCTGCAGTGCCACAACGATGCCACCCGAAGGTCACAAGAACAGCAACTCATATTCTGCTTGGGAACCCTGCAGCCCAATGGTATCAATGTGGACTTCACAAGCTTCAAAATCTCCCCTCCCCCTACCGCATTCCAAAACCAGCCCAGCTTGTCCCCGCCTCCCTAACCTATACTTCTTCCCACCTATCCCCTCCTCCCACCTCAAGCCCCGCCCCCATCTCCTACCTACAAACCTCATCCCGCCCCTTTGACCTGTCCGTCCTCGCTGGACTGACCTATCTCCTCCCTACCTCCCCATCTACACTCACCTTTACTGGCTCCATCCCGCCTCTTTGACCTGTCTGTCTCCTCTCCACCTATCTTCTCCTCTATCCATCTTCTATCCGCCTCCCCCTCTCTCCCTATTTATTTCAGAACCCCCTTCCCCTCCCCCATTTCTGAAGAAGGGTCTAGGCCCGAAACGTCAGCCTTCCTGCTCCTTTGATGCTGCTTGGCCTGCTGTGTTCATCCAGCTCTACACCTTGTTATCTCAGCCTTTCAAAGATGTTGCGTGCTCAAGGAGTGCTGATGTTTCCGTGGATATTTGGTGAGAGGTGGCTTGATCCAGGAACAGCATATGGTAAGATGCAGTAGAAATCAGTCATGAAACCTCCGAAGGACATGATAGGTATTTATCACAGTCAGCGTGGTAAGAGAATCCACTAGGGGCCTCACAGTGACAAACCATCAAAAGAACTCAACATAACTGACACTTAGCTAAAAGGAAAAGTAAGCTTCAGCTCCATGTTTCAGTGAGAGACCACTTTGTTAAAACATAAGCAAAACAATATGATCCATCAACGCAGATTTTAATTTGAGATCTGACTTGTCCAGTAATAACATCATAATCATAACATTTCACATCTTGCTTATCTAGTTCTGCCTTAAAAATATTTAAAGATTGCTATTCCAGTGACCTTTGAGGAAGACGATCCCAAAGACCAACAACACTGAGAGAAAAAAAACTTGTCCAATATCTGTATTAAATGGGTGACCATTTAATTTTGATCAATGATACCTTGTACTCAATTATGCCAAGAGAGTAAACATCCATTTTGCCTCTTCCCCTTCCTCTTTTACCCCCACTGTCCTTTGGCCCCTCCCCTTCAATGGTCTACATTGCCAATAACAGGCTTTGCATATAAACTAATCATTTGGAAAACACAGGTGAATTGCTGGTGGTTTATAGGTAAAAAAATACCAGGGGTGATTTTGTGATGGAAAACAAAGATCAGTTGTGTGTAAGAGCACTTCTGGATATAAAAAAAAACTGTTCCACATCCTCATTGTCAAGATCCATCAGATTCTTATGTGTTTCCATCAAATCACTTATGAATCTATTAAACTCCAGTGAATACAAGCCTAGCCTAACCTTTCATCTTATGGCAACTCATTCATTCCAGATATGAGTCTAGTAAGCCTTCTCTAAACTGCTTCCAATTAATTTTCTATTATCCTTGTATAAGGAGATCAATATTGTGCACAGTGTCCACATGCAGTCTCACCAATGCCCTGTGTAACTGAAGCATAGCCAACCTACTTTTGTTTCAGTTCTCCTTGCATTAAACAACAATATTTAGTTAGCTTTCCTAATTACTTGCTGCATCTACAGACTAACATTTTGTGATTCATGCACAAGGACACCTGGAGCTCTGCAATCTCTTACCATTGATATAATGTGTTTTTTTTTAAACTCTACCTGCCAAAGTGGACAATTACGCATTTTTGAAATTCACTTTTCTTTGCTCACTTACTTAACCTACCAAAATCCATTTGTATTATCTTTATGTCCTTTTCAAACCTTACTTTTCTACCTGTCTTTGTGTGATGAGCATATATAGCAATTACACTTTCTATCTCTTCATCCAAGTCATTTAGTAATTTTGCAAATTGTAACAAGTTGCAGCCCCAGCACTGATCCCTATGGCAAGTTCCTCATTACATCTTACCAATGACAAATGACCCTTTATGCCAATTGTCTGTTTCCTGTTAGTTAGCCAATCTTCTATGACTGCCAATATGTTGTGCCCTGCAGTGCAGGTTTTTATGTTCCATAATAACTTCTGATCTGACACGAATTCAAATACCTTCAGAAATCTTGTATGCAGCACATGAACTAGCTTCCCTTTTCACACTACATGTTGCATTCTCTGAACATTCCAATAATTTGCTTAAACAAGATTTTCCTTTCTCAAAATCATGTTGTTTCCGCCTGACTACTTTGAACTTTACCCATAGCTTCTAACATCCTCCCTCTGACAGATATTAAGCTACATAGCTGGTAATTTCTTGTCTTTTTCTCTCCCTTCCTTATTGAATTGCGGAGTTATATTCACTACTTTCCAATCTAATGGAATGAATCTGAATTTACGGAATTTTGGAAAATTGCAAACAACTACCTTGCTAGTCACTTCTTTTAAGGCCTGAGGTGAGTAGTTAATGTCCACTTAAAGGCTTTATTCCATCACTGTTGGTATTCACCCAGGGTTGAGTGTGGGGACCCAGCATGCACGAAGCACAGAAATCAAACCTTGTCCAGGTTGCAGATCTCATTCAAAGGTACTCAGTGTTTGATTGAGGAACCAGGGACTGGGTACCAGGAAGGGCAGGCCCACAGAAATCCAACTCTCACCCCCTGCCCTATGAACCCACCTCAGGATTTCTCTCCTACCATCATTCTGATTGGATAGCAGATATTGAAGAGCAGGATCTCTAATTCTGGGATCCCAGATCCTGGGTATGCCTAACATCTGTGCAATACAATTGTTTTTGTTAAAAATAAAAGGCAGTGCAGAACTCTCACTGTCTAAATGATGGGTGGTGCTCCTCATCACTTACATTAAATTCCATTTCCCATCATAATTTATTGAAAGGTTTCTATTGGCTTTGATGTTGCATTTTCAGATTCTCTTTGTGCCTCACGTTTGTTGCTTGGTCTCTCCCTATAATGTTCTGTCAAGCAGATTTCCATTGTTGTCTCCATCGGTGCCAGTGACAGGTTTTGGCGCAGCAAGGTCTCTCAGAGCTGATGATATCTGGTTCCCCCACTTTCCCTGGAGCTAGTTTGATTCAATTTGATTCCAATCTGGCTAAGCCTCGATTTAAAAATTTTCATTCTCTTGAAATCCATCCGTAGTCTTACCCCTCCCCAATTCTCTAATTTTCTCTACCCCTTAACCTTCTAAGATCTCAGTGGACCTCCAATGCTGAACATTTTAACAACCTGAATTTTTATCCCCCTGCTATATATAACATATCAAGCGGGTAACTTTACCCTTATGCCGTATCAGTCATGCCTTTAGCAGCCTAGGCTTCCACTCTGGAATCCCCATTAATCTCTTATTCCTCCTTTAAGATTTTTCTTAAAACGTGCCAATTTGATAAAACATTGCCACCCATTTCAATATTTCTTAGGTGTTGTGGTGACAAATTCTGGCGGATGACGCTTTTGAACAGCACCTTGGAACATCTTGTTAAGTTAAACGTAGTCTGTTGGTATTGTTTTTGTAAGCCTTTTCTTGTAGGTCATGATTCTTAACTACACAAATAAAACCATTCCTGTTCAACATTTGTATTATACCAATGTTTCTTTATCGCCAACTACTATTTCAGAAAATGTTGATTCATTAACAGGTCATTTCGGATTAGTGTGTCGCTCCCGTCTCCTCACAAATTTAATATCAAATTCAATTATCTTAATATACTATTCCCAAGATGCTCTCTTACTATCAGATTGTTAGTTAACAATCTGTTACTCCTAACTAAACATATGATTTTAATTAAAAATTCTGACATATTGTTCCTCTCTCCAAGACACTCTCATTTCCGACCTTTAAAGCACAATTCTTCTTTCAATATTAAAATTAAAATATTGAAATATCACATCACAGAAGGAGGTTGTTTAATATGATATTCTTATGTTGGTTCCTTGAAAGTATAATACGTTTAGTCTCAATTCCCTACTCTCAACCTTACAGAACTATAATGTTATAATAATTTTCTTTTAAGGTGAGTGCTGTATTATAATCTCAGCCCTTTTTTGAGGGAGTCCCCAATCAGCAGTACCTCTCAGAGTACTCCTCAATTTAAGGTGGAGATAGTCAGGCACCAAAGATGCTTAAAGAGTGTTAAAGGATTGATCTATCTCTTCCCAAATGAAAAAAAATCTTGTCACCCAAACAACCATTCCAATAAATTAAAACTGGTTTAATGTCTCCTGAATATTTGTCAGGTTTGGGTAAACATTTCTCAAAAATGTCCTCCCTCGCTGAAGGTCGTACAGTTAGGTTCTGGTGTTATTACATGAAAGATTACATGAAACAATGGAAATTGTACAAAATGAGAAGGTTCATGAATGAACTGAGCATATAATTCAAAGTCTTAATGGAAACAGTAAATTGCAGCAATAGACAGCTTCTAGGAAAAAGAGAGATGATACAATATTATTTTTAAGACCAAGTTTTAAATTTTAATTATTGCAACCGTAAGTTATTTAAGTAGTATTGAAATAACTTCACAGAGGCTGGTATCCTGTCACCAAGTCAGCCTTTCTTTACAAGTCCTTAACACTGATCCAGTTCCGTCAGAGCCATCTCTCAGCGTGAACAGGATGATTGACACTCCATTTCTTAACTGTCAGCCAGGGCTCGCTGATCGGACCAGATAAACAGATCAAATTAAGGTTTGAACCCTCTGTTTCTGCCATTCTGTTTCTCTATGAAATCCACTGGCTGACCTTGTTACATTCACTATATGTATCTGTCAAATCTGAAAATAACATCTACCTTAATCCCAAAATGAGTGAGAGATTAGTAGGCTCATCAGTCAGGTGAAATTTGACAGTCTTTCTGTTCACTCCTGAATGCTAATAGCATTGCCTTGTTCTGAATAATTAGTTTTTTAGGTACGAGGTTGGTCTTTCAATTGCAATGATGTTCTCAGTGGCCAAACTTGGGCTTGATTACTCTTAATTTTTCTCGAAGGTAGTCCATTTTCGATATAATGAGTAACAACCACTTCAATTATGGGCTCAAATATCCAGAAAAGTAAACATTGCTGAATAATCATTCGTGGTCAAAATGCTTCCTTACACCAGGGGTCTGTCTTATAAAACTAGGATATGTTTCTAAATTGTAAAATTTTCTATCCTAATGTGATTGAATTGTCAGTTCCTATGTTGTGTTGTTTTCCTGGCTTACAAAGGAAGATATGACTGTGTGCATATTTTTTGTGTGTGTGCCATTTCCTATTGGTGAATCAAAATTGCTGTTAGGCAAGCTAATCCCTAACTTGGTGGGATAGATAGCTGAACCTCTGAGAATTGTTTTGACCTTTTTTTTAAAGAAAATGCCTTTTAAAATTCTTTCAGCTCTTATTTATCAGGAAAAAATCCTTTTATCCTTCACATCCTTCATTATGACCATATTTCTTCATACAGATCCCGTGCTTCTCCAATTCCATACTGAAATGGATGATTGAATGTGCATCCACTCCACTACAAAGCAATACATTTATAATGTACCCAATCACTCTGTGAAAAAAGATTTCCTCATGTCACTTTTGATTTCTTTGTCAATCATTTAAATCTTTGTCTTCTAGTTCTTGATTCTACCATCAATGGGGACAGTTTCCCTCCGTCCAACTTCATGATTTTGAACAGATCTGTTAAATCCCTGGTCAGCATCCTCTTCATCAAGCAGTAAATCACATCTTATAGAGTTACAGGGCCACATAGCACAGAAATAGACCCTTTGGACCAATCAGTCCATGCCGAACATAATCCCAAACTAAACGAGCCCCACCTGCCTGCTCCTGGCTCATATCCCTCCAAACCTCTTCTATTCATGTACTTATCCAAATATCTTTTAAATGTTTTAATTATATCCACATGCATCACTTCCTCAGGAAGTTCATTCCACATGCAAACCACCATCTGTGTATTCCACCTCATGTCTTTTTTAAATCTCTCTCCTCTCACGTTAAAAATGTGGCCCCTAGTCATGAAATTCCCCATCTTCGGGCAAAGACACCTGCCATTAACCCTAACTATACCCGTCACGATTTTGTAAATTTCTAGAAGGTTGCCTCTCACCCTCGATTGTTCCATTGGAAAAGTCCCAGCCTATCCAGCTTTCCCCAAACTGTTCAAGTAACTGAAGTGTCTGATCCTCAAAACTATTCTCATAAACCTTTCTTGTACCCTCTCCAATGCTTGCACATCCTTCTGAAGCTGCACTGCTCAGAATTGAACAAAATAACCCTGTAGAAACCAAACCAGTCCTCATTGATGTTTAATCAAACCTATTTGCTTTTGACCTTCAAAGACTGATTTCTTGTTATGCAATGGAATTGCAAAACAGGTCAAGATAGTCCGATTTAGGATCTTTATTTTTTGCCAAAGTTGATTTTCCAACACTGCACCACTTCTGTCTGGCCTTTTCATGAATCAGGAAGAGCTTGGGTGTAAAACAAAAATGAACCTTTTCCAAGGTCGTGGTCTCCATTATAGAGACCACGGGAAAATTGCACTTCCTCCAGCTTATATCTCTCAGGTGCTAGTGTGGATTTTGTAATGCCTGAAAAAATGTATCTTATTTGTGATCACTAGGGAAGCCTGTTGAGGAGCCACGAGCATTCTCAAAGGCAAGAGTAAAATGGATTCATGCCTTCAAATGTCACTTCAGTTGCTGAATTGTAATGTCGATATGCTTTTAATACAGAGATTCATCACAGGTATCTGTACTCAAACATATATCAATCATCATTATGTAGATTTTTAATTCACTCATAGGACATTGATTTCACTGGCTGGGCCAGTATTTATTTCTTGTCCCTAATTGGTCCTATATCAACTATTTCACTTGTTACTTCTTTTTAACCCAAGGACAGAATCCATCAGAATGTTGAAACTTGTCAACTCACAGTTCCAACAATTTATTCAGTACTACTTCCCTAGTCATTCTAATCTTCTTTTGAGTTCTTCCATCTCTTTCAATGATTGATTTACAGTTATTCAGGGATGCTACTTTTATCCTCTCTAGTGAAGATCGATATCTGTTCAATTTGTCTACCATCCCTTTTTATTTTCCATTACTAATTCTCCAGACTCATTTCCTAGAGGATTAACACTTGCTTTGTTAAGTCTTTTCTTTTTTACATACCTGGAGAAACTTTTCTCATCTATTTTTATATCTTTGGCTAACTTTCTCTCATACTAATTTTTTCCATCCTTATTAATCTTGTTGTAATTCTTTGCTGATTTTTATGCTGTCCAATCGTCTGACTTACCACCTATCTTTGCAGAATTATATATCTTTTCTGTGCTGAGTAAAGAGCTGGTGGTGAGGTTTAGGAGAATGTTAAATGATGTGTCTAGATGGACTGCTATGTTGCAGAGCCAAGGTAGGGTTTTTTAACCAGCTTGCCTGTACACCCATTTCCCTGGCACACTCTAATGCAATTGAAAGCAATCTGTAAGTCACCCCTGCAAAAAGACAAAAACCTTCTCAATCCTCATAAATCTTTCAAGACACTACTAATTTCCTGAGATTCCGAAGCTCCTGATTGAACTTAGCAGCAAACAAAAGTGAAAACAGAAATTGCTCGAAAACTCAGTAGATCTGGCAGCTTCAGTTCTGAAGAAGGGTTACTGGACCTATGCTTTCTCTCTACAGATGCTGCCAGACCTACAGAGTTTTTTCAGTAGTTTTGTTTCTGATTTCCAGCATCCACAGTTCTTTGGTTTTTCATTCAGTAGCAAACAAAAGTGATGGGCCTTTGAAAATCAGCTGGTCTCTTGAGCATGTTGGCTGCAGTGGTAAAAAAGGACATTGGAAACCTGGCAGCTTCTTCGAAGTGATAAATTGATAGATTCCGGAGGTAAATGCCTTCACATCTACTGACTGAATTTCAATGTTTATCTGAAGAGACTTTACTTTTCCTGCAACCAACCCCATCTTCCAAGGTTTCCAAAGGCTTACATCCCACAGTGGGGCTTCTAACCTCCTTCATTATCACTAGGCCATGAACACACAGCCTCCAAGTCATGAGCCCCTTTAGTCTCCAGACTCCAATCAGCTCAACCTGAGGTATTCAATTCCCCAGAAAGAGAAAACAGTAAAGGCTGGTGAATGAGAGATACTGATCTGAATTGTGTTGAATATTTCAAGTTGGAGCTCCAGTATGAGCAGTTTATTTATTATTTCTGTATTTTTGTTCCTTGTTTTTCCCTCTGGGTTGCCAACTCCATCAGCGTCCAATCACTGCCAATCCATTCCCAGTGATTTCCCAGTCTAAGGTTTGCCATCCCTCTCCAAATAGTGTCTAACTTTCTCCTCCTCTGGCCATTGACATCCATCCCATCACCTCCTTCCCAGCTTTAGCAGCCCATTCCAACAGAGTAGCATTTCCTACCCTTTGACAGACACACCTATCTCCAACGATTATCTCTCCCCCTCCTCCCTTACCTCCTGCCCAATTGACTTTCCATGCCCTCCCTCAGTTCATAATTGACACTATCCTGTTCCCAGTTGTTGCATTCAGCGACCAGCTCTCATCCGTCTGGCAGCCCAGAATCAGCCAATTTAAGTTCTTTCATCACCTTCATTTCTGTAGACAAATGTTTGTTTCTTTTTAAATTATTTGTTGGAATATTTCCATGCCAGTGTTTCATCCTTTTGTTTCTTTCTCACCATTTGATAAGGCTCTTTCCCTTTCCAGCACTAACAGCTGAACCCTCACTATGTTCAACTATTTCATTATTTTCACAAAGGTGCTGGAGAATTAAAGGTAACTGCTGTAGTATGCACACAAATGGAAACAAACTAACATTGCAATGATTTCTGTACTCGAAAGCCCAATGTCTTTCCTGATCTGAAAAAGCAGCTTGCAAAACCAAGTCATTCTTTTTTCATTTCAGCCCTATTACGTGATGAACTACATGGCACATATCATTGCTGACGCTTTTGTAAATGTTGGTAGCTACTAATTGTTTCTGAACTTAGTAAAATAAAGGCTACTCCTGCCTATGTGATATAGCAGCACAGACGTAATGGGAGCAGCAACAGCTGATGAGGTAACATGACAATAGTAAATTAGGCAGCTGACAGGAACTAACAGCCTGGAATTCTCATAGTGTACTCTTGGCATTAGAATGGTGGTGCAGAAGGGATGGAATGACTACACACATACATGCTGGTAGCAGCTAAAGATGCAATTTCCTATTCCGAAATTAATGTGACAGCTTGTGCAAATGCCAGAAATACTGCTGGGCAGTTATGAAGTGATACCCTAGTACTGGGAGCTATTAGTTGTCTTTAGGGCGATCACACAGGGAAATAGATTCAAGGAGATTTATGCTGCAATGTGTATTATTAGTACTAGCCAACTAAGTACATTGCCATTTCTTAACAAATTTAAGTCACCACAGCGCCCAAATCCAGAATTTCATCAGCTGTAATTGTGGGAATCAACATATAATACAGTTTTTGAATGGAAGTACAGAGCATTCATTCACACATCACAAGATTATCATTATTTAGCTATTGAGTACTGTTTTGTAATGCTGCAGATTACAATAAAGACATTCCTTATTCATATTTAAAAATCAATGATTTATTGTGAAATTCCAGTAGCTTGCATGTTTACTAAACTCAATTTGACTTTTATGCAAAAGAACCAGGGTGGGTAGATTAGCGAAATTATTTTATGCAGGAAATTGTCATGTTTTGAAATTCACTGCTGGAGGGGTGGTGGAAGTGGTTTCAAGAGTAACTTTCAAACATAAACGGTATAAATGTTTGAAAAGGAAAATTTGCAGGTTAATAAAGAAACAAGAGAAATGTGCCAATTGGATAACTCTGTTGTAGGGAAATTGTGGGTTAAATGGGTTATTTTTGTGGCTGAAAGATTCAAGGGAAGAGATCTTCCAGTCTCTGAAATAGCAAGAACAATAGTGGATGGTGAACTTCATTAGGCAAGGGAGAGTAAAATCAATTCAAATATCAGTGATTAAGTTTCCCTTCAGGTAGCAGGTTAAGCATGTCACCAGCAGATGGCGAGGGGCCTATTTCCATTCATTTGCATCTAATTAAAAACACAACTTGCTGGAATTAACTCAAAGATTCTAAGAATTGCCGATGCTGGAGTCAGAGATAACACAGTGTGGAGCTGGAGGAACACAGCAGGCCAGGCAGCATTAGAGGAGCAGGAAAGCTGACGTTTCAGTTTGGGACCCTTCTTCAGAAATGGGGGATTGTTGGAATTAACTTCCATCTGAGCAAGAAACCCTATGCTTTAGAAATCCATCTGCAAAAAGCAGGCCTTTTTACCTGGCATGTTGCATTTATTCCTTGACTTCAGGCTAAGTACTTGCAGCTTTGTCCTTATGCAGTCAGTCCAGGTTGATGAAGTATGTGCAACGTCTAGGGTTCAATCTGGGAGCCTTGTGAAGCAGAAGGAATGGTCATCGCGGTATGGCCGGTTGTAGTCTGGTTGTTGGAAGCTGAGAGTTCAAGAGTATATGTGTAAGGGGTGTCAGGAACTGTCAGGGGCAACTTTGATCAGATGAGGTACAGGGCTCAGCCTTGGTAGAGGCAATTTGACTATGAGAGGCACCCAAGGCGCAGTTTGGAGACCTCAGTGATAGTAATAATGGACTCTGTAGTATACAGGGGAGGATGGAGTGTTACAGGGCAATTGGAATGACAAACCAACGCGAATAGAACAGAATCGGGAGAATATAATGGGGATAGGGTAGAGTTTAGTACTTGATTTAGTGTAGAAATGGTTGTGGTAAAAATGGGAAGAGTATTTTATTGGGTTGGTGAGGCGCACCTTGCAGGTTGGCTACTGGACCTAAATGGCCCCCTGTTAATCAGGAGTCTAATGAATGGACTACCATGTTCGGCTGCCCTTAGTTGTTACAATGTCAGCGTTTCAACAGGACTCCAGTAATCACACACCAACAACATCCCTTGGAGTCATGGATTCAAAGTTCATTTTTGTCTGATTTCCATCTTAGAATCTCTCAAGTATCTAGTGAGTAATGCAAGAAAGAAGGCAATTAAAATATAGAACTGCCCCAACAGTACAAGGCAACCAGCATAAGTACTGCACATTCTAGCATCCTGGCGGAATGTCACTGCCATGCACTAGGAAGGGTGCCAAGAAGCTGAAGGCTAACGAAGGGTTTGCTTCTGGCAGTGTCCTCATGCCAAGGCCATATTAGAAGGGTTCTGCACCATCTTCCCAGACTGTAATCTGACTATTGTGTATGGGAAGTGCTTTTAATATCCAAGTCAATGTGCGCTGCCACAATACATATTAAGTTGCTCACAAGGAGCTGTACTGTGAGGCCACGTGGAATGCAGCTTCCCATGGAATGCATGAAGCTAGGTCTGAAGAAAATGCAAGGTAGTCCACTTTCCTAGGCATGATGGGGCTGAATGACAGTGTAAATGTCCGAGAGAAACACAATTGTCTGCACAACACTGCCTCCACAGAGCTTTGACTGCAGTGTCCAAATGTTGCATTGATGGGTAATGGAGCGAGACATGATCAATGGAGTTGAGGAATTCAGTGCCTCTCAGCTCCTGATGGGGTTGTGGTATGAATGATGGTGAAACTCTTAATGCTTCCTTACAGCTGATGGTAACCTTTGGAACCTGCAGAAGCTTCCAGTGTTTCTATGCTTCTCCTGAAGGTGGTGCTATTGAGGTCCCCAGCCATCACCCCTTGCCAGATTGCAATGAATTAGAAATTACTGAATTAGATTAGAACTTCTACTCCAGTTTTCAGTCCCCTATAACGAGACTTGAACATTTGTGAATGAGGTCCAACTATGCTTTTAAGTGCACATTAAGTTCATAATCATTGTGAAACAACAATACTGGCCCTAAAAGAGTTTTATTTTGCTTTGTTCAATGTCAAATTTCTCCATCAAATAAAATCTGTGCTTTTATTGTTTGAAGCATGTCTTAATAATCTGTTTTCCTCTAATTTAATCCTAAATGCCTGTTATGATTGTTTCCTTTGCTATCTATGAAATTGAAAATTACAAGAAATTCAATGGTGTTGATTAGTTGCTTTTTGAATATAATCCAAATTATTGCTTGATGATGTCACTGCTGCTGGTTCCTTGTAAATCCACCTTATTTGATGCCAGATTCAGATGGAAATCAGGAGAGAGCAAATCCACATTACAGAAATAGCTACACATTTGTGGTCAATGTTCATCGAGGTCATTGCTGCAGGGCTGATCACAAAATTTAGTTTAGTGACCTGTTGTAAGAGGTGATTTCATAATGTTGATTTCAATGTAGTGAGAACGCAATGGGAAGAAGAAGGTATTTGATCCTTAGAATGGACAAGAGACAAAGGATCAGTGCTACAGCGATTACATGGAAACATATTATAACAGTTTATTATATATGAAACAATAAAGAAGATTAATAGAGGTCATTCCAATGTTGTGACAACCAATTACAGAATTGTTATTAAATCAATGATCCAATTCCCTGGAAAATGTAGTGGAATAAATTCCAGCTGGTCACTCCTGGGCACATATTAACTATCAACAAGAACAGACTTAGCAATAGTCCAGTAATGCTGCTCTCCAAAAACTCTATCTTAGTGAACAATGCAGATTAGAATATAGATTTTTAAACAGTAAAACATTGTTGAGATGAAATGACTGCTATAAATGATTCTAATTCAGAATGTGAGATCAATAACATAGAAGTATGCTGTCCTGTCTCTGCTGTCACTTTACAAAAGCAACACAGAATTTATCCCATAACCTTCCTCTCTCCATGACACTGAACCTTAACTTGATTCAGATATGTTGCAATATTCTTCTCTTAAATGACACAAAGATGTCCGCTTCAACTATCGGTTAAAGCAAATCATTCTTCATGATCTCTGACATTGCTCAGCGATAATTTTAAATTGATCTTTTCCACAGATTACCATACTACCCTTTAATTTACATGTCCTCATCACAGAGTCTCCAAAATTTGAGGTAGTCACAGTATCTTAGATCCCTCTGAATAATTTTTTATCATCTTGGTCGATTGACACTTTATGGTTTGCTTTTTATGGTTTTCATTCTAAAACCGATGTATATTCAGAATTATTGCCTTATATGAGTGTGTTACAACTTGTTTGCTTTTGTACTATATTTATAAAATTTAAAATATTGTTAGCCTACTTTTACGACTTCGTTTACTGGTTTTGAGGAATTATGTAATGATCTTTGACTGGAAGCAGCAACAGTAAGGAACATTTATAATTAAAACATTTGGGAAATTTAAGAATGGTTTTAAAAACATATAAAAGTAAACTTTATGAGTTTGTATCAGTTGCGATGGAATGAATTAAAATTCGTGATAGTAAGAAATGTCGGTCCTTTTGACTTGTGGATGCTTGAGTTGGAAGCTGGAAGAAAAAAAATACCAGGGCCACGTAAGATGTAATTACAATAAAGGAAGAGGAAATAGTAAGACCAAGAGCTGAAAGTTGAGAAAGGTTGAGAAATGCACCATTGTGTGAATGATTGCATAGCCAGAACAGTTGTTTACGTGGATGCTGTGGTCTGTGAAGCACTAGTTAAGTCCAAGGTGACTATGAAATAAAATGAAATGGAATAAAACAGGGACATTTTGATTATAGGACTCAGGCGAGGGTATCAGGTGATTGTAAGTGTGTGAAGGTGGAGAGTGGGGTTAGTGGGGGTTTGCTGCTTTGTATATGGTTTTATACTCTGAAAGGGTGACTGATGAGGGGTGCATTTTAAACATCACCCAATTTGGTGATGTCATCCGGATTTGGGTAGAGAACAGCTCTGAATCTCAACAGAGATAAACCTGCCATCCTGGGTGGCACGGTGGCTCAGTGGTTAGCACTGCTGCCTCACAGCACCAGGGACCTGGTTCACTTCCAGCCTCGGGCAACTGCCCATGTGGAGTTTGCACGTTCTCCCCGTTTCTGCAGGTGCTCTAGTTTTCTCCCACAGTCCAAAGATGTGCAGGCTAGGGGGATTGGCCATGCTTAATTGCCCATAGTGTCCAGGGTTATGCAGGCTAGCTGGATGAGCCATGGGAAATGCGGAGTTATGGGGATAGGGTGGGGTGTGCTGGGTCAGGGTGGGATGCTCTTTGGAGGGTCAGTGCAGACCCGTGGGCTGAATGGCCTCTTTCTGCACTGTAGGGATTCTATGATCTAGCTGTTCCTTAAAGTCTTTGTAACAATGTTTATTGCAGCATTGTAACTTGTACCTGATCGCCATCATGCAATCAATCACTACCTTGCTAAGAGCTTCATCTTGCTTCACTACTATGTGGCTTTCCTCTATTATATTGAATGAAGTGGGTCCTGTAGATCCCTACCTAAAAGGAGCATGGTGGCGGCAAATCTACTTTCAGGTGACCATTAATTTGCCCTGGTAACAGTGGTGAGAATTCATCCTGGCATCACCAGAGTTGAAACACTACCCCTGCTTTCTTTCCACGGATGCTGCCAGACCTGCTGAGTTTCTCTAGCAATTTCTGTTTCAGTTTCAGATCTCCAGCATCCGGAGTTTTTTTTTGTTTTATTTTGTAACCAACCATGACTTGTTTGTTTAGTTAAAATTGATTCTGATTTTGGTTAAAGTTATGTTAAAGCGTGAAACCATGTCTGGTAATTTCTTCATTAATGCATTTTTTTGGTAAATTTGGTTATTTTGGTTTGGGGATCCCCACAGGAATCATAACAATTCTAATGGAGAGATTGATCATAATTTTGCCCTTTAATGAGAGTTAAATCAATGCAGAGGAAGCATGAATTGTGAGTTGTGCTCTTCTGTACACTTGATCTCTCTGATCAAGTGTGCTATCTGACAAGCAATGGCTATCTATTCACAATGTCTTCTCTGAGATTATAGGAGAGTTTACTACATCAAAGGAGCTATGTAACTGCAAGTCATCATTTTTGGAAAGGGTTCTGCACTTTCACTTGAACAAGCTTCATCTGAATAAATATCATTTTTTTTATTGCCTCATATTCTAACAAAAATCTCTGAAAGATAACTTGGTTTGCAAGCACCATAAATAGTTGATTATTTTCATTTCTCCTCGTTCTGAAAAGCAGATGGGGTCTTACTCAAAAAATATCTCAATGGCAGTCACATGGATATGACTGCTTCGTACAGCATAAGAATCTGAACATGTTTTCCATTTCCATGATGCCTAACAAGACACTTCCACATGCTTCATTAGATGGGATTGTTTACTCATTCTTGAGTACAGATGGTGCCTCTACTGTCTCTGCCTGTTCTTTCTTTCTCTCTCCAATTCCTGACGAACTTCAACACAAAACTGGATAATTAATGATAATAGTTAAAATACTTATCTCCCCATTCAAATGAGGAGAAACAAAAGAAATCAGACACGCTGGATGGTATTTTGTGGTCACAAGGGTTTCACCTACATCTAAAGAGTCCCATACCTCTTCTTTTTGCAAAGGCCTACCAAATTATGGACCAGTGAGGAATATAAGTGGATAGCAGGGAGCCTTCCCAAGGATAAAGGATCACAAGGGCTAACAGGCCACACCCTGAGTGCTGATGACCCATTGGAGTCCAGCAGCTGTCCCTTGCTCAGCAGCACGACTGGGGGCAGCATGGTTGCTGCTGGCAATGTACCCTTCCGAGGTACGGGATCAGCAAGGAACACGGGCCATAGCAGTATGATGGCAGGATGGATTTCATAGGGTGGGTAGATGCAGTGAGGGGTTATTGGGGTCAGCAACAAAAGTAGGTGTTTGGTCTAGGTGGGGTGCCCTTTTTCTCACAGGCACTACATGCCTGATAACTACCTTGGAAGCCAAAAAGCAACCATGTCTAGACTGAGATAACACAGTGTGGAGCTGGAGGAGCACAGCAGGCCAGAGAAGCAGGAAAGCTGACGTTTTGGGTCAGGAGCCTTCTTCAGAAATGTCTACATTATCTTTTTTTTTAGTCTTTCCACATTGCAACTCCTCCACCCTCCTCGAGGTAGATGCTATTGGCAGGAAGAGGAGACCTTTAAGTGTTAATTAAATGTTAAGGACAGTATTTGGTAATGGGGCAGAAAGGCCATCTAGTATCCTTCCCACCATGGATGTAAACAGGGTGGAGGAAGACAGTGGGGATCTCACACTACACCCTCCAATTAAACACTCCACCTCCACCAAAACAATCCCATCTGCATCAATTTGCATCCTTTGTTTAAAGAGATAAGCTGCAAGTTTTCAGATGATTCACTCTGGACACGATGAACTCGAGTTCCACCAGATTCATGTCTGATTGGCAGTCATGACCTGAACCTTTATTTTGTCTCTCCCGCTTCAGGAAACTGCCAGATCAGCTGATTATTTCTGGCACTATCAGTTTTTTTTTTCAGATTTCCATTACCTGTGCCTAAAATGTGTGTACAATATCTTTGTTCCTGCTAACTTCACCCAAATCATTCACATCAATCAGCTGAAAGCAGAGTTTACAGTAAGCTGCACTGATATTTGGGAAGAGAATCCTAATTCCTCTGAAATGACTATTTCCTTCATCGATCTGGAGCAATGCCAACAACACCTACTCCTCAGTATCAATCCCAGTCATGTAAACGTTGATTTTCAACATCACAACAAATGTGCTGTGGAAATTTTTAAACTTCTCCTCTTTCTCCTCGTGAAGAATCAGCGAGATCTTCACCATATTATAGGTCCAAGACTGAGTACTTTCTAAGTCAGCTCACCATGTTGCCCTTACATGATCCAGTTCAGATAACATTTAAGTTGTATGTTTGTACATTTGGTTTGGACAATTACAGGAAACTGAGTGAGTAAATCTACTGTTTCTTGTTTAATTATTGAAGAAAGAGTCAGACAACTGGTAAAGTCACAGCTTAGGTTTAAATTTAGTCACACAAACAAATGATTTATGTGAATACATGTAGTGAGAGTCACTTAGAAATTTGGACAGTAAATCAATGCTGGACTGCATTATTTAATAAAGTGGAAAGCTGATGCTACACAGTGATCTCAGTATGTCACTATAAATCAACATTAATGGTACTGCAGGAGTTCCTCATGTTACTGTCCTCAGACGAACCACCTTCAGCTTGCTTCATCACAACATGACTGTACAATATACAGCACCCTTCACAACTCCTCAGATACTGTAGCAGCCTAAGTTTATTTATGGTAAGACCTGTCAGCATTCAGGCATGGGCTAACACAGGGCAATTAATGTTCACACCTCTCAAATGTGAGACAATGACCATCTATAACAGGAAAAGAAATTAATCATATCTCCTTGTCATTCAATGGCATTATGATCAGGGAATCCCCTACCATCAGCATCTTACAGTCACCAATGATCAATAATTTAACTGGATCCACTAGAAATGTAGGCATCCTTAGAAGAGGCTTCGCAGTGGGGTTAAAATTGTTTCAGAGATAGTAGTCTAGGCCCGAAACATCAGCCTTCCTGCTCCTCTGATGCTGCTTGGCCTGCTGTGTTCATCCAGCTCGACACCTTGTTACCACTAGAAATGTACTGTGGTTTTAATAGCAGGTCAGACAATGGGAATTTTGTCGTGAATAACTCAGTTTTTGATTCCACAGTGCCTGTCCACCATTTACAAGAGATAAGTCAAAAGTGTAATAGAATACTCTGCTCTTCCCTGGAGGAATACATCTTGAACAACAGTCAAGAAGGTCAACACCATCCAGGACAAAATAATGCGTTTGATCAGCATTCCATCCACTACTGTAAAGATTCACTTCCTCCATGACTGATATACAATGGAAACAGTCTGAACCAGGTACAAGCTTTTTTTAATTCTGTCATGGGATGTGGGCATCACCAGCGGGCCAGCATTTATTTCCCATCCCTAATTGCCCTTGCAAAAGTTGTGGTCCGCTGCCTTTTTGAATCCATGTGCTGTCAGTTGACCCACAATGCCCTGAAAGAGGGAATTCCAGGATTTTGACTCAGTAATAGTGAAGGAACAAACAATATATTTCCAAGCCTGGATGATGAGTGACTTGGGTGGGTGGGGGGAACTGGCAAGTGCTGGTGTTCCCATGTAACTGCTGCCCTGGTCCTTCTAGATGAAAGTGATTGTGTGTTCGAAAAGTGCTGTCGAAGGAACCCGGTGAATTTCTGCAATACATCTTGTAGATGGTACACATTGCAATAACTGTTATAAGCTCCACATTTATTATTCACAAGCCTCCTTGACAGCACATTCTAACCCACAATCTATAAAATCTAAAAGAACAGTAGAACAAATACATGGGAGAGCCATCAACTATACGCTATCTTTACAAATCACACAGCATTCTAACAAGGAAATATGTTTCCAACTTTTCACTGTCAGGAGGTCAAAATCCAGGAATTCCTTACCCAATAACATTGAGGATGTATCTGCATCTCAAGGGCTACAGAGCTTCAAAAGTGTACAATCATATGAATTAGGAGCAGGAATTCTCCTACAATGAGCCTGCTCCACCATGCAGTCCAATCATGGATGATCTGATATCTCTATATTCCCAACTTTCTATGAGGTCCTTCCATCACCTTGATTATCAAGAATTAACTACCTCTACCTTTAGAAGTTTGTAAGACTCTGCTTCCAACACATTTGAGGAACAAATTTCCAAAGACTTGTGACTATGTAAGAAAAAAATTCTCCTCATCTCTGCCTTAAGTGAGTGACCTTTCTTTTAAAATAGTCATGCTTACTTCTCAAACCTCCCATAGAAGGAAATATTCTTTCCATATCCACCTTGTCATGACCCCTCAGGATCTTGAATGTTTCAAATTAGATACCTCTTGCTTTTCTAAACATAAAAGGCGACAGATCTGGCCTGTCCAATCTTTTCCCATAAGATAACGCCCCCCCCCCATGTCAATTATTAGTCCAGTAAACTTTCTTTAAATAGCATTCCTTAAATAAGGAGACCATACTTTACATTATATTCAAGGTTTGGTCTCACCAATGCCCTGGATAGCTGAAGCATAACTTCCTAATTTTTGTACCTATTTCCCTTTGCAATAAACAATAATAAGTTATTAGTTTTCCTGTTTACTTCATACACCTGCATACGAGCCCACTGCGATTCAAGCTCTAGGATACCCAGATTCCTTTACATCTCAGAGTTCTTCAATCTCTGGCTATTCAGATCAGATGCTTCCTTTTTTTATCCTTCCGGCTAAAATGTCTAATTTCACATTTTCCCACTTTACAGTCCATTTGCCAGATATTTGCCCACTCACTTAAATAATCTCTATTCTTCTCTAGTCTCCTTATGTCATGTTCACAACTTACTTTCTTAGCAAGATTTAGGTCATCAGCAAATTTAGCTAATATGCCTTTGATCCCCTCATGAATTCAATTATGTAAATTATAAATAGTTTAGACCCAGCACTGACTCCTGTGGCACACTGCTATTTTGATCCTTTCAACTTGAAAAATGACCAATTTATGTCTACTCTTTCTTGTCTGTTGGCAAGCCAGTCTTCTATCCATGCCAATATGATATCCCAGCACCATGGGTTCACCACCAACCTCTGAAGGGTATTTAGGTATGTGCCTTGTTAGTGATGTTCACATCGCAGGAACAAATGTTAAAATATTAATTAGAATAAAGATCAAAAGCTTAAGTTACAATTTGATTGACTACTTGAAGAGTCATTCTTGAGATAAAAAGAAATTTGCATTTATCTAGTGGTTTTCCTGACCACACGGAATTGCAACATATTATGCAGCCAGTGAATTACTTTTTAAATACAGTCATTTTTGGTAATGCAGGCAATGTTGCAACCAATTCACGCACAACACGTAGCCACAAAACAAATGTGATAATAATGAAGGAATATCTTATTTTAATGTTTGTTGGGGCAAAATATAGACTGAGACACTGGAGGGTATCTTTCCTGCTATTCTTTGAGATAGCATTGAGGAACCATTCACATCCAACTCAGAGGGAAGATAGTGCTTCATTTACTGCCTATCCATAAGTTGGCTACTCTAACAATGCAGTGCTCTGTCATATATTCAGGGCAGATAACATGCTATCAAAGTCAAATTATGTTGTCAAAGTGCCAAGTTACGCCCAGAGATTAGATTGCTGCCTACACATTGAGCAAGGCAACAATGAAGCCAGCTTAAATAGTCTAGTGATGTATGAGGTGGGTTCACTTGGAACTCAAGATTGATAACTCCACTGTTAAAACAGGTTCACCAATTCAAAGCTCCAAAGTACCTCCATCCCAGTGAAGGAAAATATATTTTGGCAAAGGCTGAGACAAACAAGCACTGCATCGTTAAGACAGTAATATGACATTACTACATATAACGCTCTGGTATTAAGGTTTCTGCACAGACTTCAGTCACTCTCCCCGTGTAAAGGAATCAGTGCAGTCAGTCAGGTGTTTAATGTACAGGAACACCAGAAGGACAGAAGTCAGAAAATGTCTGTAGTCTTTGATATCATAACTTGGTAAATAGTTGGTGTTGTAAATAATTCCAACAGAACCTGATTCATTGTGGTATATATTACATGTGCTAACATAAAGAAATTGCAAATGGCATCAGAAAGAGATTTGTACCATCATGACATGCTGTTCTTTAGAATAAGTTCATGTAGGATCCAGAACATTGATAATCATTAATATCTCAACAACAACTTATTCAACAAACTGGCTACCCAATACTATAATCTATTGTGTGTTTTCTGTGATCCACTGTTAGTATTCTCACTTCTAAATCAGAATATTGTTATTTAAGTCCCATTTCAGGGCTTCAGCACAAAAATCTATTTAATATAAATGCGGAAATGGGACATGTTTATGGGCCATTAGCTAATCACCTAAATGGTTGTTGAAGTTTTTTTACATGACTTTATGATACCTTTAAGAAATGCCTTATATCTGCACAAATCTTCCTGGTGTAATTAGCTGCAAGATTTTTGATTACCAGAGTATCTTCACCATTTAAGTGAGCTGAAAAAGACTTGAATTTTTAGAAACCATTGTTGCATTTAATTAAACAGATTTCAAGTTAAACTCCATTTCAGCCCCAATTTAGACAGTTTTTATGGCCATTTCCTCAACAAATCCTGTAGGCATTCAAATTTTTTGTTCCTATGATCTCTTTACCGGATTCAAGATCATACTTGAAACCTGATCGGAATTCAAGGAGGAAATCAAATCATATTGCAAGGCTGATATTAAACGGGGCAAAATGCAAGCAGAATAAAGCCAGCGCATGCAGACCAATTAAACACATTGGCTGAATTTTCCCAGCCCCTGAATGTTGTGGACAATGGTGAGTCAGTTAGGGAAATATGGTGAGATCGGATAAATTAGATTTTTGTTGTCAAGAAAGTATGGTTTATTTTCCACCCAAAGTTTGAATGACAATACAGTGGTGCACGATGTGAGGTCTAATTGCTTCTCATTGGTACTGAATCTCACCTCATTGATGCACAGTTTCCTATTCTCCCATGCATCTGACAGAAACTATAAGACATTGCTTCCTGACATGTAAGTCAGAGCAGATACCTGGTAGCTCCAGCTTGCTGCTTGCTTCTCTGAGACTCCATCTTTGACAGCAGACTCCCACATCTCAGGGAATATTCCATGGGCACCGATTGCCTGAGCCCATCTGTCCAAGGAGATTGACGTGGATATGAACCAGCCTCACTGTATCCTTCCTAGCACATTTCTGACTCACTTAGAATACAATCCTCCCCTTCAATGCTGCACTCTGTAGCACACGCACACCTTGGATATTACTGTTCTTGGCAAGGCACTTTGCTTGCACGGATAGGCACCTATCTCATGTGTCAGAGCAGGGTGGACCTCAGAGTTCTTTGCTTGCTCTCCTGGTGCTCAGAAACTTCAATCTAACTTGGATGCTCACTCCGTCTCTGCCCTTTGCATTTTGCCACCTCATTCAGAACTTAAATTCTGTCTTGCCTCACAGTTTAGGGCAGACGCAAAGCCAGGCAGCTAGCCACAGTTGGCAAGTGTTGGATATGTTGCTGTATGGCATGTAGCTACATTAATATGATACTTACAGTATGAGCCATCAGCTTACAGTCAATAACATGGCTATGCTTCAAAGTCCAAAGGAGTAACGCTTAGTCAAATCCAGGGAGACTGTGTCATTAGTCAGGGTGTAAGAGCCCAGCAGGAGAAGTATCTGATCTCAGTTCAGGGGCTTGGAAATGGTCAGCAGCCACTCGAAACAGTCAGAGTCAGGGATTCTGTATCACCACAGTCCAGGGAGTGAGTTCCACAGTCTGTTCTGCAGGGCCAGGGCAACCAGTCCAAGTATTTGCAATAATCAGCTGGAGAGTTCCACAGAGATCAGCAAAGGATCCTGTCACCCATCAGTCAGGAATTACCTTCCAAATAAGTCAGTAGTGTTGGCCACAGTCAGTCCTGGGGTCTGCAAGTCAAGAGGGGTTATCAGGGGCTACTATAGTGATAGGGAAGTTGGAGAAATTAATTTTGGCGATTGATGACAGCATGCCCTGATGAAGAGGGGCAATGATTGGGGATGCAATGCAGTATATAAAGGTGGATGACAGCAGTCCTTTGGAGGGCGTGAGTTACCATAGAAGGTGAAGGGTCATTGATGGTCACCACCACCCTGACTTCAACAAGTGTGAAAGTTCAGCACAAGTGGTTTTCAGGATTAAGCTGTAGGGCCAAGGCTCACATGCTAAGAGATGAAGATGTAAAGAAAACAGTTGGGTGGGACTGGAAGTGCAGGGAAGAAAGGAATATGAAAGTTTGGGAGGCCTATGTAGTACACCCCAGACTGAATGAACCACATAAACCTAGCAAGTTGTTTGCACAACTTCAACAGAGAAAGAGGGGCTGCAACGGATACTGAAGACTTAGAAGAACGGCAAAATGCTTTGAGGAGAAAGATGAGGATATTGTACAAGAGGGACATCACCTTCAAAATAATAGAATATTGCAAAGACAGCACAACTTACCTGGTTCTGAGAAAGGGTCACTGGCCCCAAAGAGGCTGTTCTTTCTTCATTTCCCTCCCACTTGGTGTACTGTGCAATTGGATGCAGCAAGGCAAAAATTGACCTGTTGCTCAGCCGGCCTTTAAATATGGTGTTGGTGCCAGAGATCCCAGACTATCCTGACAACAGCAAGCGAGCACCCAATCGTGCGAATGTAGCACCAGAGAGGCAAGGTGCATACATAATAAGGTGAGCAGCAGAAGGTTGCGTAAGGAATTTGACTACAGCTCATAGAGAAAAGCCCTCCATGAAACTCCCTGAAATTGACACTTTGTCAAATTTGATAGAATTCAGCACAGAGTCACAGCGTCTCGCCATTCAATTAATCAGGAATGGCAAGATTACTTTTTTAATTGTAAAAGGTTTCTTAAATCTAAAAGTTTGATATAAATGCAAATGTAAAATTACTATTCCAGCTCTGAGTGACATTTTATTTTATCTCTAAAAGATAATATTATGAGGTTTCATAGCACTTATAGCAGAGAGTCTGACAAACACAGGGAAAAGGATAAAGGCAAAGCATAAAACACAACTTTCTCCAACATGCCATTCTTACTAATGAACATCCGCATTAGCATAGATAACAAGGTGTAGAGCTGGATGAACACAGCAGGCCAAGCAGCATCACAGGAGCAGGAAAGCTGACATTTCGAGTCGAGACCCTTCTTCAGCATCGGCAGTTCCTACTATCTCTGCATTAACATAAGTACCTTCATAAAGTATTCCATATATTTTAAAGAACTGTAGGAATACATTACATTCTTAACTTTTCGAAAACACTTCAGATCAACTGAAATGTTGAATTCAAAAAGGGTGCAAAACATAAATTAGATAAATTTGAGGAACACAACAGGAGGGTCAACTTTTAGTGAATTTTATATAAAGCTCTGGTTCATACTACCATGGCATTGCTGACATTGGCTTCAATGTATAATTTAACTGCCTCTGGTTTGGTACAGTTTGTGCAATGACTATTCTTTCCTCATTATTGGAGATAAAACAAAATTTGTTGCACTGACAACTTCAGCATGAAAATGTCTCATCAGTTGATTAATCAGTCGATATATCTTACAAGATCAGATGCTAAGTCAGACAGTTCAGAACAGTTGTAGGTTTAATTCCCTTCAGCAACTGTACTCTGTTTGATTCACCGCAGCAGTGAAGGAGTTCTGCACTGTTGGATGTGCTGACTTTCTGATGGGACATTGAACCTAGGTTCCCTCTATCTCCTCAGATGTCAACGAAAAAATCCAAAAACACAGTTCAAAGGAAGGCGTGGAAGTTCTCCCAGTGTCTCAGGCAATGTTTATGCCTGAACATCAAAATCACACAATTAGAGTACCAGATTATCAATCTCATAGTATACAAAGGATCTAAACTGATTGCATGTTACTTACATTATCACAGTAACTATACTTGAAAAGTGATATTTATCGGTTGCACAGACATCTACAATATGAGTGAAATTATATACATGCACGGTTTAATTTTCTTTCCAGGACTGTTTGAATTGGTCTCTGGCACAGGAATGCAAAAAAACAATCCATTATAGTCCTGCTAGAATGGAAGGGTTATACTTATCAGAAAGGACTGAAAAGGCAGGAGATCATTGAATTAATTGGAAGACTTTAAAATTATGAAGGGGCTTGATAGGCCGGATATAGAAAAGATACTTCCATTTAGGGGTAAAAGAGAATTATGAGCTATAACAAATCCAATCAGGAATTCAGGAGAAACATCTTTATTCAGCGTGTGATTAGAAAGTGGAACTTAGTACCTTGTGGAATAACGTAGATGCATTTCAGGGAGAATGAAGCAAGAAGATGAGGATGAAAGAAATTGGGAATGTTCAGGTAAGATTACGAGAAGTGAGAAAAGGCACATATGCTGACACAAATAAGAAGGCCCAAATAACCCATTCTGTGCTGTAAATTGCAGTTCTGTCTCAACTCTGAAAAGTGCATGCATAGCATTGCATTAGAGGATTCAGCATGATCAAATAGTGTCTGGCACTATCATCATCAGTGTTCAAATAAGGCTGAACAGAAAATCCAAACGGAAGGTCGGATGTGGTGAGCATGTGCAGTTAGGCCAGGGCCTTTGGATCTGCCCCTCAGAGTAAAGCACTGACTTCAAAAGGTCAGAGGCAAAAAGAAACTGAAGAAAATTGGCTGCCAGGGAACCCACAGCATGACAATTACAAAATAACAGTGCATCAACACTCGCTGGCAGCTCCTCCTGGGCTTACCGATCAATATTTACCAGGAAGCTTTTAGCAATACTTCAGCAAGCACTTTTAAGCATTGGTGCAAAAGAGCCAGCTGTGAGTTGGCCTAACGGGTAAACCAGTGCCAGGTAGCTGAATATGTATTTAGTGGTTGTGAGCAGATAAAGCTCACATGGAGGGCCTTGCTTGTGAAAAAATTGCAATGCTGAGAAGAGTGAGAAGGGCAGCCTAAGAGAAGGATTTCAAAAAATCCTGCGCAGACTAATCAAATATTAATTGTCTAGATTTCTGGAATGTATTTCAGAAAACAACTCTGCAAATCACAGTGGAGTTGGACTCTATCCAATGAATATTCAATCACGAATCTTCTTGTGCAAGCAAAAGAAACTTTTCGGCAACCTCGCTTTGAAATTCAGCTTCAGGCTGTCTAGAACCTAGCAATTCAAATGCATTAAATTTCACATCCACACAGACCTTATCAGCACCTGCATTTCAGACCACTCCTCCAGTTGGCAGTCATCAAGGTCAGTGTCATCTTCTCATGACATCTCATTCCTGCCTTCACTCCAGCCACTTATACCCCCATTACTCATCCAGCAGCATTCTCAGAACACAGACTAATACCCAGGTATTCCACTTCACCCTTTCACCCACCTCTACATAGAATCCCTACAGTGTGGAAGCAGGCCATTCAGCGCATCGAGTCCACACTGAACCTTTAAAGACCATCCCACCCAGACCCACACCCCCTACTCTATCCCTGTAATATTTCATTTACCATGGCTAATCCACCTAGCCTGTACACTTTAGCATGGCCAATCTACCTAACCTGCACATCTTTGGACAGAGGGAGGGAACCAGAGCACCCAGAGGTAACCCACACAGACACGGGGAGAATGTGCAAACACCACACAAACTGATGGCCGAGGCTGGAATTGAATCCAAGTCCCTGGTGCTGTGATGCAGCACAGCTAACCACTGAGCCACCATGCCACTCTAGCTATTCCTGCTCTCAGATTGCAAAGAACAGCACCCTGCCCAGCCATGGCATCCTTAGGAGGAGTGAAGAAAGCAACAGCATGGCGGTAATAAAGAAGTCTGAACTTGGTCTGGCATTCATTGCTCAGATATTGACATGGTATGTACATTGAAGACTAGTATAGATGATCTCAGAATTAGCTTGGCGTAAGTGGCCCAGTAGAACTAGGGATGACTTAATTGCCAGCTCACCAGAAGGTGGATTCACAGCCGAGATCTGCTGCAGAGAACTTGGATGAGAGTGTCACTGAGTGAAATAGCGCACCATAAATGGTCAGACTGAGATGATGAATGCATTGGCTGGCTTGCCAGTTGGAATCCAGTCACTGTTGAGGAGATTGGAGGCATCTGGCTCCAACTTGGCAGGGGTCATGGTGCAATGTTTGTCCGCTCTGCTCCAAGTCTCAGTGATGATACAGACCGAAAGGCACCAGTAATATTGCCCCCCCTCCCTGCTGCAACCGCAATGTGAACAGGACACTTAAACTGCTCTGCACCTACTCTCCATACCCACCCACTCCCACCCCCAGAATGAATGTGTTAACGCTTTCTGGAAAGTGCAGAAGTGCACCAAAACAGCTTTAAAAACATATCAGACCACTTGGTTTTGTAAATTTAAAATCCTCTTATCAAATTGTGCCCATCTGTTAGCACAACAGCATGTCAGGAAAGCAGGAAGGAAGGTAACAATGCAAAGACACATAGAGAGTGTTATCAGATATCTGTAGAGCCATATATTTAAGATACTTATCTGACAATCCATGCAAATTGTTTTACATTTAATGATCATGGACTTGATGATAAGATCATTTGACTGAGGTAATGAGAAGAAAAGGAAATATACTGAACACCCGATTTCTTGCATATGTCTTTGAAGAGTGCATTAGTGTAGTCAGACATGATTTGTTGAGGTACACTTATTTACTGCATTTCGTGTTCAATGTAGCAACAACTGTTGCACAATTGTCAGTTTTCATTTGTTGCACGAAAGGCAAGTGGTGAAATAGTTGGTCACCAGAATGGAATTGTATTCCTGGACACAGAAAATATGCTTCACAACCATACACCACAGCTCAGAAGGAATCTCGTGTGGAAGGAGAATTGACACTTGACATTTCACGCAGTTAGCTGATATCCTCATTCACGCAGGACCAATATTTGGATTCACACTTCCTTTCTGCACCCATGTAACTTGTATGAATATGATCTAGCATGTCTTGATACAGAACCTACAACCTACTTTACCTCAAAGATATCATCCTTGGAGAATCATTGCTCATCTTTGAATGACCAGAAACAACATTATAGCTTGGGGACCCTTTAGTTGCACTTAAGCCAATTGAAGATGATCTTCTTGAGCTGTTGTAGCTGGTCTTCTTCTGATATAGTTTGTTGAATTTGTTCTGCCTAGCCTTGAACAAAATGAATGAGGTTGTTGTTGCAGTCTGGAATCATCTGGAATCAACTGATGGATTTTTTGCTTCATGGATCATAATAACTTCCAAACCTGTGCATGCCAATCAACTGATAATAGCTGGTCCATCTGTTTCACATTGACTGCTTGTATCAGATATCTGCACTATTACATGGCTATAATATCACAGGTTCACATACATACTCTGGGTCCTATGCTTATTGATGTTACCATGCATTTGACTCCAGTAGACAGTGAGAGTGACTGATGTCAAGGCAGATCCCATTACACCAGAACATTACATGTCGTGATGTGTAACTGTCTTAAACATACAGGCCCATCTGGTCTGGAATGTATGCCATAATAAAACACATTCCACTCACTCACCACTTCAGATGCCAGATGCACCATCTATGGCAGAGCATGTTAATCCAGGATTGGTCTGGTCAGTCACCTCAGGACCCATAACATGAGAGTAGGAATAAAAAGTTACCTTCATTCCCAGGAAATCGCCTGAAAAGAAAATACTTCCCAACATGAAGAAATCATAGAAAGAACATTGGTGACTAAGAGGATAGAATTGGCAATTAACTATTATCATGTTTGTTTCCTGTTCTGAAAAGCCATGCAAATTTACAAACCGTTCCCCAAGTTGAAGAAGAGAAAATGCTCCTGGTATTCTTTTCAAAGAGCAAAAAAAAAGCTCCCTCCCTTTTGCCCAGGTTGGTATGAATTGAAAAATTGATTTTATAGCTCACAATCAGAAAAGATGAACGGTCAAACTGTATGCAACAGTGATGAAGACGCCAGATTTCCAAGGTGATTTAAAAGAATCATTAGGAAGCTCACTCCTATATTCATGTTAACTCCTTTAGGAAGGATATTATTAAATTGGAGAGGGTTCAGAAAAGATTTACAAGGATGTTGTTGGGACTGGAGGGTTTGAGTTACAGGAAAAGGTTGGATAGGCTTTTCACTGGAGGCTAGGAGGTTGAGGGATGTCCTTATAAATGATTATAAGTTCAGGAAGGGCACAGATAAGGTGAACAGCAAAGGTTTGTTTTCCTTAAGGTGGAGGAATTCAAACCTAGGGGGCTTATTTTTAAGGTGAGAGGTGAAATATTTCCAAAGAGACCTGAGAGACAACATTTTCACGCAGAGGGTGGTTTGTATGAGGATTATACTGCCAAAGGAAGTGATAGATGCAGGTGCAGTTACAAAATTTAAAAGATATTTGGACAGGAACATTAATAGGAAAGGTTTAGATGGATATAAGCCAAATGCAGGCAAGTGGGATTAGTTTAGTTTGGGAAATCTGGTCAGTATGAATGGGTTGGACCAAAGGGCCTGTTTTGTTCTGTATGAATCTATGACTCTATAACTTGATTTATGCTGCTAGCCCAGACTCAGCTGTAATTGAGAATCAACATCCTCAGCTGAATAAAATTACAGCCAACCGTGTGTCACTCTAATATGGAAAGGAATGGCACACAAGGAGGTTGTTGTGATGAATGTATTAGTGCACGGTACCCAGGATTTTACATTTTTGAAAAAACAAGTAAACCTCGGTATTTGTTTTCATTGAAAAGAAAAATAAATGAGTAACTTCACATCTATCAAAACTGAATCATGAAGATTACAATTAAAGTAATTATTTTCATTTTGCAATATGTGTCATGTACCCAGTGATCTGAGTGATCATGGAGCTCACTGACATGAAATAGCTCTTAACTCCATGGTTTAAGGATGCTGAATTGCTATATAATATCCTACCCAGAGACAACGTGACCTTCCTGTCCTTATCACCATCATTTCTCCAGAAGGTATCTCATTCCAACTTTGTTGAATTTTAAATTAAACCTACTTTTGAAAACCCTGTATTTTCTTATATTCTGTGAAGATATGAAATAAAATATGTATTTAGGAAAGTCCTTCAAGTTTCAGAATGTACTTTGAGTTCTGTTAGAGTACTTGGAAGTGAGATATAATCTGTAATGGATCAAACATTTCATCTTATTCCTGGACAAATGGAAAGCTTAAACTTGATGCCAGCATTCTTATTTACATTCATTTGCTAACTTTCAACAAATCAGTTTATAAAGCTCGTCTCTAAAATCATGATAGCCTCAGTAAGGTATTTTTGTAACTCCAGATTTCAGTCACATTGGGAACAATGTGAAGCTTGATCATCATCTGCCTGTGTTAGAACTGCCAAAATATGCTCATAAATTAAACTTCAGAGTGATAGTTGTGAGCGGTCTTGGTGTTAACACGCACAGTATGCATGTCAAATACTTAGAAGTTTTGGAATAAGATAACAAAGGCTGATATTAAAGAGATCTGGAACTTTAATTCCTCAGATTTGGGAAGGTTTCCAATGCTGTGGATGTCTGTAGAGAAATGTCTTCTGGCAATATGTATGAATCCTTAAATACTAGGGCCAGTGCTGCAGAACATGAACTACTGATCAGCTGTCAGACTGTTAAATAATCTTAACAAGGTACTGACATTGCACTCTAGAAACCACACAATGTTTACTTAATGGCTGATCCTTAACAACCTGATGGTTGACCAGATGGATAAACTAAAACGCTGAACTCTGACCAGCAACCACTGCCATAAAAATCAAAGCTACCTTGTGGAATGTGTCTGCTATCATTTACCTTAACACATACACACACAGCAACCATATTTGTTCCCTCTTTATTCTGAGAGAAAAGGACTTTGTGTTCATTTTCAATCAAGTGGAATGTTTTGTTCCTATTGTTAGATTATTGACAATAAATAGCACTAAAATATTGACCTTTCTTCCATTATCCATGGCAGAACGGCAATTTCGACAGAGGTACCCATTAGAGCAACTGCATCAGTTTTCACTCCATTGTTCCGTGAAAGGAAAAGGTTCAAGTTTTCACAAAAGGTAGTCTGATCCACACAGGGTTAACATTCCAGCAGCTAATTAAAAATACCCTCATGCTGTGCTTTACTTCAATCCATGTTATTCTTTGGTTGATACAAATCACAGATGCTATTGTCCTTGGCATCAAATGTACAGTATGACAGTCTTTTTTTCTCTAAATGACAGGATTATTCTCCTTGTGATTCCTGAAGCTGGTACGAAGTACCGAATTAAAGGCCCAGATTTTCTGTTGGCAATATAAAAACTCTCAAAATAATGAGGACAACTGTGGATATATATCTTTAATCGACAAGGTCCAAAATTGTTCTGTCTTATCCTCACCCATGCCTGTGTGACATGATCAGATTTGGGTGGAGCTTACTGCAGTCCCTAACATTAACCCTTTATAAACATTACCTTATAGACACTTCAGCTATGGTAAGCAGTTTTTACTTTATTTACTCTAACTGAACCCTTGACGATCTTAAACAATTTTATCAAATATCCTTTTAGCCTCCTCTACACCAAAGGATAGTAAATGCAACTAATCTAATCTATCCCCATAACTGTAAGCCACCATCTGTGAAATCAGACGAGTAAATTCATGCTGTATCCTTGTCCAAAACCTTCACATAGTTTCTAAATTGTGATGCACATTGGATATTTGTGGAGGATCTTGAAACATGGTGGGCAGGACCAATTACAGCAGTTTTACGTCAATTCCTGCAGCACCCAGTTTTCATTGGAGTGGGTGAATGTTGCAATTAGTGAACCCTTGCCTTCCTGATTGGCCTGACAGAATTGTGGTTGAAAGCATTTCCTTGTTTCAGCCAATTTCAAGGCCAGCTTTTCAAGGACCCGTGGTTCCCAGCCATTCAGAGGAGCTGTAGTCTAGATGGGGGAACCTATCAAAAATGACTTCAAAATCTCCCCGCTCCGACTAATCCTCATACAGTCATGGACAGATTATACACACTGTACAGAACTGATACAGAACTCTGGTAACTGTAGGCGGAATGTATGGAAATGCTTAAAAGCAGTAACTTTCATAAATGAGATAACAAGGTTCTAGAGCTGGATGAACACAGCAGGCCAAGCAGCAACTTTTCTGAAGAAGGGCCTCGGCCCAAAATGTCAGCTTTCCTGCTCCTCTGATGCTGCTTGACCTGCTGTGTTCATCCAGCTCTACACCTTGTTATCTCACATTCTCCAGCATCTGCAGTTTCTACTATCTCTGAAACAACTTTCATAAATGAGATTGCTTTTAGTGCAACCCTCTAAAAATGTCAACAGCCTAATCTTTAAGCAAATCATAGCAAATACACTTCTTCATCTTAGCTGAGAATTCTTTGGAAAGTAACTCACCTCCTGTCACCCCAATAACTGTTCTACAAGGCACAAGCTACCTCCAGATAGATGACAGCCAAACCATTGTCATTCCTGCTGCTTGGAAAATGGCTTGGTGGCAGGACTGTGTAGGAATCCTCCCTAGTGTGGGTCCCCAGCATTATAATGGCTCCCATTTCTTTGTCTATCAAATGGGGTCTTGTGAAATCACATCCTTTTTTACTGCGGTTACACTGATACAGCACAAACGCAGATGGTGAGTACTTTTAAAAAATATGGTTTAAAAAGTCAGGCATCCTTAACTTTATAATGTTATGGAACAGCTGACTGATCTGTCATGTCATTGCATCTGGAGAGAGCTCTGTTTTCTTTTGAGTAGAGACCAGTGTGAGTCAGCCAATATAGCACGGCATGCCCATCAACACTTCTACAAAGCAACAACCAAGTAATTTGCATTGTAATTGAAGCATTACATATGTATTTCAGCAGAAAAGTGCACTTACAAACTGCTTAGGGTACATGAGTATTATTCACCACTGCAGAATCAGAGCAGCTGCACAGATAAATCATATCACTCACAGCCAGCCCAGTTTGTATGCAGATTTGGGTCTGGGCCTAGTGTTTTTGCAGTACAAAGTAAAGACAGCAGATCCTTGTTACACAATGTGGAGCTGGAGGAACACAGCAGGCCAAGCAGCATCAGAGGAGCAGGAAAGTTGACGTTTCGGGTCAGGACCCTTCTGAAGAGCCTTCTATTCCTCTGATGCTGCCTGGCCTGCTGTGTTCCTCCAGCTCCACATTGTATTGTCTCTGACTCCAGCATCTTCAATTCTTGCTATCTCTAAGATCCTTGTTACAGTTCCATCTCCACCTTGCATTGACTTCAAGTACAAAGAAGCAGCAAACACATTTCTTGATAGGGCACAAGGAATTTTACCCCTTTCTTGACCTAAATGTTATACAGCTAATTAAGGAAGCTTGCTTTCTTGCTATTTATTAAAAGGATTTTGTATCAGAATTTAAAACGATCTTGAGAAGTCTAATGGACAGTTTTGATTAGCAGCTTCTAATTTGGAACCATGCCACACCCTGCCTAATGTGAGAGCTGATCCCCTAAGTGTTACTTCAGTCAGATTAGGCATTAAGAGTGCTGATATAATATTGAGATTTTTCTGCCAATTTTGCATTAATGCACTTTTGAAGCTGTTTTGCATTAGTATAAAATGAGAATGTATCTGCACAGAATAAATCACTACAGTACCATCTGGTTTTCATTAAAAGATCACTGGTCCAGGAATGAAAGGAAAGTGGGAGCTTTGTTGATACTGGATAAGATGAACATTGCAGTCCTGGACAGAAAGGCTGTCCCAAGTAGTCAAGGACAGAATCTGTTCGTCTGGAGCTAAGGAATAAAAAAGGTGCAATTATGTTGCTCGGTGTAGCCTCTGCATAAAGAACTACAAATTTGTGAGGAACATGCAGAGAGATGCAGGATTTTTAGAATAGTTATAATTGGGAATTTTAATTATCAGAATGTAGATAGCAATTGTCTAACGGACAGAGAGAAGTAAGAGTTCCTAAAGAATTTTCAGGAGAACCTCTAAAAACAAGATGTGTTTAATCCAACTGGAAAGAAACCATTGCTAGACCATGTTCTTGGGAATAAGGAGATTCATATGGATCAGATATCAATAGAGGAACGTTTAAGGGCTGGTAATCACTGTACAACAAGGTTTACATTAGTATGGAAACAAAAATAAAATTCACTGTCAGAATAATTAATGGGGGCAAAGTCAATTCCAACGGCACAAGAATGGATCTGACACAGATAAATTGGAATCAAAAATTGGCAAACAAACTGTAGTGTCTACAAGAGCATGTCAAAGGCTGGGAATCCTGCAGTGGGTAGCTCAATCCCTGACTGCGCATAGCCAATCTACTATTTACAAGGTACAAATCAGGAGCGTGATTGGATACTCCCCATTTGCTCCACCTTGTGCCAGGTTCCTTAGGCAGTATCTTCCAAACTGATGACTACTTCCATTTAGAAGGACAAGGGCAGCAGTTACATAGGAACACCACCACTTGCAAGTTCTCCTTGAAGCCACACCCTATCCTGACTTGGAAATATGTCACTGTTCCTTCAGTGTCTTTTGGTCAAAATCCTGAAACTCCCTCCAGAGCGGCATTGTGGGTCTACCTACAGCACATGGACTGCAGCAGTTCAAGAGGCAAGTCACAAGCACCTTCAAGGGGTTCTAGGAATGAGCAATAAATGCTGGCTGGACCAGCAATGTCCACATCCAATGAGTGAATAAATAAAATGAACTGCAAAGAAGATACGGCTTTGGCATAGTCCAGATATACTACCACACATCAAGGGTTACAGGGTAAGTGTAAGTCAGGAATGTTGGATCAGCTATGATCCTATTGAGTGATAGAGCAGGTTCAAGGGGCTGAATGGTCTACTCCTGTTCCCATTTCTTATATTCTTAAATGGAAAAGCAAGGATCCCCCCAAATCCAGTGCTCCCTGGATGAGAAAAGAGATTGTGATTGAGGGGAGGAAGAAAATGTGAGCTTATAACTTATATACAAGAAATATTATAATTGAGAACCAGGCTGGATATAGAAATTTCAGAAGAGAATTGAGAAGGGAAATAAGAGAAGCAAAGTGAGAGTATGAGATGAACCAGGTAGCTAATAAAATAATAACCCAACAGCCTTCTGCAGGCATGTAAGAGTGGTAAAGGAAAAATTAGGGCAAATTAGGGACCATAAAGGGAATTAATACATGGAACAGAGACCATTGTTGAGGTTTTAAATGAAAGCTTTGCACATGCCTCCACAAAGGATGAAGATATTAGGCATGGTGAAAGATGAGATAATTCAGAAACTTGAAGGATTTTAAATTAATAAGGAGGTAAATTGATAAGGTATTGAAGAGGGTCCTGGAGTTAAAGCTAATGAGACAAAGATCATATAAGACACATACCAGGATATGATCAAAGTGAGAGTGGATATTGAAGAGGAACTGGCCCTACTTTTTCAATGTGTCTTAGACTGGTGGCACCAAGATTTGGGGAATTGCAAATATTAAACCTTTGTTCATAAAAGAGTGTGAACATAAGTTCAGCAACTATGGGCCAGTCAGTTTATCCCCTAGTGTTGTGGAAGCTTCTGGAAAACATAAATTGGGATTAAATTAATAGCCACATGGGCTTCTATAGGTTAATTAATGATAGATAGTGCAAATTTGTTAATGCCAAATTCTGTTGATATAACTTGTTCGAGTGTTATTCTGAAGTAAGACAAGGCTATGATGGTAATGCTGTGGAAGTGGTATACATGGACTTTCAAAAGGCATCTGACAGCATATCACACAGCAGACTTATGAGCAAACGTGAAACTCATGGAATAAAAGGGAAAGTAGCAACATTGATATAAAATTAGCTGAAGGAAAAGAAACAAAAAAATAGTGGCTAAATGATGTTTCTTGGTCTCATGGAGGTTTATACAGGAGCTTCCCAGGATTCCAGCTAATACAAATAAATTATTTGGATATTGGCGTACAAGACATATTATCTAAATTTGTAGAAGATATAAAACTTGAAAGTGTTGTGAACTGTGAGGAGGATAGTATAGGACTTTGAAAGGCCATCAACATGGATTTGCTGAAGAAATTACAGATGAAATTTAATGTGGAGAATAGTGACGCGATTTCTTTTAGAAACAAGAATGCAGAAAGGAAAAAGGTACAATTCCAAAGTGGGAGCAGGAGCAGGAGTCCTACATTTCACCATAAATGATTGAAGATTGAGTGTGTACTTGTTAAAAAAAATACAGCATCATAATTTTTATTAATACAAGCAGAGTAGAAAAATATGGAAGGGATGTTAAACTTGCAAAAAGTACTGCTTCAGCCCCATCAATATTTCAGCCAATTCTGGGCGCCACACTTTAAGAAGGATTTGAAGGCTTTAGAAAGAATGCAGGAAAGATTCATGAGAACTGGTCTAGGAATGATGGACATCAGTTATGTAGTTAAATTAGAGAAGATGGAACTGTTTCTTTGAAGAGGAGGTTAAGAGAAGATTTGATAGAGATATTCAAATCATGAGGTGTCTAAATAGAACATGGTGAAAGGTTTTGAAACTAGATGACACAGACTTAAGGTAATTGGCAGAAAAATGTTAGCAGATTACTAGAGCCAATACAGTAAAATTGGATTAATTTCCACTTATCAGTAAACAAAAGGGGCTTATCAGGAATAATCAGCATGGTCTGTGAAGGGGAGGTTGTGCATAACTTAAGTGGTTTTTTTGAGCAAGTAACAAAGGAGGATGTTTGAAGGGAAAACAAAAAGTGCTGGAGATCAGGCAGCATCCATGAAGAGAAAGCAAGCTAGTGTTTCGAGTCTAGGTGACTGTTCATCAGAGCAGAGGATGATTGTTCAGTGGATGTTGGTAAGGAGTGTGACAATGTCCCATCTAGCAACCTAATCAGGGAAATTAAAATCCTTTGGATACAGAGGAATGTAGTGAATTGGATCCAAAATTGACTCAGTAACAGGAAACAAAAAGTCATGTGACTGGCTGTCTTTGCAAATGGAAAATGGTCTGCAGTGGCGGGTTTCTTGCTGTTTGTAGTATTTATTCATCAGCCTGAAATGACAGTGGCATGATTGTGAAATTTGCCAATGACTCAAAAAAATGGCAATATAGTTAATCGTGGAGAGGATGGCAGCTGACTGCAGAATGACACATGCTTTGGTTCAGTGCATAGAGAAACAACAAATGGAACTCAATCTGGAGAAGTTCGAGGTTAGGACAGCATATGATGCAAAGAAGCACATGATAAATAAAGCACAATGAATAACAACATACTTTCTTACCTATCCTTGAGTCATCTGAAAATCTAGCTACCATGCTTTCACATGTCTCATCTATATACAAAAGTTCTCAATTGGTGAAAGATCCACAAAATGGTAAAATAATACACAAAAGTATGAACCATTTGGACAGTATGATTAGTTTACCATAAATAATATAGTGCAAAATGCAATAGTGAAAACAATTCTCTGTTGCTGAGAGAAGCATGAGGAGATTTTCTTTAAATCAATGTTCACAATCTGGAGCCGGTGGCTACAAAGCAAATCATGACATTCACACAATAAATGCCTCAAACAGAACTGGCAATCAGAACATATTCTGCTTTAAAAACTAATTACATTATTTCTATAATGTGAGAAGTAATTAATGACTTTTAAGAAAACAGGATATCCAATTTTGAAGCATTAAAACAATTAATAAGCCATGAAATTGTAATGACACTTAAGCAATATTAATTAGCAAAGGTTGTTCTAACTCTCAGCAATGATATAGTTACAGAAAATCTCACAAAATATGCAAGTTTTAGAAACCACTCAATCTCTTGTCTTAGCAACAAAATTAACACATAAAGGAATGAATCTTGACTTTGTACAAAAATGTAAAACAGATGACTCAACAGCTCAATTTATACCTCTTCCAATTTGACTTCATTGGGAACAAAAACAGGGAGAGATATAAAATGGATGACTAGCTTGCTGTCACCTGTATTGAAGTATCACATAAAGTTAAAATATATATCAGTGGACTGCTTTGAATTATAGGGACACCAAACCAGAGGGTCATAAATATAAGTTACTTACCAAGAAATCTAATAGGGAATTCAAGGGAAACCTCTTTACCCGGAGAGTGGGAAGAATGTGGAATTGGACGTGTAGAGGATGGGGTGAACTGCAGAGATGCCTTTAAAGGAAAGTTAGATAAGTTTATAGACAGAAAAGCATAAAAGGACATTTTGTTACATTTTTGGAATGAAGGATAGTGGGAGGAAGATATAGAGTCATAGAGCTGTACAGCATTGGAAACAGACCCTTCAGTTCAACTTGTTCATGCTGACCAGATATCTTAAATTAATCTAGTCCCATTTGCCAGCATTTGGCCCATATCCCTCTAAACCCTTCCTATTCACGTACCCATCCAGATGCCTTTTAAATGTTGTAATTGTACCAGCCTCCACCACTTCCTCTGGTAGCTCATTCCATACAGGCACCACTCTCTGCATGAAAATGTTGCTCCTTCGGTCCCCTTTAAATTCTTCCCCTCTCAACTTAAAGCTATGCCCTCTAGTTTTAGACTCCCCCATCCTGGAGAAAAGTCTTTGTCTACTCACCCTATCCATGCCCCTCATGTTTTTATAAACCTCTATAAGGTCACCCCCTTAGCCTCCGATGCTCCAGGGAAATTGGCACCAGCCTATTCAGCCTGTCTCTCTAGCTCAACCCCGGTAACATCCTTATAAGTCTTTTCTGAACCGATTCAAGTTTCACAACATCCTTCCTATAGCAGGGAGACCAGAATTGCATGCCGTATTCCAAAAATGGGCTTACCAATATCCTGTACAACCGTAACATGACTTCCCAACTCCTTTACTCAATGCACTGACCAATAAAGGCAGTATAGAAACTATGGAGTATAAATATTGGTGTAGACCAGTTGGGTTTAATAAGCTTTCCCTGCACTGTAAAATTTCTATGCAATTACTTCTTATACATAACAGAATGTCATTGAATGCAGGAGCTAGATTTTACCATTTGTAATGTAATATTTTTAGTGAACATCAAGGAAGAGTCTGGAAAACTTCTGCAGTGTAAATTTGCAACCCTGACAACTCTCACTTAAGGTTTGCTGGCACAAGAAACAAGCTTGAGGAGGCAGCTTCACACATTCAACTTCACAGGGGCTGAAGCATTGCAACAACCTCCTGAGGCATCAGCAAACAGTGACATCTGTGCACAGATACAGTCAGATGCCAATTTCAGAATCATTTTTGCAGTTGTGTAATTCAGGGTAATATCCCTCCCCTTCAAAACAAAAACACCTGTTTTAATTCCTCTTACCTCCTTCCCTATCATCATTAATTGCAGTTTTTCAAACAACATCTTGCTCACCCATCTGTTAACAAACTGCCCAAGAAAAAAATTAGCACAAGCTCATAATCACTTTCCCCCGTCTGTGTAAGTATGTGAAGTGAATAAACCGTTCCAACTGGTGTGAGATTTTTCTTCTATCATGTCAAAAATTCAATTGAAGGTAAAGTCTAATTTATTTAATGAACGTTAATGGAAGATCACAGATTTTTTTTTGGATCTTTTGCCTTTTGAGAAGCAAAGTACAAAATCATTCCATTGAAAGAGCAATTAAAGTTGAAAGAATGAAAACCTTCGAATTTTTAAGGACTGGATAATGTGCCAGCTTACTTTCAACCACAGGCAAATGCCTAAAATTACTTCCAGTACATGGCATCCATTACTGCTGGATTCAAAACAACATTTGTCCATTTGGTTAAATAAGCTTAATTAGCATACATTCTTGGCCTCAGTTAAACAGATCAATGCAACTTACTTCCACATTTGAAGTCAATCAATGACCTTAACTAATTATTTGTACATTAATCTCTTTATTCTCAATCTTCCTGATTAGCTTGATGAATAAATGCATACACATGGAGCTAAAACCGTACAGTCCAAGATTATCTATGCTTCATTAATAAAGGCATAGAGTACAAAAGCAGGGAGGTTATGCTGAACTTATATAGGACAATTGGTTTGACTGCAACTGGAGTATTGTGTTCAGCTCTGGGTACCACACTTTAGAAAGGAGGTGAAGGCATTGGAGAAAGTGCAGAAGAGGTTGGTGAGAATGATTTCAGTATTGTGAAACATCAGTTATGAGGCTAGGTTGGAGAAGTTGGGATCATTTTCCTTAGAGAGGAGAAAATTGACAGGAAATTTGATAGAAGTTTTCAAAATCATGAGGGCTCCAGACTGAGGGGACAAAGGAAGTATTCTCATTCATAAAAGGATTGAGAACCAGAGGGCACTGTTTTAAAATGTTTTGTTAGGGAAGCAAATACCAGGTGAGAAGAATCTGTTTCAGTAAATGGTTTAGGTATGGAACGCATTACCTATAAATGTGTGGTGGAGGCAGGTTCAATTTGGGCATTCAAGAGGGTATTGGATGTTTACTTCAATAGAAACAATTTGTAGGATTATGGAGAAAAGGCAGGAGATTGGCAACAAGTCAAAATGCTCAAAGAATTTGTGCATATACATATACTGCCGCACAGTATCATCTCTGTGACTCTGTGATCTCTGCACCCCCATTAATTTTTGTCCCTCATGAGGTGGCTGATTAGAAACCAGCCAGTATCTTCGAAACTTCTGGACTGTGCCACCGTAAAGACAAGTGCAGCAGACACACGCGAGCACTACCATGGTCAAGTACTGCTCCAAGACACACGCACCATCTTGGACACCACTTCATCATCATTGTGTCAAAGTCCACAACTCTAAACCTCGCAGCATCATGAGAGTACCTTCACCCACAGATTGCATCAGTTCGGGGATCGAGCCTAACCCCACTGTCTCAAGGGCAACTCAGGATGGGCTGTAAATATCTGGCCTTCCAGTGATACCAAGCATACAAAGAATGAATAAAATGAGTCGCACCATTTTCCTTTTACCACTGGGATTGTCATTTTTATTTTCTTGTTCAATACTTTGAGATGCCCGCTGGAAAGTGGTAATGTGTGGGCATTGGATGAAAGCAGGACTGGGATTGACTGTATCTTTTTTTTCTAATATGAAATAGCCTGGTGATATTTCTTCACATTCCAAAATGATGATGTAAGTGAATTTTAGGAGCCTTGTCATTGTCCATTATTAACCACTGAGGCAGTTGAGGTTGAAGAAAAATACTCCTTCTTGTAAAGACAAATTGCTCAGTGAAAGTTGTCCATTCAGCCTAATCAGTGTGTATCAGTGTTTTCCCTCCTGTAGTCCTCTTTCCATCATACTCTTTCATCCTTACATGCCCATTTCCTTCATCCTTCTATCCAATCAAAATTTAAAAGCCCCAATTGGTAACACTGGAAATTAATTACTTGGCCTCATATCTTTCTGCATAACAAATGTTATTTTTAATCACTTGTGGGACATGCTGACCAGCATTAGTCACCCACCCCAGCTGCCTATGAACTGATTGGCTTGCTAGGTCATTTCAGAGGGCAGTTAAGTGTCAACCACATTGCTGTGGGTCTGGAGTAAGGATGGGAGAACTCCATCCATGAAGAGCATTAGTGAACCATGTGGGTTTTACCTGACAATCAGCAATGGTTTCATGGTCATCAATAGATTTTTAATTCCAGATTTTATTTTAATTGAATTCAAATTCCATCATCCACTATGACAGGTCCTCAGAACATTGGCTAAGTTTCTAGATTAATATTCTAGAGATAATGCAGTCAGCCATCACCTCACCTCTTCACCAGACTTTATTCTAGATCTTTTACATTTTATCTTTTATCTATGGTCCCTTAGTTTGGGCCCTCAGCTACATTAAGCAGTTTCCAAGTGGAATCTTACAGGGGTCTGAGTAATGTGAACTGTGGCGAGATTTATGGAAGAATCAGATGAGAAATCTGTTCAGACCTACCTAAACATCTGGTGAATCTCGCTTCATCTTTTATGCCTTTTCACAAACGGCACTGTGAATTTCTCATTAGACAGCAGCGAGTTGCCAGTTAAGAAGGATTATAGCTTGTTACTTGCCTTGTTGATGACCAAATTAATAATTTTAACTACATTAATGATCAGTTTTATATTTTACCAAACTTGCCAAATAAGCTAGACGTTGAGAAAACCTGACATGGAAACTAGAGGTATGTCATGGATTCAGCTCACCACTTGCTCTGAATGGCCTCCATGTTGTTTACGAACAAAGTGCAGCTCAAGGCTTGATTATTGCTGTGCAGCAGTGTGCTATGTCAATGTCACACCTGCACTGCGAGCCAGCAGCGTTTGTGCAGCAAGCAGGCAGCCATTTCTCAATGTCTTAGCAGAGTAATCCTCACCAAAATCCATGGAGACACCCATCAGTCAGGAAGCTCTGGCGCAGCAAGTCAACAATAGTCTGCTGTACTAGTCCAAAGAAGAGTCATGGTCAGACATCCTCTCAGAGTGTTCTCAGTGGGGAGTCCTCACCTCTGCCACCTAGGGAATGGGTTGCACTTATTCCTGTGGCTCCATAGTGATCAGTCTGGCATGGGGTAAGGCTAGCATGGTCAGGGAGATGTACAATCAGGGATCTGGGCATATCTCATCTGGGGCTGTGCAAATAGGTTGCTTAAGTGCGTGGGCCATGGTCAGTCCTTTGGCTCCGTGTCAGAACCTACGGGAAAGGGGGACTAAGTTTGAGGCAGGACAAGGGGGTGCTGCTACCATGCAAATGAGACTCTGTAAGTTAGTCTTAGGGACTGGGTGCTGCAGGCTGGGAGAAGTGGAGATAACAACTGTGGTGGGTGGGAGGCTAACAGATTCAGTAAAGAGCGATACAGTACTGTATGGATGGAAAAGGAGGGTGATGTATAAGTTGGAGTTTTGTTCATAGTTAGAATATCCTGGCTTCAAAGGGAAGCAGTAAATGACCACAGTTGGCATGATCATCTGACATGCCAGGGACTTGTGGGAAAATTGGCAAAGTGCAGCCTTATATAGACGTGTTTGGTCGGGACCTGGGGAGCTGTAAACCTATAGTTTACAAGAAGGTGAACCAGGAAGGGGATTTTGATGCTTAGGGCCTCAACGACATGATGAGGGGGAGGCTGCAAGCCACTGATTTGAGAGCACTTGCTGTCACCTTCATTATTCTGAAAATCCACAGTGCACAATGGGGAAGAAAATGGCTGCAACCACATTCAGAGTGAGTGGGGTATGTAATACAACCTGTGAGAGTGGGAGTTACAAGACCCAGCAATATTAGGGCTACTTAAGAGAAAGAACTCTACACACAGACCCATGTGCTGGTCAGGACACAGAGCTGTAAATATCATAATTTGGACCTGGAAGCAGAAACAGTTTGTGACGAGGGCTCCATTCAGATGAACTGAATCTTAAACCAGTGTACAACATTGTGGGAAAGCAAGTAAGTGGTTTTAATATAATTCATTTGCATTTAAAACCACATGTTTCTTTGCACCTGGATATATAGTCATAGAGGTATAGTCATAGGGTCATACAGCACAAAACAGACCCTACGATCCAAACAGTCATGCTGACTGTTAAAACCTTTGGACGAAGTGGAATGAGAAAAGAATATTCATAAAATGGGGTAGGAAGATAAGAAAGTAGAAGTTGGAATCAATGTCAGAAAACGTGAAATGATATTTCAGTTAATATAACGCAGTAATTGCATTTTGAATGAATTGAAGATTGTTCCTGTTATAAATTTAACAGATTTAAAGGTCAGAGAGGTTCAGAGCATATTAAAGAGCAGTCTTCAGACTGATGAAGAAGGCTTTGTTTGAATTCTATGAGCTATATTGGAAGCTGCACTGTGGGAAAGCTCTAATTTTATGAAGGCTACAGATTTGCTGGAGGGGAAACTTACTATTCTTTCATTAGAAAAGCACAAATTATTTAGAGATATTATGAAATTGTTTACAATAATTTGAAAATGGGACAAGGTAGACTATTTTTCCAAGTTGCTTCAAGTCTTTAGAGGGATTTCTGATGCAAGGCCTAGTGAGTTTTCTTGCTATATCTAACCATCCACCACATCTGATTCTGGGCCCATCTTACCACACGCTCTTCCCAGAAAAACTCACGACTCATTGGATGCCCCCTGAAAGACTCCATCTTATGCCGACTCCATCTTTAAAAGGGCCGCCGTGCACCCAAACAAGGGCTGACATTCTGACGTTGGGAGAAGAAGAAGTTGGTCCTCTACGCCAACCATTCAGCAGCGCATTCAGGTGTCTGCCCACACACAAGACTGTCAACTTCCGCTTGTCTGCCATGTCCGGGAAAATGCCAGGAAATGTTTATGGTAGCTCTGTACTGACAGTGTTTGTCCTAGTACACAACAGGTTTTCAAAGATAACAAGGTGTAGAGCTGGATGAACACAGCAGGCCAAGCAGCATCAGAGGAGCAGGAAGGCTGACGTTTCGGGCCTAGACCCTTCTTCAGAAATGGGGGAGGGGAAGGGGATTCTGAAATAAATAGGGAGAGAGGGGGAGGCGGATAGAAGATGGATAGAGGAGAAGAGAGGTGGAGAAGGAGACAGACAGGTCAAAGAGGCGGGGATGGAGCCAGTAATGGTGAGTATAGGTGCGGAGGTAGGGAGGAGATAGGTCAGTCCAGGGAGGACAGACAGGTCAAGGGGGCGGGATGAGGTTAGTAGGTAGGAGATGGGGGTGCGGCTTGAGGTGGGAGGAGGGGATAGGTGGGAGGAAGGACAGGTTAGGGAGGTTGCAGGAACAGCAACTCATATTCCGCTTGGGAACCCTGCAGCCCAATGGTATCTATGTGGACTTCACAAGCTTCAAAATCTCCCCTCCCCCTACTGCATCCCAAAACCAGCCCAGCTCGACCCCGCCTCCCTAACCTGTTCTTCCGTCTCCTCTCCATCTATCTTCTCCTCTATCCATCTTCTGTCCGCCTCCCCCTCTCTCCCTATTTATTTCAGAACCCCCTTCCCCTCCTCCATTTCTGAAGAAGGATCTAGGCCCGAAACGTCAGCCTTTCTGCTCCTCTGATGCTGCTTGGCCTGCTGTGTTCATCCAGCTCTACGCCTTGTTATCTCAGATTCTCCAGCATCTGCAGTTCCTACTATCTCTGAAACAGGTTTTCAAAGATGTCTGCCAAAGAATCATACAGCACAGAAAATGGACCCTTCGATCCAACCAGTCCTCACCAACCATAGTCCCAAACTAAACTAGTCCCACCTGCCTGCACTTGGCCGATATACCTTGAAACATTTTTTATTCATTTATTTGTAAAATGTCTTTTAAACGTTGTAACTGTACTCACATGCACCACTTCATCTGGAAGTTCATTCCACACATGAAATACTCTCTGTGTAAAAAGATTGCCCCTCATTTCCTTTATAAATCATTTTCCTTTCGCCTTAAAAATATGCCCCTTAGTCTTGAAATCCCCTACCGTAGGGAAAAGGACACCTGCCATGCACTTTATCTATACTCCTCATGATTTTATAAACCTCTATACAGGTCACCCCTCAAACTCCCAGGCTCAAGTGAAAAAAGTAGCAGCCGATCCCGAAAACTCAAACCTTCCATTCCCAGCAATGTCTCATTTGTGCTATTTATAGGGGATATCATTTAAGTTTGTCTAATAGTAGTTAATAATCCATTTTTCCACTGGATGAAGGAAAACATTTTTTATAATCCGTTTCTTGATAGTTTTTTGATGAAACCAGTTGTGAGTTTCTTTTGCCTTAGATTTTAGTCAAAATCAGCCAAATGAACTATCTTGGGGATGCAATCAATCATTGACACATTTGTGAGGTCTCACAGTATAGTGCTACTTCATTACCGGTGCGCTCTTCCAATCTGAGCCACAGCAAACATTCTGGGGCACTGGCCAGACCTTTGAACACAGATGGCATGGAATTGAATGTGGAGGAAAATTAATTGGTAAATGATAAAATGACAGATATCACATTTCCCATAATATAAAATAAAATCACATGGAAGTTGCTAAACTATTCTGCAGATGGATAAATGATTTATTGTCATGTTCATCGTGAAAATACAGTGAGAAGTGTTTTGTCGCCACAGTCCGGCGCTGTTTTGAGTTACAAGAAGAATAAAAAGAAATTACTTAAAAATGTGCATGGACCCAGGGCTTCTGCGAAGTCTCTGTAAGGTGTACCAGTTCTCAAGGAGTCCCACTCAAGGAACAGCAATGATGATGCTGATGCCCCAGGAGATCCTGGCTTTGCTGCCACCACCTCACTGACACCCCAAAGAGTCTAGGTTCCAGGCCTACCACCAATGGCTGTCCAAATTCTGGGCACTGTCACCAGGAGTCCGGGCTCCGAGCCTACTGCCAACACTGTAGCCATCCCTCCACGGACACTGACCTAGCTTCAAAGATGAAGAAGAAAGGAAGAAGAAACGAAAAAGGATGAAAAATACATTGAGAAAACAATGTTGCCAGCCTGTAGCAGATAGGCTCAGACAAGCCCAAACAGTACCTACCCTGTCTGCGCCATCTTAATGAATAGCAGAGATAAAGAGTGAAGCGCCATCCCCAATGATTTTACAAGACTTATTTGGGGCTAAAGCAATAGAATTCACAAATGAGTTAATGTGGAATTTCTTGAAAAAGCAACAAAGGCAAAGATGATTAAAATATTGGCATTCACTTGGCACTGGAGGGAATAAACAAAAAAACGATAAGGTACACCCAATAATGAGTTGCTTGACTTGGAAAGAATTAAAAAGCCACTAAAGCACTTTGATCGTGAAAAAGAACTAAAGCAGTTTGAAAGGGAAATGGATCTTCAAAGATCTCAGCTTGTGGAAAACTAAAGTAAAAGAGAATTTAATGGATTGGAACGACAGATTCAGCAGAGAAGTAAAACAGATAGAGAGGAAACTGAGTAAAGAATGCAGGTTTGCAGGTTGGAAATTAAAACAGAGATCTCTGATGTTGAAGTTTCCAATGAGGAAAACCTTAGCCATAATTTGGAGTTCTGTAAGGAAATGTTTAAATTTTCACAGGCTCTGCCATAATTTGAGGATAAGAATGTGAAATCATTGAAATGGATTCATTTGAAAAGATAGAAAAACAAATTCCATACCTGAAGGAAAACTGGACTCTGGTCATGCAGAGTAAATGGAGATGAGGGTGGCAGTGGCTCAGTGGTTAGCACTGCTGCCTCACAGGACTAGAGACCTGTTCAATTCCAGTCTCGAGTGGCTGTCTGTGTGGAGTATGCACATTCTCCCCGTGTCTGCGTGGGTTTCCTCTGGTTACTCCAGTTTCCTCCCACAGTCCAAAGATGTGCAAGTTAGATGGATTGGCCATGCTAAATTGCCCATAGTGTCCAGGGATGTTCACGCTGGGTGGGTTAGCCATGGGAAATGCAGGGTTACATAAATAAGGTGGGGTCCAGATCTGGTTGGGGTGCTCTTTGGAGGGTGGGTACATGCGCCAAATAGCCTCTTTGTGCACTGTAGGGATTCTACGATTCTGTGAAGGACTGCTCATGAGATTTATCAATCACTGTAAAGAGGAGGTTTCTATGGATTAGGGTGCTGTAAAAAAAATTATTTTGGGTGTGTATGACTTAATCCCTGAAGCAGACAAGCAAAAGTTTCAAAACTTAAGGTAACAGTCTGGACATAACTGCATTGAATTTGAAAGCAAAAGAACTTTCACCAGTGGTTATGGGCATGACTAGTAAATACCATGTATGAAGCTCTGAGAAATTATTCTCTGAGAAGAATTTAACAATTTACCAGCTTTAGTCATTAATACCTATGTTGAAAAACACAGCATTGCAATTCTGAGACAGGCAGCAGGAACTGCTGATGATTATGGGCTAATCCACAAAACTAAACATTTTCTTTGTTATCCCTATAAACCTAAGAAGGGTACAATGTAGGAAAGTGAAAGGAAAGGAAGTAGCCAGGGTAAAGAAGGAACAGCAGGGATTATTTCATAAATTGAAAGGGAAGATGCAGAGAGTTAAAGTGAGAATAGTAAGCCAAAGTGTTTCACCTGTAACACAGTGAGACATATGGTTTGGAATTCTGGAAGTTGTGTAAGAAGCCAATCAAACTCATTAGGGCTCATAAAAGTGATTCCGATAAAGGAGCTTAGCAGGAAAATACCATGCATCAAATTAGAGATTTAACTGCAACTTTGAGACTGAACATAAGTTGTGCTGTGAAGCAGGGGAGGTGAACAAGGTAGATAACAGACAATGGATTTTTGTCTTTGAAAGATACATCTAAACTCGTAACTATGTTCGGGGATACAGAAACTATTCAAACTCTTCTGCAGTAGAAGGACATCACTTTCCATCCAGAAAATGCATTGGAAACCAAAGTTTTAATAAATGTGTAAGTGGAGGATACATTCCTGTTCTGTTGTGTAAAGTTCATTGAGAGTGTGATTTGATGTCTCAAACAGCAGTAGTAGGAGTTTTTCAGAAAGTATCCATGGATAGACCTGACTTATTCCAGGGCAATGATTTAACCAAAGTGGAAGTTAGAGCTTTACCCATAATCATAGAATTGCTGAGTGCCCTTGAAGAGATGGAGCAGTGACAGCAACAAATCCTAAGTATGTTTTCATCAGGTATGGTGGCTAGAGCAATAGCTGAACAACGTCCATCGTCAAAGTTTGCATTAAACCTAGAAGCAAATGTTAGAAAATGCAAAACTTTGTACAAAGGCCAAGAAAATTAGATCCAAAGTTAAGTAGAGAGGTGATAATACCTAGTGATATTATCGTTGGACTGTTAATTCAGAGACCCAGATAACGTTCTGGGGACCCGACTTCGAATCCCGCCACAGCAGATGGTGAAATCCGAAGTCAATAAAAAATATCTGGAGTTAAGAATCTAATGATGACATGAATCCATTGCTGATTGTCAGGAAAAACCATTTGGTTCACTAATGTTCTTCAGAGAAGGAAACTGCCATCCTTACCTTGTCTGGACTACACGTGACTCCAGACCCACAGCAATGTGGTAAACTCTGAACTGCCCTCTGGGCAATTAGGGATGAGCAATAAATGCTGCCTAACCAGCGACCATCTCATCCCGTTAATGAATAAAGGTTGAGGCTGACGGTGAAGAAGGAGTGTGATGAAATACTCCTCATCAACCTGGATGACTGCAGCTCCAAAACCAACTTGACACCTTCCAGGGAAAGTTCACCAAAGATCCTCAGACAGCACCTTTCAAATCCACAACCACTTCCATCTAGAAGGACAAGGGTAGCAGACACATGGGGACACCACCTCCTGCAAGTTCCCCTCCAAGCCACTAACCATTCTGACTTGGAAATATATCGCCGTTCCTTCACTGTTGCTGGGTCAACATCATCGAATTCTCTCTCTAAGGGCAATGTGGGTGAAAGCACGTTGACTGCTGTGGTTCAAGAATGCAGCTCACCAACACCTTCTGGAGGGAAACTAGGGACAGGCAATAAATGCTGACCAGCCAGTGACACCAACATATTCCATGAGTGAATAAAAATACACAGCAAACTTTGGAGAGATACCATGAGATTCACAAGGCAAAGATTAAGGCAAATTGTCATGGATATGCAGGGTTGCAACAAAAGATTGTAAATGTTGTTATCTGCTACCAGAGATTCACTAAATTAATTAACTGGATTTAGTCTAAATGAATTGATCTATGAGCATGGGTTAAGAGGAAAGTAAAAATGATGAGGAAAGAGCTTTGGACACAAAATAATGAATCTCCAATGTTGGACCATGTGTCCATGTTTCTAGAGAGGTTCAAAAGAGCATGTAAAATAGCACAGAAGTGTTTATAACTATGCAGGCAAAGATGTAAGGAAGGGCAAATAAACACGCTGCAACAAGAAATGAAGTGTTGGTGTTTCTATCTTTACATTGTGTATCTCTCAAAGTGTGATTTAGTGATCCCTACAAGGTACTCAAGGAGGTTAGTAAAATGAGGTCAATTGAATTGAATTAGTTTTATTGCCACATGCACTCACGTGAGTACAGTGTAGAATTTACACATCACCACTTACGGCGCCAGCTTAGGTACAAAACTGCCCAGGTACAGCTCCTTGAGTACAAATTGTTAGGAAAAAAATAGAAAGGTAAAGAAATAAGAAAGTCCAGTCTTACAGATCTTCAAAAGTACAAAGGCATAGTAATAATTTCGAAAAATAAGGAAATAAAAAGTTCAGAATAACGGTCCTTCCATGATAATATATTGAAAAGAAAAGAAATTAAAGAAAGTGAATTTAAGACAAAGTCCACTTAGTCCATGTCACAGCTCTGGGCTCAAACACCCAACCCCACCCTCCCGTTGGAATTCCTGGTCGGACCCATCATGATGCCGAAGAGAAAGCCGTGTGGAATCACAGACTGATCTACCGACTGGTAGATGTTACAGATCACAGGAAGAAGAACCAGTTATATCACATTAACATGTTAAAGCAGTATAATCACAGAGAGAAGGATTAAAAAGCACCAGTATGTCAGGTGGTAAGATCAGTGAATGTTGACCGAAACAGAAAGAGAGAAGTAGAAAGCACAGTGGACAGTACATAAAGCAAATCTCTTACAATCCAATCTGACAAGACTGAAATACAAAACTGCTGGACACCACATTTTCATGTGTAGAGGAAGGAGAATGGCAAGATCTGGTCAGGTTACCTGGAAAATTAAAGAAAATTTGTAGAGATACACCAGTACAGTAGAGATGTACAATGGTAGCCAAGCATGATGTGAATGTCAGGGAATCAATATCAATAAAACATCATTCTTGTTGTTTAAACTTGGAATTAAGCTCAAGTGGAAATAAAGATTCAACACATGCTAGAAAATCACATGACGGAACCAATTTGGAGTTCACCAGTGTTATTAATTCGCAAACCAGATGGGTCAACTAGATTCTGCACACACCACAGAAAAGTAAATGGAGTCACAAAACAGATGCACAATCAATTGTTTGCCAAGAAGATTGTATTAAGAGGCAATGCTTCTTATTAAGATTGATCTATTTATTGAAGGAGTACTGGCTAGTATTGTTAATATCAACAGCTAAGGAGTTATCAGCTTTATTTACAGCGTATGGGTCACATCAACGTTGAGCTCAGGTTTAAAACATCCCAGCTACCTTCCAAGGACTCATGAATCAAGTTGCAATTAGTGTGCCCAATTGTGCAGATTAATCAGATTATTTGGTTTCATACAGAAATATCTGGGAGAAATATATAAAACAATTAGAAGACTTACATAAGCAGTGACCATTGGTTGGTCTAGTGATAAAATTGTCTGGATTGATTTCAGGAAAATGGGAATAAGTTACATGGGATGCACCATGGGACAAGAACATGTTGCCAAGAACAGCAAACGTGAGGGCTCTGATAGATTTCCCCATCCTGCAACTGAATAGAAAACCATGACATTTCCAGGTATGTGTGTTTTGTTTTTAGTTAATCATCCATTTGCTAATTTTCAACTGATAAGTTTGTTTATAATGGATAAGTTTATTTTGTTTATTAATGGAATTTGCTGGGAGTATCTTTTATCATTGATAGCAATCAAAGTCAGGCAAATTAACTCTCTTGGTGATTCAGTTGATTATCTATATATTTGTGATGGCTCATGGAATAGCAGGGCTTGACTACAAGCACACTTTTCACATAATGGCTGTGATTTTCCAGAAATACTCCTTCACAATTATCAAAAACCTAGCACCACATGAATTGGATGACATTAACACATGATATTACAAGTTATACTTCAGTGGTTTATTCAAAGTTTAACAAATGAATTGTTTATGTGGATTTTCAAAGAAAACGTTTGCTTGTTCTGTCATTCAAAAATATTATAGTCGATCAGTGACCTAACTCTATGTACTGACATTTGCAACTCATCCCTTCTAGTGGATTAGTTCAAGTTTGTGGTTAAACTGGAAACCAAAATGCCTTACATTGCATTATTCAATATAACTACTGCTTTGACTCAGGTCTGCATTATTTTACACCGATGACAGTCTAAGCAAAAGTTTTTGTCACCTCCTGTTCCTTTCTCATTTTGCTTCTTTTTAATAACTGTGTTCCTCCTTTTAAAGATTCTAAAACCTCTGTATACTTTGTTGTAAATGGTAAGGGAGATTTACCTGCCAAGGCAGTTTCATTATCACTGACAAATTTATCAGATTTGTAGCTGAAAAAGCAATTTGGCAATAGAACAGGATTCCTAAATCATCAAAGTGCATATCAGTGACCTAAGATCACTGCTACATTCCCTCAGATGAACTAAATCATAAACTTCTTATACACGTTGAAACCTGGCTTTCACTTCAAACAGCTGTAATGATAAAGGGACTGATTAAATAATATTCTTAATTGATTACAAATTTAGGGTGCATAAAAGTAAAATTTTAAGGTCCTCCATTTCATAAAGCGCTATTTGAGAAAACTTGGGGAAGAAGGCACTTAATAGACTACTTTATGCACCACCTCATCAATTGGATTCTATGACAGAATTGATGATAAAATGGACCTTAAGTGGCACCATTTGTCTCGCTTCTTGCAGTATATTTGATAAGAGTCCTTATATTAATGGTTTACAATGCTGTCAACAGTTGCTGTATGTCAGGCAATAAAGAGATTGTCAGACAATATCAAATAGCAAAACATGTGGGATAAGTCTTGCCATTCACAACATCACTGCTTTAGTCTTCAATTTTATCGCAGCTATCCAAGAAAAAGCTAGCCAATTGAAATGTTTTCCCAGCAGGTTCAGCAGCTAAAGCCCTGAATTGCTCTGTATAGGCAAGAAAACAATTTTATAATTTCTTTCTGTTGAGACCTTTCCCACTTATTGAGCAGTGAACAAAATAATAGTCACTTTAGAAGAGTTATGCACGTGTAGGTTTTTGCTTACGTGGCCATAGTTAAATTAATGCAACCATTGTAGATACACCCCTGTGCTATAAATTCAACAGTTCCACCACTAGGGGGACTTAAGTGCAAGCAGAAGATTACATGACCATGGGCTTTAGAAACGTTTATATGGGGGAGGTGAAACAGGCATTCCAATGAATAAGATTTTTAAAAGATTTAGAAGGATAATAAAGCTATTTGGTATGACTGAACCGACTAGTGCTCTAGAATCTTCAAGTTTGAGAGAAGACCAGGCATTGGTCTTTCAAAGAATGAATGATTTTGATGAAATAGATGTAGAGAAGATGTTTCCCCTTGTGCAGTGAATCCAAAACCAGGGTCAGTAAATATAAAATCATTACAAAGAAATGTACTAAGCGATTCAAGAAGAATTTCTTTACTCAAAAGTCTGGAAACCCCTTGCAAATAGCACTGTGGATAGAACCACATCACATGGACAGTAGTATTTCAAAATGGCTGCTCACCGCCAACTCTGCAAGGGAAATTACAGATCAATAATGAATGTTGGCCTTACCAACAATGCCCACACCTCGTAAAAGAATAAACAAGTATTGCAAACATAGAGCTTGCTACCATAAGGGTGGATAAAGCAAACAGCATATATGTATTTAATAATAGCTACTCTCTTTAATTATCCAACCATTCGGTGTTTGATTGCGTGTAACTAATTACTGCTGGATGCACTGTCAGCTGTAAATCAAGCCTGTAGCTGTGGTTACAGAGAAGAATAAACTGAAAGCGAGCTGCAAGCTTGAGAGACTACACTTCTTGAAAGAGCTTTGTCTGTCATCTCTGGATATCTCCCAGGCACAAGACACAGCAGATGCTAAATAAGTACATGAAGGAGAAAGAATTAAAAGTGTCCACAGCAGGATAAGATAAATTAAAGTGAGGGAAAATTTGCAGGGAGCATAAATTAAGGCATTGACGTCTTAGGCTGAATGGTCAGTTTCTGCACTGTAAATTCATATAGTCACATTTAATGTTTGTATGATCTGTAAATGTTGATGCTGATACTTTATGACATCATCCAAATCAGTGGTATATCAGAACTAGGTTCTGTGGGACACCACAATAAACTTATAACCACCGAGAATCTACCTTCAGCTCCTACTCTATTTATTCTCTTCAATTCATTTCTCCCCATTCCATCTTCCTACACCCTCTGTCATTGTCTGTCAAAGTTGTCGAAGTTGTTTTTTAAAGTTTCACATGCACTGCATCCACTAGATCTCGTCCATCTACCAGGCCTGTCAGCACCTGAAAATAACCCCAGGTGTCATCTCCAGAGCAATTCACAATATCACAGATTCACTACGGGGGCCATTTGCCCATCATGTCTGTACTAGCTCTCTGTGCATTTTCACTAAGTGCCATTCTTCTGGCTTTTTTCCATAACGTAAATGTGGTTTCACTATAAATCATCACCGATCGGCCTCTTGGATGCTTTGATTAAACTTGACTTTCACTTCAAACACCTGTAATGATAAAGAGACTTAGTAAATAATATTCTTGATTGATTATAAATTTAGGGTACATAAGAGTAAGACTTTAAGATCCTCTATTTCATAAAGGGCTATTTGAGAAAATTTGGGGAAGGAGGCATCTAGTAATCTACTTTATTGTCCATCTTGTCAATTGGGTTCTATGACAGGATTGATGGTAAAATGGACATCAAGTGGCAATTTATTATTTTAGTGTCCCCACTAAACTTTCAGACAGTGCATTCCACAGCCTAATGATTCTCTGTGATTTTGTTTTTCTTCCTTCATATTTGCTCCTTTTACAAATTATTTGTAAAAGTCTGTGCCCTTTGGTTCTTGATCCATTTATGAGCAGGAACTTTCTATCTTCATTAATCAGAATAGACCCCTCAGGATTTTGAAAGTTTCTATCAGATCCACTCTTAGTCTTGTCTTTTCCGAGGAAAATAGTCTTGACTTCTCTAATGTTTCTGCACAGCTGAAGTTTTTTATCCCTGCTACCGTTCTTGTAAATGTCTTCTGCACTCTCTCCAATGTATTCTTATCCTTCCTTTGATGTGGTGCAAAGTACTGAACACAGTACTCCAACTGAGTATATAAGATTAGTACAACCACCCTGCTTATGAATCATATATGCCTATTAATGAAGCCTAGGATACTGTCTGCTTTATAATACCTGTTTTGTCACCTTTAATGACAAGCACCTATACACTCTGATCCCTCTGCTCCTGCATACCTTTTAGAATAGTGCCCTTTTTTTAAATTGTCTCTCCATATTCTTTGTATCGAAATGCATCACCTCACATTCTTCTGCATTGACCGTCGTATGCTATCTTTTCACCCACTCCACCAAATTGTTGATGTCCTTTTGAAATTCTCTACTGTCAGCCTCACAATTTACAATGCTCCCAAGTTTTGGAGAAAGTGCAAATTTTGATTTTTTTCCTCCTTACACCAAGATCTGGATCATTTATATTTATCACAGAAAGCAAAGCTCCCAGTGCAAACCCCTGGGGAACTCAACTACATAACTTCCTCCAGCCTGAAAAGTACTCATTAACTATTACTCTCTGTTTCCTATCACTCTGCCAATTTTGTATCCATGTTGCTACTGTCCATTTTATTTCATGAGCTATAACTTTTCTTACATTGTGTGGCACTGTATCAAATGCTTTTTGTGAAAGTCCATGCGCAGAGCATCAACAGCATTGCCTTCATCGATTTTACCTTTTCAAAAATCTCTAGCAAATCAATAAACATGATTTTCCATTAACAATTCCATACTGGCACTTCCAAATTCACTCATGCTGTTCCATGTGACCATGGGCCAATGACTGTTTTTAGGAAGTGTCCCCAGTACCAAAATTTAACTAAAAACTGAAAGAACTGAGGATGCTGCAAATCAGGAACAAAAACAGAAGCTGATGGAAAAGCTCAGCAGATCTGGCAGCATCTGTGAAGAGAAATCAGAGTTAACATTTTGGGTCCGGTGACCAGTTCTGAAGAACGGTCACCCGATCAGAAACGTTAACTCTGATTTCTCTTCACAGATGCTGCCAGACCTGGTGAGCTCCAACAACTTCTGTTTTGTACTGGAATTTAACTCACTGGTCTGTTATTTCTAGGCTTATGTTTTGAACAAGAGCATAATGGTTGCATTTTGTCAGTCCTTCAACACCATCCCAAATTGAGGGAAGTTGAAAGATTATTGTCTGTACCTCTACCATTTCCATTCTCACTGTTTTTGTAATGCTTAGATGTGTCTCATTAAGTTGAGGAGTCTTACAAATTTTATGTCAGTCATTGAGAGCTTGTCCATTACCTCTTCCTGATAAATTTTAAATCCCTCTAGGGACTGGGTTTCCCTGTATCTCACCATCGCTTGTGCAGCATCTACCTTGTGGGTGAAGACAAATGCAAAGTATCATTTCATATCTCTGCCACGCCTCTACCTCCATGGATAATCCCCTCATTGATCTGTAATCAGCCCTACACTTCCTTTTCAATATAGTGTGGAGCTGGAGGAACACAGCAGGACAGACATGAAGGGTGTAAGGGTGTAAACCCAAAATGTTGACTTTCCTGCTCCTCTGATGCTGCCTGACCTGCTGTGTTCCTCCAGCTCCACACTGTATTGGCTCTGACTCCAGCATCCGCAGTTCTTGCTATCCCCTACACTTCCTTCTACTGTTTATGTCCCTATAGTAGATTTTGAGATTTTTAGGGCCAATCCTTCTCACAATACCTCTTCACTTGTCTTATTTCAACATCTAGGGAGCTCAGATTAGTTTGTTCCATTTTGAGTGCATTGCAATTTGAAAGGTAACCCATTGTTTAGCTATTATTTCTCCTGCCAATCATTGCTTTCAAACTATCCAGCCCAGCTCTGTTCATGCCCTATTGAAGTTGGCTCTCTACCATTGGGTTATTCTTAATCTTGTTCATTGTTACATTCCATTGTCATCCTAAACCTTATGGTATAACTAAGGCTGTCCCACAAAATGTTCTCTTCCTCAACCAGGCGGACTTCATTCCCAAGAATCAGGTTTATTAGTATCTCCTGTTATATTGGATTGGACATATGTTGCTGTAGGAAATTCTCCTTAACATAATCTAGGATCTCTTGCTCCTTGCTGTCCTTTAACATGCCACTAATCCATTCTATATTTGGATAAATAAATTCCCCCATTAAGAATAGTTTGTGAATGTTTGCACTTGTCTGTAATTTCCTTTCAGATTTATTCCTCTAAATCCTTCTCACTAACTGCTGGTCTATAGATTTCATTAAACAACGTAATTGCTTCTTTTATGTTGCTTACAGTCATTGAGATGTACGGCATGGAAACAGACCCTTCAGTCCAACTTGTCCATGCTGACCAGATATCCTAAATTAATTTAGTCCCATTTGCCTACATTTGGCCTATATTATTCTAAACCCTTCCTATTCATGTACCAATCCAGCTGCCTTTTAAATGTCGTAATTGTACAGCCTCCACCACTTCCTCTGGCAGCTCACTCCATACACGCACCACCCTCTGTGTGAAAAAAGTTGCACCTTAGGTCCCTTTTAAATCTTTCCCCTCTTACCTTAAACCTATGCTTTCTAGTTTTGGATTCCCCTACCCTGGGAAAAAAGACCTTGACTATTTGACCTATCCATGCCACTCATGATTTTATAAATGTCTATTAGGTCACCCCTAAACCTCCAATGCTCCTGGGAAAATAACCCCAGCCTATTCGGCCTCTTCCTATAGCTCAAACTCTCCAACCCCAGCAACATCCTGGTAAATCTTTTCTGAGCCCTTTCAAGTTTCATAGCATTGATTCTATACTTCACCCCCCAAAGATATCCTCTTTCTCCAGCACTGAAGTGTGCTCTCGTTAAGCAAACACCACCCCCCAACTCCACATTTTGTCTTTTCCAATCTTTTATGAACACCTTGTAGCCTTGCTTTTTCCAATAGCTTTGGAGGATGAGGTTGGGAGCCATTGAGTGGACATAATGCGTACAATAGTCCATGAACCTTGGTGAGAAGTTAATGCAGTGAGTGTTTGAATGAGTAGTGTCCCTAAGAGTATGAGATACGCTTGTGGACTGCAGAAGATCATTAATCCTCTACTTGTACTGTTTCGCATTGTGCAACACTAAAATGACCCAGGCTGTTATACCAGTCAAGCTCAATTGAAACTGGTGGCATGGTCAGCACGAAGATGCACCTCCGAGTCCCTGCAGGTGAACTGAGGAGCTAACGTTTCTTTCTGGACAGTTTTCTTAGGATTGACAATGCAGAACCACTGTGTGAAGGGCAGTTCCTGGCTTGCAGCACCTGAAATGTTGTGAAGCTGGGATTTAAATATGGCACCACTGGCATGAATGTCGCAAAGTGCTGGTGGCAGATAATGCGTTAGGTGGGTGTTGAAGAGGCCAGTTGCATAATTACTGAGATGAAGAGTAGAAGATAATTGAATCATGGGAGGCCAGGTGCCATGAATTTCACTCGGAAAAACACTTCACCAAAAAATTCAACCATTTCAAAGGTTTCCCCAGAGAATGTAAATCAGTCGGACAGTGATTAAAAAGATCAGTTCAATCCCCCACAAGCACTAAACTGGCCTCTCTCCCGTACTGTTCAGCATAACTTGTGTAACCATCGTAACTTCATCTCCCATGAAACCAGCTGCTGTTGTGGTACACAGGTGCATTCAAGTAATGCACAAGTACCACTTACAATGCTGACTGGCCTACTGAGTGTTTCCTGTATTCTTCTGTTTAAATTAATTTCCTGTCGGTTTGATTCTTGTAATCATGAGTAAACTGTGATTTTGATTGAAATCTTCCACCAGGTTGTGATAAGACATATTCTTTGTGTGATTAAATGATTAAAAAGCCACTGAGAAATGGGGCTATGTTTGCATCAACCTGCGATATATTCTTAAGAAAGTCCTGTTTAAGTAAGTACTCTGCAAATGGTTTGAAGAGCATACAACCTATAAGTTTATGATGTCTGCAATCTAATCAGAACAGGCAAAGGAGAAGGCCTGAGAAGGAGGGCTTTCCTCTGAACACAAGACTCACAACTGATCCTCAGAAAGCCCAATTCTATTTGGGATGGATCTCAAAGGCTTTACTCACTAAGGAGGCATTGTCACAGTTGGGCCACCAGCTGTATAATGATCTGTAGACTCAAACTGGAATGGTTAAGAACCATACAGTTCAGTGTTTCAGTTATCCCTTTTGATACAGCCTGTGCACTTTAAAAGGAAAGGTTGCCGAAGCATATGTTATCTTCAGAATGCTACTTAGCTGCCTGGAATGTGGAATGAATGCCAGCACAGAAATGATGTCCAAGGTTATGTGTTTGTTCACCTTGTGCAGACACATTGGGAATCAGAATGCCTACACTCAAGTATTGGCTGATATATCAGAATTCAAAGATATTAACAACTTTTAATATAACTCCATAAATCATGCCTATTAATCCATTAACCCATTAATGTGTGGTTATAATACTAACTGCAGATTTCCATGTACAGCCAGCCCCCCATTCAAACTAATTCAGGGGCTCACTGCCATATCAGGTTACAACCACTTCAATTTGCAGTTACACCCCACTTGAAAGTGCACTCATCCATAATGCACTATATAAACAACCCCATTTAAACAAGACCGACATTCCATTCAAACGTGCAGTCAGGCGTGATGGCTAACAAAACTGCACAGACACTACAGGATGGAACCTTTTTGCACCCCACACCAAAAACAGTGTTGTTTGATATTAAAATCCAACTGAATAGCTGCTATTACCAAGTCGTTTATCTTCTTCCTCCAGCAAGAGTAGATCCAAGTATCAGTCAAAGGTAATAATTGGATAGCCCTTTTCCTTTTAAAGTTACCTCCCTGCAGACATTTCCTGTATATTATGTAACCAGGTACTTGTCCCAAGTTTTTATTCAACATATATATAAAACTTTACCCACTAATGAAACTAACAAACGCTATCCAGTGTATGTAAGCAACCTTTAACCTACTAATAAAACTAACGGCGCTGTGTCCAGACCCACGTGACCTTTAATGAATAAATGAAACTGACAGCACTACTGCAATGGGTGTGACCACGAAACTGAATGAATGAATGAATGATAGTAAATAGAGCCCACAGATGGACACAACCATGAAACTAATTAAACAAGCGATAGTAAATAAAAACCACAGAGAATCAAAACTGTTGGGAACTCAGACTTTTATTTAAAAAACACAAGATGCCTTTTTCTAACCTTAAAATTCTAACCTTGAAAATAACAAGACTAACACCTTTTGAATTATGCAAGGACAAACCACACAGACACTCTAATTTTATTAAAAATAACCATTAACACTCAACAATAACCAGTAACATTTAGCACATGTTTAAACCATCTCCGATTTCCTGCAAAACAGTTTTTGTACAATATCTACTGCTTAACACTCAAGTGTTAGAATGTTAACGTATGCTTGAATTCTGCATAAAATGGCTCCTCTTGAGCTATGATTTTGGGATTCTATTTTGCCTTACATTGTGCTGCTGTGAATGTACAATAAAGAGGCTATTTTTGCCACTCACTGATCCTGGTCGTCTGGTTCTTTGAACACGATCTCACATGGCACACACAACATTTGCACCTGAAGAGCCTGCTGTTAGTATGGATTTTGCCCATGGCTGTTAGTATTAGATATTTATAAACTAATTGGCATCACGGCATTAACAGGCAATCTTCAGCCACATTAAATCAGCTCAGTTGGCATGTGCTCGAATGTTAATTGTGTTTCCCTTATCCTTTATCTCTGATTTGTCCAGTCTGCCTTGTCATTGTTTACAACAGTGAAATAGTTTTCCAGATACCACTTTAAATAATTACCTGTGTTCTTAAAAGATTAATAAAACAATCTTTGAATGCAGTACTCATTAGTGTAGTGAGTATTATACAGTGTCATAATTTAGGTTGGAGTTCTGTGATTGCTACCTGATTTGAGAACAATAGGTCTAATTAATTTCTCAAACATTTTCCTCTATCATCAGTATATTACCAATCCATTGTAACATAATACTCTTCAACAGAGATTGAAGTAGCATAGTTATTGAACACCTGCTGAGAGTACCTGTATCATTTTTAATTCTCATTTACATAATTGACAATTCTCCCCTGAGACACAACTTTTCACAATTCTCTTTCCATGAATCTATTTCTAAAATACTTTACTATTCCTTTTGATGTTTCAGATAACATACTCATGTTACCTCTTGAGCTTTCTAATTCACCTTTTAACCTCTTTTTTCTTAGCTTTTCATATTCCGCTTTAGCCTCTAAGTTTCTTACCTTTCCTTTCATCCTTTCATCATTCTTATTAAAGTCCTCTTCTTCAAATTATCCACAGCATCCAAAAACTATGAATAGTTTTAAATATATATATTTAATATAAATAGTTACCTTCTATTTTTATTGGAATATATTTATTCTGGGTTTTTTTTAAGATAAAATCTCCCATTGTTGCTCCACAATCAGGTACACCATTGTAAATTCCACCTCATTTCACTCCATTTCCTTCTAAGCACTGGTCAATCCAATTTGATATTCTCAATTTTTGGACTTTGTGTCTGTCACACCCACCAGACACTCAGAAGTACTTTAAAGTCAATGAGTGAGTTGTGAAGTGAGGTTACTGTCATAATGCAGTGTACATTGACACCAGTTTACACACAGCCCCACTACCAGCGTGTGATAATGACCAGGTAATCTACTGTTGTGGTTTTGACTTAGGGTAAGATACCAGAGATAACTTCCACGCTGTTCTTCAAAAAATATTGCCATAGCATATTTAATATCCACTTGACAGGGCAGATCAGCTTACATGTCATCTGAAAGGCAATCCGTATTGATTGTAATGAGGTCAGCCAGGTTGACCTCATGGAATATGAGTTCCCGGTTTGGGGCTGTTAACCTGGTCCAATCAGGGAGCCCTGGCTGACAGATATAGACAGGAATTTCAGAGGTTCTGTTCATTCTGAGAGCTGGCTCCAAGGAAGCTTGATCATTATCAAGGGCTCTCTCCAAGTAAATAAAGGGTGTCTTGGTGATGTGAAATCTACCTCTGAGGCGTTATTTCACAATCCCTTCCATAGTTTAGCACTGTAGTGATGTGCTTTAATTTTGTGCTCAGTTTCTGAACTGGGATTTGAACCCAAAACTTTCTAACTGAGTACCACTGCCTAAGCCACAACTGATATGCTAATTGTATTTCAGTTCTTAACATATTGTGCCCAAGGTGCTTAGCCATTTTTATTCATCTATCTGACCTATCTATCCTTAAAGTTTTCCCTTCCCTAACTGCTTCTGTATATCATTTGAATATTGATTTCATCTTCAGTTAAGAGCAATAGTTGGCTGCTAGCTTTCGTCCCAGTGGTTATTTTCCATGCTGCTGTTCATCTGGAGACAGCGGTGGAGCTTTCCTCACATTTTTAGTCCCATCAGGGGCTGTTAGGGTCAACCAAGAACTCAAACTCTGATGATTTCTTACAACTTAATCCAAAAGCTTTGAGACCTATCGTAATAAAATTCAAGGCTTAAACATGAAATCATTTTTGTCAGTATGGAGCAACGACTTACTCAATGAAGTATAACTTTCTAAATTCTGCAATGATTCCTTCAATGCATGCTAGTTACCTCTATACAACTTCTTGTTATGTTTGGGACAGCTGTCATTGTCTCCAAATGCATTGACTACAACCCAGAATCACCAAATCATCGAGCAGTTTGCCATTTATTCCTCATGCCTGTGCCAGCTATTTGAAAGAGCTGCCTGAAAGGTTCCACTGTCTGCTGTTTCCATGTAGCATTCTATATTGTTCCTATTAAAACAAATAACCAACTTCCCTTCAAACAAGAGAACTTGATCTGTCTTCTCCATTTCTTCAAGCAGTTAATTCCAGGCCATTGAAATCTTGTTGCACAATATAAAAACAGCTCCTCATCTCCTCTCTAATTCTTTACTCAATTGTCTTTACATTGTAACCTTTGGTTCCTAATTGTTCTCCATTAAAATCAATTTCTCCTTATTTACTCTATATAAATCTTTACTCAGAGAGTAGTAAGGGCGTGGAATGCCCTGCCTGCAAAAATAGTAGACTCGCCCACTTTAAGGGCATTTAAATGGTCATTGGATAAACATATGGATGATAATGGAATAGTTTAGGTTAGATGGGCTTCAGATTGGTTTCACAGGTCGGCGCAACATCGAGGGCCGAAGGGCCTGTACTGCACTGTAATGTTCTATGTTCTATGTTCTAAATCATTTGTGACTTTTGACACATCTGTCAACTTTCTCTGCTCTCAGAACATTTCCACACTCATTAAACTCTGCCCATAATGGAATTTCAATTTGACTTTTGGGCTGAAAGAGAAGACAAAAACAAAGGAAAATCATGGAACTTTATATACATTCAGTTTATATACATGGTTTGTGACACTCTTGTTATAATATACAAACTACTTCCCATAGCTTAACATCATGTGATTCAACTTATCTGATCATTCATAAGTAAGCATTTAATTTCTACTTTGCCATACTATATCTCATGCTAAGCTCAAATTATTGATGAATGAAATTTTAAACACAAAAACTAGCTTTGGTTTATCAGGAGGGAAATGGTCAAGTTTAGCCATTCAAGCATTCAAATATATAATATCTCCATAGTAACCAATCATGAGTAGTTATCTACACTCCAGTTATTATCTGCAGAACAAATAGTATTGACCTCATAACCTCGGACCAGCTTCTCCAACATTGCAAATAGTTTGCATAAATTGCTCTAAAGAGCTGGTGATAAAGAACATTTGGGCCCCAGTGTGGTGCAGTTCGGTGGCAGAAAGGGAGGTCACACATTTAATCAGCTGCATGGGGAGGCATTTGTCTTTTCAATATAGCTCTAAGGAGCCGTTGCACAAAAGACAGGCAGTTCTAAGAAAGGGAATGAATACAATGAGAAAATCACCTCTGCACATTCTCTTCCACCTCCTTGTGACTTACTCCTGAGTGGAAATGATGAGCTGATGCCATCTTCTTCAGCTCTTTTTCAGATAACTTAGGGAAACTCAGTGGCAAAAAATATGGAGGGTCATAGAATAAAAGTAAAACAAATATCCGTTTTATGTGGTAAAAATTGGATTGCCAAGCTGGTAATAACAAATAAGGAGCAATGTTTTACTTTAAGTCAAGTCTTTTCTCATTTGACTTTTGCAAAAACAACCTATATTTATAACAAAACCAGAAATTGCTGGAGAAACTCAGCAGGTCTGGCAGCATCAGTAGAAAGGAAGTGGAGTCGATATTTTGGGTCCAGGGACCCGTCTTCAGTTTTACAGAATTTCCTAAAAGAGGAAAGTGATTTTTGAGAGGCAAAGAGGTGCAGGGAGGGTATTTCTGAGTTTGGGGTTACACCAATTGACAGTGTGGGTATCAGTAGTAGAGAATTAAAATCAAGAGTGAAATTTGTCATTGGGGAGAGACTTAAATAACATTGAAATAAATGAAAGAAGTGCTGCACTTATTTACATGAATCAGTTTGGGAAATCCATCAAATATTTGGAATGAAAAAGGTTGTAAACAGATTGGCTTGATCTCAGCCTGTTTCCAGGTAAATGGAGGCGAATTTTTTAAATTCTTTTGTGGGACGTGGGTGTCACTGGCTGGCCAGCATTTATTGCCTTTACCAAGTTGCCCTTAAAAAGGTGGTGGTGAGCTGCCTTCTTGAACTGCTGAAGTTCATGTGCTGTAGGTAGACCCAAAATACTATTAGGGAGGGAATGTCAGGATTTTTAACCAACGACTGTGAAGGAATGGCAATATATTTCCAAGTAAGGATAGTGAATGCCTTGCACGTGGTCGTGTTCCCACTTTTCTGCTGCCCTTGTCCTTCTAGATGGAGGATATCATGGGTTGTAAGATGCTGTCTAAGGAGCCTTAGTGAATTTCTGCAATGCATCTTGTGAATAGTACACATGCTACAACTGACCGTGGATGGTGGATTCTTGCAAAAGTGGACCTCATCAAATGTTTTTCTTGGATGGTGTCAAGCTTTTGAATGTTGTTGGGGCTGCACTCATCCAGCCAAGTGGGGACCATTCCATCATATTCCTGACTTGTGCCTTGCAGATAGTGGACAGAATTTGGGGAGTCAGGAGGTGAGTTACTCACTACAGTATTCCTAGCCTCTGACCTACTCTTGTAGCCATTGTACTTGCATGGTGAGTCCAGTTGAGTTTTTGGTCAATGTTAGCCCCCAGGATGTTGAAAATGGGGTGTTCAGTGATGGTAATGCCATCGAATGTCAAGGGGTGTTGGTTAGATCGTCTTTCATTGGAGATAGTCATTACCTGGCATTTGTGTTTCATGAATGTTACTTGCCACTTGTCAGCCCAAGCCTGGATATGATCCAGGTCTTGTTGCATTTGAATAAGAATTGCTTCAGTGTCTGAGGAGTCGCAAATAGTACTGAGCATTTTGCAATCATTGGCAAATATCCCCACTTATCACCTTAAGATGAAGGGAAGGTCATTGATGAAGCAGCTGAAGAATGTTGGGCCTAGGACACTACCCTGAGGAACTCCTGCAGAGGTGTCCTGGAGCTGAGATGACTGACCCCTGCATTAACTACAATTAGCTTCCTATATGCCAGGTATGACTCCAATCAGCACAGCATCTGCCCCAATGCCCATTGATTCCAGTTTTGCCAGGGCTCCTTGATGCCACACATGGTAAAATGTGTCCTTGATGTCAAGGGCTGCCCCTGTCACCTCTTCTCTGGAATTCAGCCCTTTTATTAATGCATGAACCAAAGCTGTCATGAAGTCAGGAGCTGAATGGCCCTGGCAAAACGTAAACTGGGTTTCACTGAGCAGGTTATTACTAAGCATGTGTGATAATAATGTTGATGACACCTTCCATCACTTTACTGATGATCAAGAGTAGACTGATGGGGTGGTATTTGACAAGGTTGTTTTGTCCTGCTTTTTTGTGTACAGGACATATCTGGGAAATTTTCTGCATTGTCAAATACAGGCCATTTTTGTAGCAACTGGAAAAGCTTGGATAGGGGAATGATAAGTTCTCGAGTTCAAATCTTCAGTACTATTGCTGGAACGTTGTCAGGGCCCAAAGCCAGCAGTGCCTGCAACCATTTCTTGATTCACGTGGACTGAATTGAATTAGCTGAAGACTGGCATCTCCATTATTGGGATCTCTAGACATGGCAAAAATTAATTATCCTCAACACTTCTGACTGAGAATTGTTGCGAATGATTTAGCCTTATCGTTTGCCCTGATGTGTTGAGCTCTTCCATCATGGTGAATGGGGATATTTGTTGAGCCTTCTCCTCCAGTGAGTTGTTTCATTTTTCACCACACTTCACAACTGGATGTGGCAGGTCTGCAGAGCTTAGATGGTAGGATCACTTAACTCTGTCCATCACTTGCTGTGTATACTGTTTGGTATGCAAGTAATCCGGTTTGGTATCTTTACCAAACACCTAACTTTTACGTACGCCTTGTGCTGCTTCTAGCATGCCCTCCTGCACTCTCCATTGAACATAGTATAAAATTTCATCAAAACTTTGACACTTCCAGCAGTCCCTCTGTACTATGCAGGAGGACAGTCTGAACTGTGTGCTAAAGTTCATGGAAAAGGGACCTAAACCCACAACCAACTGACGCAGTGGCAAAAGTCCTACCCACTGAGCCACAGGTCCCACTGGATAGTAAGAGCATGTTCATCAGGTCAGGGTAATACCAGACTTAATTGGGCATTCATTTTGACTACATATACTACTACTATATGAAGGATTGGCGAGCAGACTATATGAAGTCCATCACACAGGGAAGGAGGGGAGAATGAAGAGTCATTTAGGAAAAGTCATGATTTGCTACATTCATAATTTTGATCTGAGATGAATGCAAGACTAAAGAGAAATGCAGATTCAAATTGATAAGAAAAATTAACATGTCTGCGAAGTCAGAGAGTGAGCAATTACAAATAAACACCAAATTGCTAAAATTCACAATGAATGTTCATTTCACCAAAGTGGTTAAAAGAGGTAGAGAGCTGACGAATTAAAAAAGCTAAATCAGATTGCTTTTTTTTTCTCCCTTTGCAAAACTTTCCAACAAATAATGTTACAATGTAATATCAGAATGCAAAGAAATTGGGTTCCCATGTGAAAGAAGAAGATTAGAGCCACCAGTGAAAGAGTGAACAGAATGTTAAAGGGGCCTTGATTGTTCCAACCATCTAACGCCTAAAAAAATGAAGGATTGTGTGGTGATCTATGTAAGGCGATTGTAAGAGTCAGGAAGTGAAAAATGAACAAGATGAATATTGTGGATATGTTAATCTGAAAGTCTTCTTTGTGCTTGTGAGCAGTTCTATCAGACAAAGGGCAGAACATTCTTGGCTGATTTACTTTAGATTTGAGCTCAAAGTAAATTGGAAATCGTGAATCATTTTGACAGTAGAGTGCAGAGATAAATTACCAGTGTTATAAAGGTTTTTCCTATTTTCTATCTTTTCCCAGTGTTTTCCTGAATCATAAGAAAATGTATTTTATTTTTGCAACAGATATGTGGCCCAAGCCAGTTCTAAAATTAGGAACATGCTAACACGGTAGGAGCTCCACGTTTTACAAAGCACATCTTTACAATGCTTATATATCATTCTCTCTGGTGGTTGGGAAACACATGAACAGGCTTAAACGCAAAGAGTGAGAGATTGTCAGTAATCTGAACTAAACAGAAAAGACAAAAAATGGAGAGATGAGGAGCTAAGAAATTAGTTCACTGGGGTGTCCAAATGACAGATATTGTAAGTAATTTCCAGCGTAAAAATTGAGAAAACAATTGTTCACAATGGAGTTTTCAATTAACAAGCTAATATACTTTTTTAAGATTAAGCTGGATTTAAAACCAACGTATTGCAAGATGGAAACATTTGAAATCTAAATTTTGAAATCTGAAAATTGGTGTTATGTGTAACTCTACATGATCTGGAGGACATGAAGAGATGAGAATGATGGTGGGCACTGCTTTTCAGCTAACCTTGAAGTTAGACCAGTGCCAATACTTACTCACTGCCTTTTAATAGTGTATTGATTTAAACCTGCTCCTTCAATTACAAAAGCATTTGGTTTGAAGTCGGACTCACTGATAAATGTATCTCACCTATTTCCTAGTGGCACTACTGCACAGATGGTTTTAGTCTGGTGAGTGGTGAAGTGGGAATGGGATGATCCTGGGGCCGGAGAAAAAGATTCAGCTGTGGACAGCAACCACTTTGCCTAACTTTGGAGCAGGTTACACCTAATGCCAACAATGGAATTGCGCTCATAACTCCGTTCAGAAAATTATGTTTCTCTTATGAAATATTTTTACCAATGAGAATTTTAATATGGATTAATATCTGATATAATTGCTTAAAACACTGATTTTTTTGTGTGTAAATACGTCCTCCTTTGTGATTTCCCAATGTCCAGTTTCTATTTGTTCCATTTCTTGCATGACTCAATCATTCCAATCTTATCCTATATACTGTCCCATTTTCCCATTACTTCTGGTCTCATGGCTCTATATTTGCAATCGGTAGCTTAAAATGATTCATTTGAGAGGTTTTCCTGCTTGTTTTTGGCACTTTTTCTTTTACAAAAATGAAATTATATGAATAATGAATCTTTGGCGGTCTTTTAAAAGAAGCAACTTTATTAAAGTGATAAAAGGTGAGATTAAAACATTGTATTAACTTCATGAAAGCTTGCTTTAAAAAAAAATCCAGTTCTTGTGCGGAAACTGTTTTGTTTGGATCTGTTTTTCTTGGTGGTGGCACTTATTGTTAAAGTTTGTTTAATATTTTCACATTATTTTTCCCCTTTGGAGAATAATGAGGATGAGGGCTATCAACCTGATTAACCAAAACTTGAACATTCCTTGTGTGACCAATAAGCCCTGGAGTGGGACTTGAATCCAGAACTTCAAAACCTACTATTGTTATTTGAGTAAATGAAAATGAGAATAATATCTTGAATTTCTACTTAATGAAGATGAAGGTAATTATTGTACTTTGAATGAGAATTATCTGCTGCTATCAACAGGAGTGAAGCTTTATAAAGAGGTTACTAGGTCTATTGGAGTCTTTTCAAACAAAAGCTCTTCCACAGAGGTAAGATAACAACTTTTACCATAATTTATTAGTCTTCATAAATTATTGCAATGTAACAGACTTTAAAACTAAGTTTGAATAAGTTTCAGTTTCAGAAGCACTTCTTATATAGTAGCATTTTTAAAAATTGGTTAGTATGTCACATAAGGTCCATATTCTGTGTTAAAATCTCCAAAATGCAAAAATAGAAAAACATTCTTAAGAGCTGGAAATGGGTCATATGCTTAAAGTGGAAGTACTGTGATACTTCCACGGCTAAACTGTTTGCCATGCTCTTAAAAGGATTAACCTTGGCTTTGATTGTGTAGAATAACTGATGGCGAGTTGGTATCCATTTTGTATTTCAGCAACTTGAAATCATAGAAATAAGAATCAGGTGATTTGTAAGGCTGACTGCTGTATGTTTTACCCCAAAGCACAGTATCAAAGCCAATCCCAAGATAGGCATAGGCCAACTCCAAAGACTATTTTACTCTCATATTAGTCACCGAGGAAAGGAAACCAGTTATATTGACTTTCTGCTACTCTCAATGTTTCTACTTTCAATAAAATCCAATTCTTAGGTCATATATTCAAAAAGCAATCAAGCCTTTTTCCATCATGCAGTGTTTTGCAAGTTCAGATCAATGCAAACAGGGTGAAATTTCTTCAGTTAAACTAATGTAGCACAATTCTTTCATGGGAGTGTTTCAATATTTAAATTATTTTTTATAAAATACTGTCATACTGCAGCTAAAATCCAAACTATAATGACATCACTTATCAAAGACAGAATTGCATAAATATGTTGTTATTGACCATTTCACCAAAATAGCACGAGCATTATTGAAAAAGAGGCAGAATCAGATATCACAAAATTGCTAAGCAGAAGAAGGTCATTTGGCCCATCATTCCTGCACCAGCTCTTCAATCGAGTATCGTTATCAAGCGTCAATCTCCTGATTTTACCATACCCTTGAAAACTGTTTTGATCCAAATAATCAACTAATTCTCTCTTGAATACATTAATGGAGCCTGCCTTCACCACATTTTCAGTTGTTGTATTCCATAAACTACTGACTGTGTGAAAACATTTCTTCCTCACCACCCTTTGCTTCTTTTACCCTTCATTTTAACTCTATGCTTGTTCTTGTTCCTGTTACAAGTGGGAACAATTTCTCGCTATCTACTCCATCCAGCCTTCTTCTCTCCAAGGAGACCAATCTCTACTTCTTTATTCGATCCTCGTAACTGACATTTCTCGTACCTGGAAATCTTGTAAGTTGTTTTCCCTGGAGCATTGAAGGCTGAGGCGTGACTTTATAGAGGTTTATAAAATCATGACTGGAATGGATATGGTGAATAGCCAAGGTCTTTTTCCCAGGGTAGGGAGTCCAAAACTCGAGGGCATAGGTTTAAGCTGAGAGGGGAAAGCTATAAAAAGACTCTAAGGGCCAACTTTTTCATACAAAGGGTGGTGTGTGTATGGAATGAGCTGTCGGAGGAAGTGATGGTGGCTGGAACAATTACAACATTTAAAAGGCATCTGTTTGGGTACATGAATAGGAAGCGTTCAGAGGGATATGTGCCATATACTGGCAAATGGTACTAGATTAATTCAGGATGTCTAGTCGGCATGAATGTGTTAGACTGAAGGGTCTGTTTCCGTGCTATCTAACTCTACGACTCTAAGTCACTTCTAGACGCCCTCCAGTGCACTCACATCTTTCCTATAATGTGACACTGACTATGGTACATAATACTTCAGCTTAGATCTAACAAGGGTCTAACTTGAGAATTATCTGCTGCTATCAGCAGGAGTGAAGCTTTATAAAGAGGTTACTTTACATCAACATCACCTCCTTGCACTTATAGTCTATGATAACAAGGTGTAGAGCTGGATGAACACAGCAGGCCAAGCAGCATCAGAGGAGCAGGAAGGCTGACGTTTCGGGCCTAGACCCTTCTTCAGAAATGGGGGAGGGGAAGGGGGTTCTGAAATAAATAGGGAGAGAGGGGGAGGCGGATAGAAGATGGATAGAGGAGAAGATAGGTGGAGAGGAAACAGACAGGTCGAAGAGGCGGGGATGGAGCCAGTAAAGGTGAGTGTAGGTGGGGAGTTAGGGAGGGGATAGGTCAGTCCAGGGAGGACAGACAGGTCAAGGGGGCGGGATGAGGCTGGTAGGTAGGAGATGGAGGTGGGGCTTGAGGTGGGAGGAGGGGATAGATGGGAGGAAGGACAGGTTAGGGAGGCGGGGACGAGCTGGGCTGGTTATAGTCTATACCCCTGTTAATAAAACTGAGGACAGTAAATGCTTTATTAAGTGCTCTCTTCAGCTTTCCTGCCACCTTCACTGATCTGTGCATGTGTACACCTAGATCTACCTGCCCTTTATCCCCCTTTAGAATTTTACCACCTATTATATATTGTCTTTCAATGTTTGTCCAACCAAAGTGCATCACTTTGCACTTCAGTGTATTGAACCTCATCTGCCACCTATCTGTCTACTCCACCAACTTGTCAATATCCTTTTAGAGTTCCACACTGTCCTCCTCACAGTTTACAATCCTTCACATTGCAATGACATCAGCAAACTTTGAAATTGTCTGCTTGAAAATCAAGGGTCCCAGTATTAACCTTTAGCAAATTCCAGTACAAACCTTCTCCCAGCCCAGAAAATGTCTACTGAACATTACTCTCTGTTTCCTACCACTCAGCCAATTTTGTATCCACATTGTTACTGACCCTTTATGCTGTGACATTTAACGTTCCTGACAAGGCTGTTGTGTGGCACCGTATCAAGCAGCTTCTGGAAACAAAAACAGAAATTACTCGCAAAAGTCATCAGGTGTGGCAGGATCTGTAGAGAGAAAGCAATTCTGAAGAAGGGTCGCTGGAGCTGAAACATTAACTCTTTTTCTGTCTCCAGAGATGTTGGCAGACCTGATGAGTTCCTACAGCAATTTCAGTTTTTGTTGTTACCCGTGTGATTGCTACTTCTATGCCAAATAATTGTTTCTGGAAGCTTCACCACCAACGCATTAAAATGACTGGTCTATAATTGCTGGGATTATCCTCATGACTTTCTTGAATAAGGCTGCAATGTTTGCAATTCTCCAGTCTTCCTGGTACCCCTCCCACAGCCAAGGAAATTATTGATTATGGCCAGTGCCTCGTAATTTCTAACCTCATTTCCTCAAAATCCTTAGATGCATCCCATCCAATCTCGGCGCCTTGTCAATTTTAAGGGCCAACAGTCTATCTAACACATCTTCATTATTAATTTGAACCCTTCTAGTGACAGAGTTTCCACTCCTGTCACCATGGTCTGGGCTTCATCCTCCTCTTTTGTAAAGATAGATGTAAAGTATTCAGTTAAAAGCTCAGCCATGACTCCTGCCTCAAAGTGTAAATCCTCTTTTTGGCTCTCATTGGTTCCATTCCTTCAGCTACTAATTTACAGTTTATATGTCAAAAGAGTATATGGTGCTCCCCTTTATGTCAGCAGCTAGTCTTTTCTCATAATCACTTCTCTCTACTCTTATTTGTTTTTTTTTTCACCTCCCCTCCAATCTGTGAGAATTCCTCTTGGTTCTCAATTGTATTTTCTGCTTTACACCTGTTATAAATGGACCTTTTGAGTCATAGAGTCATATTGAATGGGAACAAATCCTTCGGTCCAACTCGTCCTGGCCACCCAGGCATCCAGATCTGACCTAGTCCTATTTGCTCGCATTTGGTCCATATCCCTCTAAACCCTTCCTACACATATACCCATCCAGGTGCCTTTTAAATATTGTAATTGTACCCCCCTCCACCACTTCCTCTGGCAGTTCAATCCGTACATATACCACCCTCTGTGTGAAAAAGTTAACCCTCAGATCCTTTATTAAATCTTTCCCCTCTCACGTTAAACCTATGCCCTCTAGTTTTGGACTTCCCCACCCTACAGGAAAGCCCTTGGCTATTCACCATATCCATGCCTCTCACGTTCTAGTCTAGGATTCTCTCAGGTAAACTCAGATTGAGTCAGTAGTCAGGAAGGCAAATGCAATGTTGGCATTTATTTTGAGAGGACTTGAATATAAAAGCAGGGATGTACTACTGAGGCTTTATAAGGCTCTGGTCAGGCCACATTTGGAGTACTGTGTGCAGTTTTGGGCCCCATATCTCAGGAAAGATGTATTGGTCCTGGAGCGGGTTCAGTGGAGGTTCATGAGCATGGTCCCAGGAATGGAAAGACTGACATATGAGGAACATTTGAGCACTCTGGGACTATACTCATTCGAGTTTAGAAGGATGAAGGGGGATCTAATTGAAACTTTCAGAATACTGAATGATCTGGACAAAATGGATGTTGGGAAGATGCTTCCATTGGTAGGAGACACTACGACCCGAGGCCACAGCCTTAGATTAAAGGGAAGACCTTTTAGAACGGAGATAAAGAGAAATTTCTTCAGTCAGAGAGTGGTGAATCTATGGAATTCACTGCCACAGAAGGCTGTGGAGGCCAGGTCATTGAGTACATTTAAGAGGTAGATACGTTCTTGTTATCAAGGGGGTCAATGGTTACTGGGAGGAAGCAGGAGAATGGGGTTGAAGAAATGATCAGCCATGATTGAATGGCGGAGCAGATTCAATGGGCCGAATGGCCTAATTTCTGTACCTATGTCTTATGGTCTTATGGTTATCCATGCAACTCTCAGCCTTGTGGATGTGCCACAGTGTCTCTAGCTGTCCCTGGAGCTCAGTAACTTGGAGCTCACTTGTCTGTACCTGGGGACACTTCCTGCATATGTGGTCATCTAGGGCCCTAGTGACATCCATGGCTTTGTACATATTACAGGTCACACATTCCAATCAACATAAGAGACTTGCATTTGAACAAGGTCCCTCATTTTCTCATTGTGCCTTAAAATCTATTGGCGTTACTTTTGAGAAGTGAGAAAACAGGCAGTCAAAATGCTCATCATAATCTTCTTCAAACACAGCAATGAACAACCCATTACTTTAGCAATCCAAACCACTCTGAAACCTCATGGGAACTGGTCCAAAATATATGTCTTTGGAGAGTTAGAAAAGAGCAGTGCATTTACGAGAGGAATAATGGAGTTCTGTAAAAACGGGGACCTTATAACATTGACTTTTATGTACCGTTTACATTTTGCACGCTGGACTTCATTTACTGAAGGAAGAAAAATATTCTTGGCTATACGCTGTGTATGTTGACATCTCAAATTCCATCCAACATAGGATTCTAGGGGAGGGGGGAGTGGAGAATGCAGAGAATGCCTCCTGTCAACAATTCTAGCAGAAATGTCAACATAAATACAAAATGGGACTTTCCTTTTCCATGCAAGCTGTGTTTTCCTGTAAGATTATTAAAAGGTGCAATTTCAACCCATTTTTCTCAACAAATGTCGGTGGTAAATTGACAGTTCCACAGGGATCTCGTATGTAAGTGAATTCCAACTGCTCCAGTTCAGAGTGATTCATGACTAACCCACATCTTGCCCAGTTCTGGCTGCTTTTTATACAATGACAGTCCACACGTGCTCTATTATTTTCTGCCTCCCATTGCTATTTGGCCTGCATAATGGGGTAGATTATTCAAGCCACTGCTGCACTGGCTAACATTATAATAACACTCATTCATCCTGGCATTTCTCCCTTTCACTTCTCACTCAATTATTTCACACATTTTATTTTGTGGTATTTTTACGAAAATATTACTTTCTACTGCCTGATTTTTCCTCTCTTTCCAGCTTATTACAACATCAGTTCACAGCCTTGGCTCTTCAACAGACATCTCATTTTTGAGAAAATCAAGATTTTTGACCGTGGCCCTTAGCTTTGGGCATCCTCCTCACCTCACACCTTAATATGGGTCAATTGTATTCAAGGACCTTAAAACATTGAGTATTTTCAAGGAAGAGTTTTATGTCATTCTTAGAGCAGAAGGGATCAAAGGGTATAGGTAGAAAGGCGACTCAATTAAATGATCAAACATGATCATATTTAATGGTGGAGCTGTGTGAAAGGTCGGGTGACCTACTCCTGCCCCTACATTCTATGTTTCTATATTTCTTTATTCCAATTCTAGTCAGAGTAATCCTCTCAAAAATATTAACCAGGCCAATTCTGCCATGTTTGCAGCATTTTCAATTTCCTTTTAGATCACTTTAGCCTTGCCAAAGTTATTTCTTTGAATCGCTTTGGATTTAGATGAAATATCACTTGACACTAGAATGTGTGACATACACTACCAAACATCTGTGCAGAATGGCACAGAACTGGAGTATATTACATTGAGATAGCACACATCCACAGAATGTAACATTAGGGCTATCACGCATCTGGAGTGCATTACATTGAGATAGCACACACCTGGATCATGTAACATTAGGGCTATGATACATCTGGAGTATATTAGAAGAAAGAATAAAGAACAAAACAACATAGGAGCAGAGCCTTTGGCTCTCCAAGCCCGTGCCAACACATTTTGTCTTTCCGCATTAAAACTGTCTTCACTTACAGGATCCATATTCCTCTATTCCCTTCCTATTCATGTATACGTCCAGGTGTTTCTATTATACAGAGAAAGAACACATCAGGAGGGTGTAACAGGAGGGATATCACAGATATGGAGCATGTTGCTGCTAGGATCTTTGGGATTTTCCACTGTCGATGCCATGGTTAAATCCCAGATGTGCACCAGTTCAAACACGGCAAACCAGGTGTTGTCAAGGAGATGACCAACAAAGGCAGATATCACCCCAATTTGCTGATCGGGAGCTGGAGGTCCTGGTTGACAGGTGTAAGATCGAGCAAAAATCCCCAATATTAGAACATATGGACAACACTGAATTTTGGACAGAGAAGTGGACTTTCAAAACTTTTAAAACCCAAAATGAAAGCTGGAATAAGTCTGTGGGAAATACACAACCAGCAGGCCTGAAAATGGAGATTGCTGTCTCGGACGTAGAATCAGCGTAGAATCCCAATTTACAACTCCTCTCTAAAAGAGCAATTGACCGAAACCAACAGACCCTACCCCAAGATAGATTTTACACCTCATTGCTACCCAGCGCAGACTGTATGGGGCCTACAGAGAGACTGGACATTCAACCTCAATCAAAACCCATTCACATATACTCTCACCATCGGAAAGCCAATTAACTTCAGAAGAGAGCATCAAGATATAACTGCCAGTCCCAATCACACCTGGGAAGGCCTTTCTCAACAATATATTTCTACACAAACAGCTTCCCTACAGACTTCCCCTCACAACAATCAGATTCAGAACCAAGAACCACAGAGGCCGAACCAAGAACAGGAAAACCAAATCAAGAACCTCATCGCAACAAGCAACATCCAAGAGGGGGAAGCCAACCAGGCTTCCCGAACAAGAGCTACCATACACAGGCCTGTTCCGAACCAAGTGAACCGATGGCAACCAACCATGACCAGCAGAACCAAGGATCAACAACTCCATGGGAACAACTAACACGACTAAATCCACAAGTCCTCAGACACAACTTGAGGTGAAAGCCAGGTCTGCAAAACCAGCAGAAAGTAAAGAAAACTAAGTACTTAATAAAATAGAGAAGTGGGTGGGGTAGGGAGTAAACGATAGGATAGAGCTTACTCCCTACCCCACCCACCTCTCTTTTTTCTGCATATAAACTGACGTTTTCCCAGCCACTATCAGTTCTGAGGAAGAGTCACCGGACCCGAAACATTAACTCTGTTTTTTCCTTCACGGATGCTGCCAGACCTGCTGAGCTTTTCCAGCAACTTTGTTTTTGTTGTTGTCAAAAACTAAGTACTTACCCAATAGATCCAATACACACCTTTCCGCATCAGCCAACTTAACCCAAACTGAAAAACCTATGCAGTCCGAAGTCTTCATTCAGGCTCTGGGTACTGCAATTGGGAACAGCCAAGCACACTTCAAAACTGCATTTCTGTTGGGAGCTTTAATTCCGGAGACTCCAAAGTTCCGACCTAGCTAGCAGAGAGGAGAAGGCGGGTGATGACAGTGCATTGAGACCCCAAGGGTAGGAATTCTGATTACAGACCATGTAATTAAAACTGTTGTTTTCTATGTGTGTGTCAGTAGGATAAGGTTCTAACTGTGTTAATCTAGTAAATAGTGTAATTTAAAGCACTACTGTTATCTGTATAATTGTGTTAATTTCCCTGATTTATTCATTATCCAATTTTCTTGTATTATATTTGCCTTTGTATCTTAAATAAATGCAGCGATTTTTTTGCCCTGAAATTCGTGTCTCCTGCCTCTTCGTTTCGCATTCCCTAAATAAGCCCATTGTCCAGAACAAGGATCTGGGAGCAATTCGAACCACTTAAAAATCAGAATATAACTGATTGTGAACAAATTCCCACACAGGGTGATGTACAGGATGGCTGTCCCCTTTCGTCTGAGGAGGCCATAGTACCAGGCCCTGTCAGCCTAGTCTAAATCCACCACTAGGAAACTGGAACATGCAGCAGGGCAGCATGGAGGTTAATGGCCTTCTCCATCCCACAAAGCAAAACAAACTGTCTTCTACCAGTGACCTCACACTCACTCTAATGCTGCTAATGCACACACCATTCACCAAAGTGCATGGTTTCCCACTCATTATTATACTATACATCTTCTCACATTGGCTCTCATGCACCCCAGTGGCAAACTATTAATCTTTCCTGTCTTCTGTTGTTCCTACTTATCACCCAAAACACCTCAACAACTTTCCCCCTCATGGGCCAGCACTAACAGCTAAGCCAGGCACTTCCATCTCATGCAAACCTTATCTATATCACATTGCAGGAGAAATTGGCTTACAAATGGGCAAAGAGGCCTTAGACAGATACTCAGCATTTGTTTTCTCACCCCATGCAGGGAGAGAATCCTCAGGCTCATGGGAGAGGATAGAGACCACTCATGTGGTGATGTCAAGACTTCCATGTCCCAACAAATAATAAGGGATACTCTGGCTATATTTGAGTCAGGAGCTCTTCACTGCCACATCTCCACATCTGGTCAAGGAAGAAACACCCCAGTCTGTTGGTACTTGGAGGACTGTCAGAGACCTGGTACCTGCTCAGCACCAAGGAGGAGAGGATGCCATGGTGTTGGACATTAACAAAGTGCAGGGGCACAGGAGCAGCAGGCAGGTTTGTTGGAGGCACTTGAGAATCTGGATTGAAGGTTAGAAGAGGACAACCATGGGGGCACCTGTCCCATGCTGGCTGCAGCATTCTTGAGTCTGGCTGTCTCCAATGGACAGGTCGGTGGCTGTCGTAGAGAGCCAAGTCCAGCTAGATTAGCTCACAGTCCACCACAGTGACCATTCATGCGAGCAACGCCTCAAGGATACCAGGTACCTTCACCTCATCCAGGTTCCCCTTCCTCACAAGGAAGCAGCGTGGAACCCTGGGTAGACACTCAGCCAGAAGAGAACGTTCTATACAGACCTCCCAAAACTTTCCTCAGACACTCCTATCATAATTTTGAAAGTTTTAAGATAGTTACGGAAAGGTTAAGGCTGATCTTCAGGTGAAAGTGCTAAACTGGAGGAAAGCTAAATACAACAGTATTAGATAGGAACAGAAGAAATTAAGTTGGGGGGTGCTGTTTGCAGGTAAATCCACATCTGACATGTAGAAATCTTTTAAAGGCCCTTTGATCAGAGTTTGGGATGTTCCTGTGAGGATGAAAGATAAGGATGGCAAGATTCAGGTACTCAGGATGACAAGAAATATTGAAAAAAATGGAGGCATATGTAAAGTTTAGGAAACTGAAACCAGACAAGGCCCGGGGAGCAGAAAGAAACAAACAAGAACTCAAACAAGGAATTAGAGGGCTTAATGTTGCCACAAAATAACTTGGCAAGAAGAATTCAGGAGAATCAGGAATTTTATACATATTTAAGAAGCAAGAGGGGAGACAGGGAAATTGAAGGTCCACTCAAGGACAAAGGAGCAAATTTATGCATGGAGCCACAGGAAGTGGGTGAGCTACTTAATGAGTACACCACATCAGTATTCACCAAGGGGAAAGACATGGATGATGGTAAGATTAGGGAGGGATATGTTGATATTCTAGAGCATGTTGATATTAAGAAGGAGGTGGTGTCTTGGAAAACATTAAAGTAGATAAGTTCCCAAGGCCTGATGGGATCTATCCCAGGATACACAGATACTCAGACAGGACATTGCTGGGGCATTATAGAGATCACTGTTTCCTTTTTAGACACAAGTGATGTCCCAGAAGACTGAAGAATAGACAATGTTGTTCCTTGGTTTAAGAAGGGCAACAGGGATACTCTAAGAACTTAGAAGCCAGTGATCTTTACATAAGTGGTAAGTAAGTTATTTCAGAAACAGTGGACTTATTAGGGGCAGTCAGCACGGATTTGTGTAGGTGAGATCTTGTCTGTCAAATTTGATTGAGTTTTATGAGGAAGTGACAAAGATGATTGATGATGCTGGGGCGGTGGATATTGTCTACCTGAACTTTACTAAAGTATTTGACAAGGTCCCTTATGGTAGGCTGGTCCAGAAGATTAAGTTAGATGGAATCCATGATGAGTTGGTCCTAAAAGACAGAGGGTAGTTGTGGAAGGGTATTTCTGTGACTGGAGGTCTGTGACCAATTGTCTTCCACAAGGATTGGTGCTTGAACTTCTGTTGCTTGTAATATTATATAGTTGGGTAAAAATGTAATTGGTCTGATTAATAAGTCTACTGGCATCATGAAGATTGTTGGAGTTGTGGATAATGAAGAAGATTGCCAAGGAATAGAGGAGGATACAGATCAGTTGGAAAGTTGAGCAGAGAAATGGTAGATTGAATTTAATCTGGACAAGTGTGAGGTGATGCATTTTTTGAGGTCAAATGCAAGAGGAAAGCATACAGTAAATGGCAGGACCCTTAGGAGCATCAATATATAGAGTGATCTTGGGGCGCAAGTCCCTAACTCCCTGATAGTGGCAACACAAGTGGGAAAGGTGGTAAAGAAGACATATGCCATGCTTGCTTCACCAGTCAGAGCATTGAGTATAAAAGATAGCAAATCATGTTGCAGCTGCGTAAGACTTTAATTAGGCCATATTTGGTGTATTATGTGCAATTCCGGTCACCACACTATAGGAAATGTGCGGAGACCTTGGAGAGGGCGTCGAAGATGTTTAGCAGGAAGTTACCTAGATTGGAGTGAATTAGCTGGAAGGAATGCTTGGACAAAATTGGATTGTCTTCACTAGAGCTTCAGAGGCTGAGAGGTGACCTGATAGATGTATATAAAATTCTGAAGGGCCTGGAAAGAGTGGATAATCAGATCTTTTTCCCAGGGTGGAAATGTCAAATACGAGGACGCACAGTTTTAAGGTGAGAGGGGAAAGGTTTAAACGGAATGTGTGAGGAAAGTGTTTTACATAGACAGTGGTAGGTGCCGGGGGAGTGGTGGAAACAGCGTCAATGGCAATAGTTAAAAGGTGTTAATTCAAATACATGCACAAGTAGGCAATATAGAGATAAGGACAATGTGCGCGCAGATGGGATTAGTTTAGAATGGCATCATGGTTGGCAGTACCTGTGCTAAACTGTTCTTTGTTCCAAATGCCCATCCACTGTACTTCTACCCTCTTACCCTGGACCATCCACCCATTAACCCAGTGAAAGTTCCAGCCAAGGAGGAGGAGCCTGCATCTGGCTAGGCCACTCCCAGCATGTATGGGTGCTCTCACGACAAACACCTCCAGAGCTGCCCTCCAAATATTCCAAGGAGAACTGGCTCCACAATAGATCAGCCTCCCTACAGCCTACTGTGGACCTCAGGACTGCACCTACATGTAGCTGAAGGCAAAAGATTAAGAAATCCTTCAGAAGGCGTATAGGTGGTCCAGTGAAATTTCACTGTAATTAGATTATCACATTTCTAAATATATGTTCACTTTCTTTCATAGCTGTGTGACTGACATTTTAACCAAATCTACAAGAGTAAAGCTGGAACAACCAGCTGTCTTTAGTGTCACATGATGCTCTTACACTGTCTGAAGGATAGCTATTCTGTCTGTAGCATCCATACGCAGATGAAATCTTTTTATGATTGAAAGAGGGATTATCAGATGTGCTGAGGGCCTCCATCAGTTTTTAATGTTAACTTTCACTTTAAAAGAACAGGAAAAGTGAATAAAGAACAAACTGGTAAGATGTATTTGTTGTTGGGATTAACCAGGCAATGCTGGCCCAATGGCATCAATACATCTATAGCCAGTGAATAATGACTTTGCCCAACTACATTTCATTGAATCCAGTTGCTAAAGAAGTCCTATTTGTGTTACTGTAGCCAACATTGTTGCAGTGTAGGTTGGTGAAGATGATGTCCCTACTGATGGACATTCTATTTTGGTACTCAGTACAATGCTGTGGTTGTGACAGATTCTCATTCTCCATCACGTACCCTCATTGCATCATCCAGTAATCTAGAGCAAAGCATTAAAGGACTAAGCAGCACCCACGTCTGTTCTGTACAAAACCCTGAGACCTGACAAGTATGGAATCTCATGTTGACGATACACCTTTATTCTTCATTGGCATCATTGCAGATATGCAGAACATCACAATATGGGGGTTTGACACCTACTTTTGTACAGAGTATAGAACCATTGTCTGTCCTTTATCCATATAGCAGTTCACAGAAGACGAATGACGGTGGGTCTCTGATATTTTTTCCACATCGTAAAGGCACGTTTGGTTGGAAACTCTGTATTAGGAGAACGCTCCACATCTGCTAGATGTTGATGTTGGTTTGCTCTTCAAGACTCACGTTCCCCATCCAATCCTATGGGTTTTTGTAATACAGTAACCACAGAGAACAAAAATCTGCTGCTTCTGTGCTTGGAGCCATTGATAGAAGGTTCCAATGAGATTCCATTCAACAGCACAGTAAACATGGGCAACTTCAACCTGCATTAAAAAAAAACTGGGCATGGATGCTCTGGAGGATGAGTTCTGGATTATGTTCTGCCTTTTCTAGAATGTTTTCTAGAATGGTATGGTGAATAATGGACTGGATAAAGAGGCTACTTTAGATCTAGTATTGTGTAATGAGAAAGTGCTAACCATTAACCTTGTCATACAAGCACCTTTTGCTTTGGATGACCATTATATGATAGACAATAGAGGGGAGTTGATGGCCTAATGGTATTATCACTGGACTGTTAACCCAAACAATGCTCTAGGGACCTGGGTTCAAATCCTGCTATTGCAAGTTGTAGAAATTGAATTCAATAAATATCTGTAATTAAGAGTCTAATGATGACCATGAATCAATTATTGATTGTGAGGAAAAGCCCATCTGGTTCATTAATGCCTTTAGGGAAGGAAACTACTATCCTTACCTGTTCTGGCCTCCATGTGATTCCATACCCACAGCAATTTAGTTAACTCTCAACTGCCTGTGGGCAATTAGGGATGAGCAATAAATGCTGCCTAACCAGTGAAGCCCTCATCCCGTGAATGAACAAAGAAAAATTACATTGTATTCACATTTGACTAAGTGAAGTCATTCAATCTAAGTCAAGTTATACATTTGAATGAAATAAATTATGAACATATAAGGGGCAAATTAGCTGAGGCACATTGTGAAAATAGGTTGAAATGTATGGCTGCAGGTAGATAATGGATAGTATTTAAAGAATTAGTACAAAACTTACAGCAATTACACAACTCAAAAAACTGAGTCAATTTTGGCTAGTAGAGGAATTTTTGGATTGTATTAGATTAAAAGTAAAGACCTATACATTTGCCAAAAATCTTAGTAAACCTGTGAATGAGGAGGATTTTAGAATACAGCATGAACCTGAAAAAAGAAAGGGAGAATAGAATCTGGATTAAACTGGCAAAATGTATCACAATGGAATGTAAAGCTTTTACAGGTACATAAAAATGGAAATGCTTGCCTAAGACAAAGGTGGGTTCATTACAGGCAAAGAGATAGCAAGAACTGCAGATGCTGGAGTCAGAGATAACAAAGCCTGGAGCTGGAGGAACTCATCAGGCCAGGCAGTATCAGAGAAACAGGAAAGCTGACATTTCAGCTTCAGATTTCTTCTTCAGGTCCACACTTTGTTATCCTTTAGAGGCAAAGTCAGGTTAAATTTGTAATGGGAAATAGGGAAATGGCAGATACTTTGTTTCTGTCTTTACGACAACAGGTGAAAGAAATCTCCCAGGTCGTAATTTTGTAGGACAGAATTGAGTACTGGTGAAAAATAACACATTTTGTCAAATTCTTTCATCTTGTACTCATGAGGACAATTTGCAAGAATAATTGCAGATCACTTATGGATCATATTTAACAGTATTTCCCATCAGTTCTTTTTGCAACAAGGTATTGACCGTACTCAAGCAGCCTAGACTTATAAAATTCACAATGGCAGGCTCAGCATTAGATATAATTCTGCTATTGGACATCATTTGCTGATAATCCTAAGTGTGCTAAGAATTACACTGGCAAACAATTTTGGGCTATTAGTCAGGCTCACAATGTGGCATACTTGTTTCACACTGGAAGCTACGTATTTTATTACACTATGGCCTGTTTATATATACATATACACTTGCCCCTGTTTCAACACAACAAATTAGGTGATCCATTTGCTGGTTAATTTCTCAGACCAAGGCCATAAGCAATCAGAGTCAACCTACCTGGTTAAAGATATAAACAAAACATTGCAGTTAACTGTCAATCATATTAACTGGTGCTTTCTCCTTGACAACATCTTTACCAATCCAAGTCAACATGATAGTCAATCTGCATTCTGCCTTCATACAGTGTAAATGAAGATTTTCCACTTAAATTTGTATTCTTACGAATTGTCCTGATGCGTGCATGATGAAAAGTTTTAGCCTTTTTTCAGCAGTGTACATATCTTGAGAATTAAGAATCCAAGAGATTGCAGACAAGTGAGAAATTGAAAGAAATTAGTATTAGTGCGAAGGCTGTGTTGGAGAAATTAAAGGGATTGAAGGTTTTTAAGTCCCTGGAGCCTGAAATATTACATCCCAGCATCTTGAATTGGTAACTATGGAGATAATGAGCACATTGGTGTTCATCTTCCAAATTATGCAGATTGTAGAATGGTTCCTACATATTAAAAAGTAGTAGATGTCATTTTAAAAAGGAGGCAGAGAGAGAAATCAGAGAAGTATAGACTTATTAGCCTTACATCATTAATAGGTAAAATACTAGAACCTATTTTAAAGGATGGAATAAACCAACACTTGCACAATAATAATCTGATTGGGCATACTCAGGATGGATTTGTGAATGGGATATCACATTTGATGAGCTTGTTGAGGTTATTACTAACAGAATGATAAAAGTGAGTTGGTGGACACAATATAATTGGATTTTCAGAAGGCTTTTGATAAAGTCACCCACAAGAGGTTGGTTAGCAAAATTAATACACACGGGACAGGAGGTAATTAACTTCTGTGGATTAAAGCTTGATTAACAGACAGAAGGCAGAGCACTTAAGAAATGGGTCATTCTCACGTTGCCAGACTAAATCCATGGCTGCCACAAGAATCAATATTTGGGGCCCAACCATTCACAATATATGTCAATATTTTTGAGATGGGAACTCAATGTAATCTTTCCAAGTTCACACATAAAACAAAGAAAGGTGGCATTGTGTGCTGTGAGGAAGATGTTAAACAGTTTTCAGGAGAATCTGAACAAACCTAGTGAATTGACAAGAACCAAGCACAGGCAATATAGTATAGAAAATTTGAGGTTATCCACTTTGGAAAGGAACAGATTTGCTTCTTAAATGGTATAAGATTTGAAAGTCTTGACAAAACGATTGGGATGACCTTGTTAACAAGACACTGAATGCCAATATGCAGGTGCAGCCAGCAATTTAGAAGGTTAATTTTAGCCTTTAATGCAAGATAATTTAAATACAGGAGCAGTGAAATCTTGCTACAATTGTACAGAACGTTGGTCAATGTAGAAATTGACAGAATACTAATAACATAAAAGGATGTGACAATAGTGTGTGATAAATGACATGGAGGTGGGTGATAAGTCATGTTTGTATTGAATGGCAGAGCAGATTTGATGGGCTGAATGGTCTACTTCGATTTCTATGTTCTAAAGAAAGTTATGAATGTCACCTCTGGTTGAATAAAAATAAACTTGGAAAGCTATAAGCTCAACATTATGTTGTTCAATTGGTATCAAGAGCAGATTTTCTTTCTGTACTGAGTGTAACAAGACTCTAAATTCTTTATTTTCCCATTTAGTTTGGGAAGCATGCAGCTAAAGACCTCTCCCCTACCAAGAGGCAGCAGCTTAATGTTAATGCTCTCCGCAAGCTGAAGACTTTTAGTGGCAGTTGTTGATGGCTTGCTGTCACTGACTCCATTTCTGATACCTGACAGAACAACTGGGAGGGAATGGGTGGTCAAGAGTGCATGAGTGTGTGAGGGACAAAGAGATGGTTCGTCATCAGTTGCATCTTGAAGGCAAAAGCCTTATTTAATGCAGTACTTAGCTCATGAGAGAGGAAGTGATCTATACACAGTAAGAAGTGAGATTAAAAATAGCAAGGTGGCAGTGATATTCTTGATACTCCTTTCACCATCCTCCTCCATTCTCCAGTTGAAAATACCTGACATACAAGATAATATATTTAGTGCAGGATTTAAACACCTGGAATCCACAAACGTTCCAATTCCCTGATGCTTTATTCCACCAGCATCAAAGGAATAAATACATTCATGAAAAACCTAAAGTTACAGAAACAAATTCCTGAACCACTCTCTTTATTCTCTTCTGATCTATCTTCAATTTGACTAAATTAGGAAATGAGTTCATACCTACCGCTCAAGTGATGCAGAAAAGGAAAAAATATGGCATACGGAGTAGAGAACAGCTGCTCAGGAACCTTGCTGAGTGGAATAGAGTCTTATACAATATATGACTGGTTGGCCTTTTTGAAGAACAGCATTGAGGCAGACACTCCATTAGTTGAAGAGTCTTGCCACAGTAACATACGGTGCATTATGAGCGGAAACAAACAGAAAGATGGTGCAATGGAGTCAATGAGAGGTGTAAGAAGGAAAAAAGAGAGAGTTTAACCATGCAAAAAGACAGAGAAAATTAGGAAATATCTGTTACAATAAGAATGAAAGCAAAAGAAGAAAGGAATTAGAAATAATGTGCGGGATTTAACAGCTAACTACAGCAAGATGATGAATATCTCGCATATTGGGAATTCTTACCTTCTATCACCCCTACCTCTCATCATCTATTTTGACCCCTCTGTTGTCTTCAAAAATGCCTAATAGCTTATCTGGTATGCATGTTGAATAAGCATAATGTCATCCAATTAAATATTTGAAACTGAAGTTTTATTTTGGTCACAACCTCTGTTCCCTGAAGACTTTTGCTCAAGGCTGCTACAAAAGCAAAGTATTGCAAATGCTGGAAATCTAAAATGAAACGGAAGACTGTAGAAAGGTAGCATCTATGAAGAGAAAGGGAGTTAATATTTCGAGCTGATGAACCATCATCAATTTTGTTTGGATGAAGGTTTGTCAAATCAATTCCTATCCCTGGCAACTGCAGTGTGAGTTATCCTATTCCAGAAATTCATGGTGAAGAAATGAATTGGAGCCAATTTTTTCCCACTTTTACTTGACTTAGAGTTACACATAAAAATGTCACATATCTCCTCAGGTTTAATCTGTCTAACTTTATACCTCTTTTTGAACAACTCTTTAATAATTTAAACACTGTATGTGAAGAAATCGTAACTGTAGAAAAGTAAACCAAAATTTTAAAGGCAACTTAAAAGCTCAAAATTAAATGACAGGGTTAATAATACATGCCTAAAGTATCTATTTGTATTAAAACTTTAAATAGATCCTCAATTAATGGCCAAAATCTACATAAAATTAAAGATAATTAATATACAATTAGCATGATGCTGAATCAGACTGTTTATAACATTATCATTATATTTAATCCTGATATTGACTTCGTACAACATACCCACACCATCAACAAAACGGCCTCACTCCACCTCTGTAATATCATCCAATACTGACGTTGCCTCAGCTTATCTGCTGCTGAAAGCCTCATGCATTTCTCTGTCACCTCTAGACTTGACTATCATATAATATAATCCTGGCCAAACTCCTACAATCTGGATTTAAAGGCTTTTAAAGTTCTGCTAGCTTTGCCCATGACCTAGCTTACACCACTCCTGCTCACATATCTTCCTCGTACTCACGAGTGTATGTTGGCTCCCAATCAAGCAGTACCTTGATTTTAACATCCCAATCCTTTCCAAATCTTTCCATGACCTCAGCTCTCCCAATCTGTAAAATCCCTTTCAACCCTACAACTTTCTGTGATGACTGTTTTCCACTAATTTGACCTCTTAAGCAATTCTGGTAAAATCACTCCATCATTGCCAGCTATACCTTCAACTGTCATGTCACTTTAAGTATGAAATTTTCTTTCTACATCTCTCAACTTTTCATTCCTCCTTTAAGGTGCCCTTTACAATCTACCTCATCCACCCTATTATCTCCTGATGCGCCTACATGTTAACCTTGGTTCCACAGTGCGACTGTATAGCATCTTGGATAGTTTTCTTAAATTAAAGGCCCTTTAATGCATAGTGTAAAAGTAAACTGCAGATTGTTGTCAGATGTTATGCTGAGCCCATTGAGTACATGAAATTAATTAACACCAGTAGTGAATTACACCAATTTGTTTCTCTTCATGCAACCATTACAGAAGTTTATAAAATCATGAAGGGTATGGGTAGGATGAATAGTTAAGGTCTTTTCCCCAGGGTAGCGGAGTCCAAAACTGGAGGGCATAAGTGTAAGGTGACAAGGGAAAGATTTAAAATGGATCTAAGGGACAACCTTTTCACACAGAGGGTGGTGCATGTGTGGAATGAGCTGCCAGAGGAGGTGGTGGGGGCGGGTACATTTACAACATTTAAAAGGCATCTAGATTGGTACACGGATAGGACGGATTTAGGGCGATATGAACCAAATGAGACTTGGTTTATTTAAGATATCTGGTCGGCATGGACGAGTTGGAACGTGCTGTACAGCTCTATGACTCTATAACTCTATAACCCTTTGAACTTTCCACAGAATCAAATCCCTGGATCCTCGTAGAATGACAACCACTTCTTCAGGGTTAAACTACCACAGTTAATTGGGAGTTTGGAGTGTTAGGGGCCAGTGGGCTGCATGACTGTTTTATAAAGCAGTGTGACTCCAACAGCATGGGTTCAATTCCCATTCTGGTGAAGATCACCATGAAGGTCCTACCTTCTTCACCCTTTGTCTGTAGTTTGATGAACCTCAGGCTAAATTCACCACCACCTGTCTCCCTATAATGAGACAGCAAGCTTTTGGACTGTGATGACTTTCACTTTCATAGTCCATTCTTCAAAAAGGGAGGACAAGCTCCTTCAATCAATGCAGATAACATGGAGGCTAGTTATTCCTCAGTACATTGAACTAAACCAAATTAGAGGTAGAAATTCCATCTGAAGTAGGTTGAAATCTAATTTAGATAAGATACATTGCAACCTTCAGAGCCCATTGTCTTGAGGTGTTCTCTGTAGCCTGAACATACCATTGCCTAACGCAGTATTTGAATAATGGACTGTGGTACTGAAGTAGTGCTGCACTTAAATAGCTTAGACACAATAAAAGTCAGAGCTTCCAAGATAGAAGGAAAGAAAGGAAAGAGAAACTTGTGGAAGCCTCTATTAGGGGATCTGTAGATCAGACACAATATATCCTTCATTCACACAGATGGATAAAATACTGGGGATATTAAATTCAGAGCATTAGGAAGTGCTGTTATCTGACTGCAGGCTACAGAACAGTTGATCCCTTTCATTAACCAGCACAACTCTTGAAGCCTGAGAGAAGTATCAATTTATAATGACGATTTTCTGAGTAGTTTTGTTTGGCTGAGTATTTTGCTTTATACGAGTTGATAAATTTGCACTGAGTAAAGACTAAGAGCTCAAACAATGAAAGTCCATTTGCATCAGCCACTTCACAAAAAAAAAGCTATTTTGTCACACTCCAGCAAGCATTAAAATTCAATGAATTATGGGAATTCTGGTTTTATATTTTAATTGCTTTTGGAACATTGGAGGTGGGCGTTACTTACATGATTAATTTGTGTGACTCTAAAACTGCTTCAGAAAAATACCAAAGGATTCGTCTGCAGCACAGCTGGTGCATTCAACTGAAGATGACGTCTGCAGCAAACATTTCATTGCCGTGCTTCCAGTTCTTGAATTTATTTCACAACTTGCTTGACCTTCATGTTAATTGGTTTTATTCAGCTCTTTTTTTGTTGCCTTCCTTCAAATAGATTTTTCCCGTGAATGCGTACAAACCATTTATTTTGCTAAATGACAGTCATGCATAACCTTGGGTCTTTCGCTACAATGTATAAGACAAAACATTGCCACAAGCTAACTAGACTAATAATAACAATGTCCCTCAAAAGTACAGGGTTGTTATATTAAGTGTATCTGCTCTGTAATTTGTTGTCCTTGCATTTTATCTCTATTAAAAATATGTTTTCTCTTGGCAAGTTCCAATAATAAGTTATAAAAGAACTCTGAGCTTCAGTTTGGAGATTAATGAAGATATTTTTTAAATATTCAGTTATATTTAATTTAACAACATGATCCAATAAATACAGAGACCTTGTTTTGAATTAAAATGCAAATTGTTGTGTTGTACAAAATGGATAGTAGTGTTGTCATGTTGTTTGGACAACTGATCACAAAATGGAACTCCAGCCAATAGTTGGGGAAACCTCCAGTAAATAAAATACTGTTCTGAGTGCATTTCAATTCAATCCACCACCCCGGGCGTGAAAGCCTTAATGTTAACTGGATAACACCGCTTCAATGCTCAGGATTTACATAGGTTAGAGTCGTGCATTGGTCAGGTTACTTCATTGGTCATCCAATTGGATGAATGATTCAAAGAATGTGAGGTATTTCACCACAAAAGAAAAAAAATTAAGGAGTCTGAAATTAAGAAGCTGCTTTCAGTACCTGAAGCAGTTGGATTGTTGTAAAAAAACGTACCTAGACGTTTCATAATGTCCTTTAGGGAATAGAAACCATTAGGGAATGGGACCCATGGTCACCCAGTCTGGTCAATGCATGTTGCCACTCCTACACTAAGGTAAGTAACTGCTAACTACCCACTGAAGTGATCCACTAAGCTCCCCATCAGTATTGATTCACTGCAATGAAAAACATGCAGACTTAAGAGTTTGAGGAAAACAAAAGCCACAACTACATTTTCAAAATAACCAGGGCCACTCAGTGTCAGCCTTGCATTTGAAACCCTGAGAATGAAAGAAAAATTATTTTCAAAGTTGCCAGGTGATGTAAAAGTACCTATGCTCTTAATTTATGAGTTACATTTAAAAATGAAAAATGCAAGGTGGAACACTTCATTCAGAGCTTCTTAAAATCCACTGCCATCTGTTCTTATTTTCATTTGACAGCTCCCAATCCAGCCACATACTTATACAAATGTTTGTGAATTGTAACAAACTGTGTGGCAGTCATTCCAAACTCCAGTCCACAGGGAACCCCTAAATTGGAGTGCAGACCATCTCCAACTTCCAGCTTATACTAAACACCAAACAAGCTGAACTCCAAACCAGCTCAAACACCATGCAGGTCCGAAATTCCAACAATCACCCATTCAGCATCTCTTTCCAATTCCAAGTCCACCCACCCTGTAACTTGCTCTGTTTGCACGCATTCTGGTATATGTGTGTATATCTCAGGATTCCAGATGGGTTGTAACCATGAGTAATATTTATACTTTTAATGGATTAGCTTTTCTTAAAATATTAAACCTATTCTTTACTTGCTAACTTAATATCTGGCTTGCTTGTTTATACATAGTTATACAAATAGTCATTTTCATCTTGAATTTTTAGAAAAGCACATCTTTTTAACAATTCAAACTTCATTATATCCAATTTCAGGGGTGAAAGAGAGAAATTCTTTCATCCCTCTGAACATGGTTGTAACAGCACATTGCAATTTTTAAGCACAAAGTAGGAAATTAATTAGGAATTAATTAATTAAGTAAGTAATGCAATGTATTAGAAACAATTAGAAGATGTTACTGTGTGAAATTAACTGCCATATATGAAAATGAAAAAGATATAACAGCTGTCAGCCGTGGATGGTTAAAGACGTTTTGAAATAAATTGTTTGAATTTGTTCTTTTACTATGCATTTGAAGTATTACAGTTATTGATTTGATGGATCATAAATACAAATATGGAAATGAATATTATTTACAATTCACACTGACAACTCAATAAATATTGCTAGCACTGCAAAGCACTATAGTACCCATACAATGATAAGTAAAATTTTGTGAATTTTCTGAACAATCCAGGATACATAAATGTTTTTCTGAACCTTAGATGTCAAGGCACTGGTTCATGTTCCAGCTCTCCCCATTGGCATGGATAATGTTGGAATTACTGGCATCTTATAGGGTCAGCAACCCTTCAGCATTGTCCTGGAGTATTCAGCAACTAATGCTTATTCTCCCCGACACTGCCATGAGCATTAGGAAAGTTAGAGTAATTTTCTTTTTATTTTCATTAAATATGTTTACTCATTTGAAAAATATTTGAAATGGAGAAAGGAGTTATTTAAAGATAGTCTAGGATTATTCACTGTATATGCAAGTTTTCTTCAATTTTCACTATGCCTGGGTGGTTGGTCCTTAGTCATGTCGGGGAATCGATGGTGGGAGTGTGGGATGGGGCAATGTGATGCACAAAATCACATGACAAAGACTCTAAGAATATCTCCAGTCAAAGATAAAAAACTTCAATCTCAACTATGTACCAGTTCATTGGGTGGAGTGGAGGAGAGGTCGGTGTGACGTTGACTTTGCAAACAGGTGGTTTGTGCAAGTATGGAGAAAAATATCATTCTCTGTAAACACCACTAAACATTCAATGAATTTTAGAGTCTTTACTGTTGTTATGTAGAAGGACCAAAGACGGCGAACAAAGGACAGTTTTGTTGACCAGGAAAAGCAAAATGGTGGATGGTTGGAAATCACATTAGGCAACTCAGCTCTGGATTCAACTCTGCAGGATCCTGTTTATAAATGTGGCAAAATGACTAAAATGCCAATGTCTGTGTCATTGGTTTGTCTCCATGAAAGACATTCGGTTACAGGGAGGAGTAGTAGCTTTAGCAACAATGTCAGACTTGCCATTTTTGGGTCAATCTGTTTGAATTTTGTGGGCCTGAAAGTTTGGAAATAGTTGTTTTCAGTACTCAGTCTCAATGATAGATAAATTCTTAATTAGGAAACCAGGATCTCTTAGTATCTATCGATAACACAGTGTGGAGCTAGAGGAACACAGCAGGTCAGGCAGTATCAGAGGAGCAGGAAAGTTGATGTTTCAGATCGGGACCCTTCTTCAGAAATGGGGAGGGGGAAGTGAGCTCAGAAATAGAGAGAAGGAGGGGTGGGCTGGGGAAACGTAGGTGGGATGGTGATAAGTGAGTGCAGGTAGGGAGTGGCAGGGATTGGTCAGTGGAATGGGAGGGCCGGATAGGAGGGAGAGAAGATGAACAGGATGTGTCAGGTCAAGGAGGTGGGGATGAGAGGGAGAGTTGCTCATGGGATGAGGCCAAGGGTGAGGAGATTTTGAAACTGGTAAAATCCATATTTAGGCCATTGGGCTGTAGGCCCCCAAGGCAGAATATGAGGTGCTGCTCCTCCAAACTGGACCTGCCTCCTTGACCTGACACAACCTGTCCATCTTCTCTCCCACCCATCCGCTCCTCCCACCTCACTGACCAGTCCCTACCACTGCTTACCTGCACTCACCTATCACCATCCCACCTACCTTTCCCAGCCCACCCCTCCTCGTTCTATTTATTTCTGGGCTCCCTTCCTCTCCCCATTTCTGAAGAAGGGTCCCAACCCGAAACGTCAACTTTCCTGCTCCTTTGATGCTGCCTCTGCTGCGTTCCTCCAGCTCCACACTGTGTTATCTCTGACTCCAGCATCTGCAGTTCTTACTATCTCTTAGTATCCATGATTTGAGCTTAAAACAGGTTATTAAAAATGTGAATTTATTAGCCCAGATATTCTGATGGCCAGATAGTAATTGCAACAACGTGGATTTAAAATGTGTGTTGGGACCACCCAGAAATCCTGACGTCATTGACTCTAAGGGAACTGCCCAGAAAATTGAAAATCCCAATTGGATCCAACAACCCACATTCAACTCCATCCAAAATCACCTCCAACCCAACAGCCTGACCCAGTCAATGCAGTGGTTCACAAACTTGCACCCAAGCATCCTACTAATCTGGCATCTAATCCCCTCACCCATCTGGCACCATACTCCCTCACCCAGAAAACAGCAAACATGGCTTTAAGAGTGCTTTTATCAAGGATATTTTCCACTGCTGCATGAAGAGGTTCCTGGACAGGTTCCTAACAGAGGAATCTCCAGCACAAAATTCATCAAAAGCGAAGGGATTTTTTTTTAATACGATCAGTACTGGCAACAGGTTCTCCAACCTTAATGAAAATTCTAGCAATATATAAATGGTTCTTAAAAATTTATGATTTGACCTGCGTGATCTACAGATATTACAAGAGGAGTTAGAGGCTCCAAACAATATCAAAGCTCAACATTTAGGTTTGTCTCATAATGAGGAAAGGAGACCATTTAGTGATATCTGCAGCAGCAATGATAGCTGTCAAGATACTGATACAGTGTGAATTTCTGTCTAGAAACTTGCGTAAAAAGAAAGAATGTGAAAAGGAAGGAAAGAAAGAATGGAGGGAGAGAAGGCAGGAAGGAAGGAAAGAAGAAGGAATGAGGGACAGAAGGAAGGAAAGAATGAAAGAAAGAAAAAAAAACAATTGAACGTATATAAACTTCTCTGCCTCAGAACATCCTAAAATGCATGACAGCCATTGAAGTACTTTTGAACTCTAGTCATCGTTATAATGTAGAGAGCGTAGAAGACAGCTTTCGTACAAGTTTACATGAACACTCAATAATTGTTTTGATGTTGGTTTGGAGGTAAATATTGACCAAGAATTTGTGAGCAACTTGAGCTTTGCTTCACAGTAGACAAGGACTTGATTAAACACCTTGACTGAAAAATGGCATTTCTGGCAGTGCAACATTCACATAGTTCTGCACTGAAATGTAACTCTAGTTTCTGTGCATCTGTCCCTAAAGTAGGACTAAAGCACACAATTTGCTGAATCAGGACTGCAACAGCCACCACCAACAAAGGCTGCGTACATTGGGATTCACGAGGCACAATCAATACTGACATCAACATGCAGACAATTCAAGCCACCATTAACCAATGGATGTATATTTTGCAAAAAGCTTTATATTCTATCCTTTTATAATTCAACATTGACTTCTCAAATGCCATTCCAGCCTAGAGGCAGAATTTTTACTGGAATGTATCAGAGCTCCTCACAAAAGCAAAAGGTAGCTTATGATTGTGATGGGGCAGATTTTAAATGTTAAGTTTCACCAGCGATCAAAACTTGACAGTAAACCCATGTTACTATTACCACTTTTCACAAACTTCAACAAAGCCTGAAATTCTGCACCCATTTCTTTTCTCATGCCAACTCCATTGCCCTTGATTTTTAGTAAGTTCCAGAAGCTTCTTTATTCCCAGCAGCAGATCCCCTTGCTGCCATGAAACCTGGCATTTGAAATGACCACAGGGATTAAGGTGTCAGGAACACAGTGAGAAAAAGCCGAACATCATTTTAACCAAATCCCAGTCACATTATCATTGGACAGACAAAATTGTAGAAGGATCATAGAGACATGGGAAATATGGGTAGGATTAAACCATTTGGCCCTTCAAGTCAGCACCATTGTTCAAGTGAAATACCGCTGGCCTTCGATCTCAATGCCAATGGGTTCCAATGTTCGGAATTTTATACGGAAAATCGATAGTCTGATAATAGATTTGAAAATCAGGAGAGGTTCCAATTCACCTAATTTTGAGCACCCCGGGTTGATGTCTGGCCTTTATTTCAAAGGGAATGGAGTATAAAAGTAGGGAGGTTTTGCTAAAACTGTACAAGGCACTAGACAGGCCACACCCAGAAAACTGTGAATAGTTTCAGTCCCCTCATCGAAGACATATTAGCATTTGTAGACAGTCCAGAGAAGATTCATTAGGTTAATTCTGGCTTTGGAGCAATTTCCTACTGAGGAGAGGTTGAGTAGGTAGAATTTGTACTCATTGGAGTTCAGAAGAATGAGTTTGAAACGTGAAAGATATTTAGAGGAGTTGATGGAGTAAACACTGAGAACTTATTTCCCCTTGTGGAGACTGCAGGACCAGAAGGCATAATCTCAGAGTAAGGAGTCCCCTATTTAAGAGGAGATAAGGAGGATTTTTTTCCCTCTCTTAGAGGGTAGTGAATCTGTGTGCTGTCATGTATATTCAAGGCTGAGGCAGACAGGTTTCTAATCAACAATGGGATCAAGGGTTATAAGGTGGGAAAGTTGAATTGAGGATGATGCGATTCAGCCATATTGAATAGCAGAGCATACTCAATGGGCTGAATGGCATACTTCCCTTCCAACGTCTTAAGGTCTTATTGAGTAGTTGTCATGGATGTAGAACTTCCTGGCCACAAGCGATTGAATGATACCTCATATAGAGGTCCACCTCTCCCCAAGACTACGAGGGACCACCAGGGTACATGGCACAGGCTCCCTACAGAGCACAGATTCCACCTGCTGCTAGTAAAATGCCAAAGTTGTGAGAAGTTGGCAGGCACTTCTGCCCCAAGTCTTCCGTCACTGTTTTAGGGGGACCCCTTTGACACATTTTCAGCTAAAAGAACACACTAGCAGTCACAGATTTAACCTTAACAAAGATTAGTAAAGCTTTAATGGTGGCTGTTTCTTACTGCTGTTCCATGTGCAATCTGACTTTTCTAGGAAGTACCCATCATACTGCCAGTTTCTTATTAATGTACCATATAGTATCTTATACTCAAGCTGTCAGCCTGATGCCCAAACACCTTCACTACCCAAACCCCACACCCACCTCCCAATCCCACCATCATCCCACTCTGAGACCCCAACAGCCTTCTTAACCCATCTGAATAAGCCTGGTAAAATCCAACCCAACATCTCTCATTTTTGACACAGCAACAATCACTAAGATTAAAATAAATTATTTCTCCCCGGTTCAAAGGCTGACAGGCCACATTTAAACCAGAGGAGTTAGGAATTTCATTTTCAGTTCTGAAGCAAGCACTGAATTTCAGAAATAACTTTTAAACATGTAATGTTTGCACATGTCATGGATTAAAAAGGCTTTTAATAATGTTTTCAATAATGCATCTTGTAGCAGTGACAGAACTGTCTGTTTCACACAAAAAAATCTCTGATTAAAATTGGTTTCATAAATAATTCTCAGTACATTAATGCTAGATAAATAGAGAATAATTCAGATCTACAATTGGCCCTGATCTAATCAAAGAGTTTAACCTGATGGAAAAATCATCACTTGAAGCTCATGCCATTAGTTTAGAACTTAAAACCACAAGCCAGTATCTGTAATTCCTTACCGTTTGTAGATCTCCCATCTTGTTGCTCATTGATTATTCAGACCTGAAGTCTGGTTTCTTATTTTACAGTAGTATGGAAAGTTAAAATAAAAATTGTATTTGTATAGTGCCTTCCTTCAGCTTGTGAAATCCTAAAATGCTTTACTGCCAAGGAAGTACATTTGAAGTACAATCATCATGTAATTTAAGAAATAGGCCAGTCAATTTGCACACAATAAGGACCCACAAACAGCGATATGATTACAACTAGGTAATTTGTCTTGGTGGTGTTGGTTTAGGGATAAATATTACCTTATACCAGGTGGGAAGGTGGTAGTGTAATGGTAATGTTACTAGACTAGTAATCCAGAGATCCCGGTTAATCTTCTGGGGACTTCACTTAAAATCTCATCATGGTCACTAATGATATTTTAAAACAATAAAAAGCTAGGCTAATGATAGTTTTCTGAAGAACGGTCCTGACCCAAAACGTCAGCTTTCCTGCTCCTCTGATGCTGCCTGGCCTGCTGTGTTCCTCCAGCTCCACACTGTGTTATCTCTGACTCCAGCATCGGCAGTTCTTACTATCTCTAGGCTAATGATAACCATGTAATCAACTGCAATTATCGTAGAAGCCCATTGAGCTCACTAATGTTCTTCAGGGGTGAAATCTGCCATCCTTACCTTGTCTGGCTTCCATGTGACTCCAGATCTACAATAATGTGGGTAACTCTAAACTGCTTTCTGGGAAATTAGGGATTGGTAATTAATGTAATGTCCACCTCCTGTGAAAAATTTTCAAATAATTGCGGCAGCACGGTGGCTCAGTGGTTAGCACTGCTGCCTCACAGCACCAGGGATCCAGGTTTGATTCCACTCTCAGGTGACTGTCTGTGTGGAGTTTGCATGTTGTCCCTGTCTGCATGGGTTTCCTCTGGGTGCTCTGATTTCCTCTCACAGTCCAAGGATGTGCAGGCTAGGTGGATTGGCCATGCTGAATTGCCCATAGTGTTCAGGGATGTGTAGATTAGGTGGGTTATAGGGGGGTGGGTCTGGGTGGGATGTCTGAGGGTCAGTGTGGACTTGTTGGGCCGAAAGGCCTGTTTCCACACTGCAGGGATTCTATGATTCTACACCTGGGAGAACTCACCTGCTTTTCTCCAGACTAGTGCTCTGGGTTCACTTATGTCAGGAATGGGTAGATGGAGTCTTGGTCTAACGTCTCATCTGAAAGATGGAGAAGAGGTCAGTGATAGGATTGAAACAACACCAGAAATCTTAGTGACAGTGGGAGAGAAGGTGAAAATTTATACGTTCTCCTCATGTCTGTGTGAGTTTTCTCCAGGTGCTCTGGTTACCTCTCATAGTCCAAAGATGTGCAGGCTAGGTGGATTGGCAATGCTGAGTTGCCCATAGTATTCAGAGATGCGTAGGTGAGGTGAATTAGCTGTGGGTAAATTAAGGTTATAGAGTACAGCAGTAGGTCTGGGTGGGATGCTCTTTAGAGGGTCAGTATGGACTCAATGGGCTGAATGGCCTGCTTTCACACTGTAAGGATTCCATGATGTTGTGATCCTAATTTATAATTATTTCAGGAGAGTGAGAGGAAAGTGAGGTCATTTGAGGCTGAGATTATCATCCATGTGTTTGTTAGCTCCAGATTTTAATCTAACATTTCTTTTTGTGGTCAACGTGCCACCACCCACCCTGCATAAACTTGAGCATGTGCAGATCTCAGCTTTCCATATCGTGACTGTGATAAAGCTTCATTACCTTATCATCCCCAAGCTCAGTAACTGGCAATGGCTGCTAATCTGATAAATCTTCAGATTTAAAATTCTTTCCTTCAGGTTTGAATCCATCAATGATCTCATCCCTCCTCACTTTATCAAGCTCCCCTACCTCTACAACTCTCTGATTTCTCTCTGTTTTTCAAATGCTTTCCCCTTACATATTCACATGCTCCTTGCCCACCTCCACTGAATCATTGAAGTGTTACACCACAGATGGAGACTATTCATCCTATCATACCTGTGCTGGCCCATCAGATGAGTATTGTTAATTAGTGCAAATCTCCAGTCTTTTTTTACAAAAACATTTACATACAGATTGTTTTTATCCAACTAATCAGCCAATGCTCTCTTGAAGGCTTTAACTGAACTTGCTTCCATCACACTTCCAGGTAATATATTCCATACCCTAACTGTTCACTGAAAACATTTTCACTCATTTCACCCTTGCTTCTTGTGCAGATTCCTTCAAATCTATGCCCTCTTGTTCTTGAGAATGGGAAATGTTTCTCTCTTTCTACTCTATCCAGCCAGCTCTTAATTTTAAAAAGCTCTTTCAAGTCTCGTCTTCTTCTCTTCAAGCAGTGCAGCCTCAACTTTTTCAATCTATCCTTATATCTGAAGTTCCTCATTCCTAGAACCATTCTTATAAACCCCTTCTGCGCTCTCTCCAATGTGTTCAAATCTTTCTCATAATGTGGTGCCCACAACTATATGCAATACTCCAGCTGAAGTGTAACAAATGCCTTATGCACATTCAGCATCACTTCATTGCTCCTGTATTCTATGCCCCAATTAATATAGCTGAAGACGTAACATTCTTTCCTGACTGCACTCTCCACCTGTCCTGTCACTTTCAAAGTTCTGTGGCCATACATATCCAGGTAGCTCTGTTCCTGCAACCCCCTTTGAACCTCCTATTTTATGTTACTTTTCTATCTTCTGTCTACCAAAATGCATCACCTCACACTTCTCTGCATTGAACCTCATCTGCCACCTATCTGCCCACTCCATCGACTTATCAATGTCCTTTGAATTTCTACATTGTCTTTGTCACAGTTTACAAATATTCCAAGGTAGCCTATTGTTCTATCTTTACTGTCAACCTCTTGTTCCAGTCAATCCTTTCCAGCTCTGCTCTTGCGCCTCTAAAGCCCAGTGTCTGCCAGTTGATGTTTCTCACTCTGGATTGTTGCATGTCAATCTCCAGCATCATTCTGCTACCATTGGCAGCTACTTTTCAACCCTCTGAAGTTCCATCCCCAAACCATTTTCCCTCTCCTACTCACTTTTCTCCTTTAAGATGATATTTTGAAATCTATCTCTCAAATAGAGCAATTGGTCACCTATGCTAATAATATCTTCTTTAGTTCAACATGTACGTCAATCTAATTTTACACTTTGGCACATTTGACTGCAATAAATGTTATATAAAGACCAGTTGTTGTTGCTTTGTATCCAGCTTTGTACACTTGATTGACTGCACCATTACTTTGTGAGGAGTAAATATGTCCCCCAGGAGCAGTTTACATATATCAAAACATTGCTTGTAATATGTCTCGAATCATAAGGTTTATACACACATCTACTCAAATTCATCTACTATTTTATAGCTATAATGTACCATTTTATTACTTCATTACTAAATTCCCAATGTTTCCGGAGAATGGAAGGTGAATTTAATGTTGTTGTGGGATGTAAAATAAACAGTAACTCACTTAAACATCGTTTCTCAGCCATCACCGCATAGAATTGCCTCTTGCATTTTCAAATCTACGGTAGTTCATATCTGAGAAAGAATGGCCAGGAAATTTCTCAGAACTGATCCTATTCCCTGTTTTTAAGAAGGCCTCCAAGGATTTTGTGAACACATCTGCAAGGTAACATTGAAATCATGAAAGAGAGGATTAATTTGTCTTAAATGTGACCAGTGTTAATGCTGTGTTAGCAGTAATAGCCTCTATGATTTCAATGACATTTAATTTACTTTCATTTTTGGTCTTTTCTTCCTTGTCAATCCTCCTTCTCAAAGTCTCCTGCTCAAAGCCTCTGTCTGTGGATTGGAGAGATAGAGTTTAATGAATACACAAATGAGTTGCCAGGGTATGCTCTTACACAAGGGTGATCTTAGTGGAAGAACTGGATGAGTAGGTTGTAATCAGAGCAGCGTGGGGTACAAATGCCTGACATAGAACTTCCTATATATAGTGTAATTAAAAACTAAGACCAAATGCCTTTCGGAATCCCCTCCATGAATAAGTGAACCCCTCCTAGCACAGGTGGCAACTCATGCTATCTTACAGTTTTGAAGTTTCCTTAATTCCGTTCTCCTCCAGATCTATATGATTCCCTTTTATTGTCTTTCCTCAGACACCTCTCTATGCATCTCTGCCTCACCACCATAATTGACCTCTTCTATCAAGGCCTAAATCCTGGAATTGCCTGTTCAAACACAAACCTCTCTACCGTCCTCTACCCTTGAAGATCCTCCTTAAAACGTTGACCCAGATTTAAGATTGGTTTTGTTAGCTTGATGTTTTTGTTTTTTGTAGAGTCAAAGTCATACAGCACAGGAACAGATCCTTCGGTCCAACCTGTCCAAACTGAACATGATCCCAAACTGAGCTAGTCCCACCTCCCCGCTCCAGGCCCGTATCGCTCCAAACCTTTCATATTCATGTATGTATCAAAATGACTTTGAAACATTGTAATTGTACCTGCATCCACCACTTCCTTAGGAAGTTCATTCCACACACGAAATACCCTCTGTGTAAAAAATTTTCCTCTCATGTTCTTTTTAAATCTCTCTCCTGTCACTTTAAAAATGTGCTCCCAGTTTTAAAATCTTCCATTCTAGGGAAAAGATAACTACCATCAACTCTATCTGTACCTCTCATTATTTTATAAACTTCAATCGGGATGTCTTTCAACCTCCTACCCTCCAGTGAAAAAGTCCCAGCCTATCCAGCCTTTTTTATAACTCAAACCTTCCATACCCGGCAACATTCTGATAAATCTCTTCTGAGCCCTCTCCAGCTTGATAATATTCTTCCTACAACCAGGTGACTAGAAATGGAGACAATATTCCAGAAGAGGCCTCATCAATATCCTGTACAACCTCAAAATGACTTCCCAACTCCTTTATTTAAAGGACTGAGCAATGAAGGCAAGCATGTCAAACGCTCTATTTAACCACCTTGTCTTTATGTGACGCAAACTTCAAAAAATTCTGTACCTGCACCCCTAGGTCCCTCTGTTCTACAACACTACCCAAGGCCCTACCATTAATTGTATAAGCCCTAACCTTGTTTGCTGTACCAAAATGCAATACCTCACGTTTATCCAGATTGAACTCCATCTGCCTTTTTTTCAGCCCATTGACCAATTTAATCAAATTCCTTTGTAATCTCAGAAAACCTTCTTCACTGTCTACTATGCCACCAATTTTGGTGTCATCCACAAACTTATTAATGATGCCTTCCATATTCTCATCCAAATCATTTGTATAAATAACAAACAAAAGAGGAGCCAGAACCGATCCCTGTGGAACACCGCTGGTCACAAGCCTCCATTCCAAAACGCAGCCCTCCACCATGACACTTTGTCCCCTGCCATGAAGCCAATTATGTATCTAATTGGCAAGCTCACCCTGAATCCCATGTGACCTAACTTTATTAATTAGTCTACCATGCAGAACCTTATCAAAGGCTTTACCAAAATCCAAATAAACTACGTCTACTGCACTAACATCATCAATCTTTTTGGTAATTTTCTCAAAAAACTCAATCAAGTTTGTGAGACATGATTTTCCTTGCACAAAACCATGCTGACTATCCCTGTTCAATTTTGACCTCTCTAAATGTTCATAAATCCTATCTTTTATAACTACGTCTAGCAATTTACCCACAAGCAAAGTCAGACTCACAGATCTATAGTTCCCCGGTTTCTCCTTACAACCTTTCTTATGCAAAGGTACAACATTAGCCACCCTCCAGTCATCAGGCACCTCACACATAATCATAGATGATGCAAATATTTCTCCAAGGGATCTTATAACCATGTAAAACACCTTGAAATGCTGCATGGTGGCACAATGGTTAGCACTGCTGTCTCACAGCGCCAAGGGCCTGGGTTTGATTCCAGCCTTCGGGCGACTGTCTGTGTGGAGTTTGCACATTCTCCCTATGTATGCGTGGGTTTCCAACAGGTGCTCCAGTTTTCTCCCACAGTACAAACATGTGCAGGTTAGGTGGATTGGTCTTGCTGAAATTGTCTGAAGCGTTCAGTGAAGGCTTGGTGTGTTAGCCATGGGAAATGTGGGGTTAAGAATATGGTGGGGGAATGGCTGGAATGTTCTTCAGAAGATTGGCATGGACTCAGTGGGGTGAATGGCCGCCTTCTGCACTGTAGGGATTCTATGATTTTATTTTACATCAAGAGTACTCTTGCAAAAGACAGTTTAGTTTTTGTCAAGCAGTAGTAAAGAACCATAGACTGCCAAGTTTGTCTTTAATTCTAATTCTTTCATAACTGACACATTACACAGGTCTGTTATCATAAGTGTATAATTAAAAAAGGTAGCAGACAGAAAATTTAATGTTGCACCCTTCGATCTTAACAAGCCGATACATATACATGTAAATGATCAGTCTCAAATGCTGTAAGCAACCAGGTTTCTTGGGTGATAGATATTTAGTGAATGCAAATACTCAAAGCCAAATGATAGCCTCCTCATTCACTGAGTTTAAGATGATTAGTCTGCTACATAATCTGTAACAGGGACACACCTTGGTATTTTGTGGCATTGCTTATGTTTCTCCATAAGTACATAATGGGTTTGTACTGAGGCCGCAGTAGTGGAGTTTGGAACTGTGGCTTATCCTAAAACTTGTTTAGCAAGGACGACTCGTGTAACAGTTCATAGCCTGCCATTCAACACATGGTGCTTGTGAAACTTCCTGTGTTTAACATTCTGTATGTAACATGTTTGACTGATGCATATTTCATCACAAGTTGGATGTTTAAGGGACTGACTTTACAACCAATGTCCTAAATGGGACAAATAATGAATGGGGCCAATTAGTTGGCAGGATTTTAACTTCTCTGACCTGGAGAGTGGGAAAGGAATGTGTGTTGTAGGGTTTGACACGGTACAGGGATTCTAGACGTTATGATTACCCCACATGCTGCGAAACATTAAGATCACTGAGTGATTCATTGCCTATAAGCCAAAGAGGTGAACAGGCTTAGCTTCCAGTTGGATGGAGAAGTCATGGTCAATGTGTAGGTAGCAAAACAAGGTTTTTGTATCTAGCATGGGGGAGGAATAATATTGAAGAGGGAAAGTGGGTAGAGGGGGTGTCCATTAATGAGAGAGAAATTATTTTACGGCTTGTGTGGGGATGGGGAGGGAGGGGTGTTTTTGATCTCAGGGGGAGGACTTTCCATCAGTCGGAAAGGTTGATCTTGGGAGACAAGCAGGATAGAAGCAGTATAATGATCTTGGCCGGCATGAAAGCAATCCCAAGGGTCTGCAGCCGCTCGCATTCAGAGGTAGTGTGGGAAAGGGTGGTCCCAGGATAGAATCATAAGTCAAGGATGGACATCAGAGGACCGGTAGTAGACAATAGTTTGAAGGTGTGGCTGGGGTAGTGGGGAAATGTTGTGTGTGACCTGGGTTTGAGTTCAGAGGCCTTAAAAGGATGATGAGCTCAAAGAACTTGAGAGAAGGGTTAAGGCAGAATGCTCAATGATGGATTTTTCCCAGACAGGCACACTGGATCCAACAGGTGGGTGTAAAGGTACTCACCTCTGGATCTGTTTGCTGTAACAAAGATGTCATAGAGTAGAGTAATACAGCATGGAAACAGGCCCTTTGGCCCAAACTGGTCCATGCTGATCATGGTGCCCACTCAGCTAGTTCCAACTGCCTGCATTTGGACCATATCCCTCTAAACCTTTCTCATCCAGGTACCTATCCAAATGTTTTTAAAAAATTGTTATTGTACCTGCCTCAACCACTTTCTCCGGCAGCCCATTCCATATACACATCATTTTCTGTGTGAAGAAGTTGCCCCTCAGGTCCTTCTTAAATCTTACCCCTCTCACCTTAAACCAATGCCCTCTAGTTTTCAATTCCTCATCCCTGGGAAAAAGGCTATATGCCTTCATCTTATCTATGCCCCTCATGATTTTATACACCTCAATAAGGTCACACCTCATTCTCCTACGTTCCAAGGGATAAAGTCCTATCCTGGCCAACCTCTCCCTAGAACTCAGGTCTACTAGTCCTGGCAACATCCTCATAAATCTTCTTTGCACACTTTCCAGTTTAATTATGTCTTTCCTATAACCAGGTAAACAAAACTGTACACAATACTCCAAGTGCAGCCTCAACAATGACTTATACAACTGTAACATAACATCCCAACTCCTATATTCAATGCCTCAATCGATGAAGGCCAGTATGCTAAATGCCTCCTTCACCATCCTGTCCAGCTGTGATGCCACTTTCAATGAACTATGTACTTGTATTCCTAGGTCCCTCTGTTCCTCAACACTCCTCAGGACCTTACCATTTACTGTAGAAGTCCTATTTTGGTTTGACTTCCCAAAGTACAATCCCTCACACTTATCTGTATTGAATTGCATTTGCCAATCCTCAGCCCACTTCCCCATCTGATCAAGATTCCTCTGTAATTTTTGATAACCTTCCTCGCTATCAACAATACCTCCTAATTTTGTATCATCCACAAACTTACTAATCATGCCTTGTACATTCATGTCCAAATCATTTATGTAAATAACAAATAACAAAGATCCCAGAACTGACCCCTGTGGCACACCACCAGTCACAGGCCTGTCATCCGAGAAACAACCTTCAACCATCACCCTCTGCTTCCTACCATTGAGCCAATTTTGAATCCAATCAGCTGGCTCTCCCTGGATCCCATGTGACCCAACCATCATGACTAGTCTACCATGTGGCACCTTGTCAAATGTCTTACTAAAGTCCATATAGACAACATCCATTGCACTATCCTCATCTGTCATCTTGGTTACCTCTTCGAAAAACTCAAGGACTTGTCAGACATGACTTCCTGTGCTGGAAGGAGACACAAACAATTCTCACTGGTCTCAATACACACAGACAAAGGACACGAATTTGACTGGGACAACACATCCATAATAGCACAAGCTAAACAGAGTCATGCCAGGGAATTCCTGGAGGCCTGGCATTCCAACCAGAACTCCATCACCAAACACATTGAACTGGACCTGATATACAAACCACCGAAAAACAGAACTGGAAGTGATGCCAACCACCCCAGCAAACTGAGGCATATAAATAACAAACAGGGCAGAACACCAACATTTCACCGGAGGCGCACTGACAATGTTACCGAGCAAGGTGACGAAATGTCTGCAATCAAATACACCGGCTCAGCAAGCAAGTCTACAACCTCATCCACAACCAGAGCTACAAATCTTCTCAAAAACTTGAAATAGTTGAGTCTGGTTTGGGATTCCAATTTTTAAATCTTTAACATGCCCAAGTGATCCAATCCCAAAATTCCACACTACCACTCCCCATTAATTCATAGGTGATTTAGCCAGAAGCATAGTCAACTGAACTGAAGAGATTTTTGTTATCACTGAGTGAATTCTGTTATCAAAAGTTGCGTTGTCAGAATGTATTATATTTATGACACCTTCTTAAACAGTTTAAGATGATACAGGACATTCAAACCGATGTAATTAGACACTTGTGTGGTGACCCACTCAGTGGGAGTTTGCTGACAAGGAGATGGAAGAGTTTTGGTCGGTATTCAATCATCCAGGGAATAGGCAGCCGTAAGGTACAACTGCTGATGGTGGGAAGAAAGGAAGAATTCACAAGAGACTAGTATGCAACACTTTATGGCATTGGCCCCTTAATTTATACGTAGTCAGCTCAATTAATCTTGCTGCTCACTGACAGAGTTCTTAAAGGTAGTAGTTGCCGTTTAAAGGAGTCTACATGAATTAGTTATGGCAAAGAGCAGTTAATTTGCAAGATCACGAAGGCAATTATAGTCATCAGTGTAGCATCAATTTTCTTTTCCCTGCCTACTGTGTCTTGAACCAAAGCTACTTTTTTTCCACAGTCAGCGTTGCTATGACCAAGTGAAGAAGGGTGTTTCAACCAACCTATCTTGATTGGTTGCAACAAATAGCTTTATTTCTTTTTCTTTCCATGAGACAATGTTGCTCAATATGTGAAAATGAAGGAGCCAAATTCAACATTGTCTCAAGTAAAGCAAAGAAGAATATTATTACTTACTAACCCTGAGGAAAAGAATAAAAAAAAGCAAACACACACAGAAATGTGTGCACTATGATTAAAGAGGGAGAGAATCTGGTTCAAACCAAATGAATAAAGACTTCTCAGTTCAAAAATGTTTAAGGTGTTAGATTTTTAACCTGAAAATACAGTTGGGTTTAATTGTTGACTGGTATCCCCAACAGTGTTGAAGTTTGCAGATATCATTGAGTTCTTGGTGAATGATTTTTCTTTCCCAATTTGCTTTTCCATTTCACACTGTCTTCTGAGATGATGAGAAGTATCTAGGGGGAGAGAGTCTTCCAACTGTCATCATTACAAATTCATTTTTCCTTCTGTTTTTTTTGAAACTCACAAGGAACTGCTAAAAATATTGCTCAGCATGTGTTCCTGAGCCTGGCTCCATTCTCTTTCAGAGCTGGATACCTTACAGTCTTGCAATTCCCAGTATGTGAAGTATGAATTAAATCAGGAAATAATAATTTCTTGATGCTAATTCAGTTGCATGGGTTTGATATCTTGAGATAAAATAGTAAACAGTTTTGGTCATTCCACATTCATCTCCTGGACCTGCTTTAAGCAGTGGTCAGGTGACCATGGCAACAGTATAAGAAATTTATTAAAACTATTATAGTCCAGGAAGAGTCTCTGATGGTAAAATCTAAAAGTGTTACAACATCTATTAGATGACTTTTATGCTTCCAGAAAAGTGCAATTTCTGGAGTAATTTCTCACAACACACACCCCAGCTTCACGAATTATCCTCATTCGGAATGCTTCTCTTCAGTGCTTTTAGTGTCTGATTGTCTTTCCTGCTGGGAGGTGACCAACACGAGATGTGATATTCAAAGTGTAGTCTCATTAAAGCAACACTTAGTTTCATCATTACTGCATCTAACTTGCTAGCGATCGTTGATTATTTAGTTTCACATTCCAGTGATGATTAATTGCTTTGCGGTGGGTGGATGCGTTCAGCGTTTGCTCCCTACTAATATTAGTCTCACTTTAACTTCCTTCTGAATTATTCTTTCGGAATACTGTGGTAGTTTAATAGATGCGTTGGTTGCTTCTGTTTGAAATGCGAGTGGGCTCCCAGCTTTTGCTCTGTACCTTCATTCTTGAACATCTCCTCCATGAATCCCAAAAGTAAAAGCTCCCAAAAAAATCATGAACATTTTTTTCAACTTATATGATTGTGACAAGGAAGGAAAAGCAAGTTGCCTTTTTCAGCATGAGGCTACATGCCAGCTGATTAAATCTGTGTCATGTTTACCGAATTGTGTATCTTTAATGTTTCTTTTCAGAGGAATTTAGTGGTTTTAGTACTTAAGAGACTTAATTCACATAGTCGATAATCAGAACGACACAGAAGAAAGCAATAAAGGAGACAACTGGAGCAGAACAGTATTGGAGAGCACCAACCTTGTGCTTTTCTCTTTTGAATAACATCTGAAGTAAATGCTATAACTCGTGAGACTAATCCAATTTGATTTTCTCAGATTTGATTCATTATCTTAAGTCAGACAAAGATGATATTTATAGCTTCAGAAGTTATGTTCCTGACATTATACTGCCATCTATTGTAAGTACTGCAGGTATGAAAATCTTCCCACAACGTGAAGGGATTTGAAATCATAGTATTCAGGCTATCAGTTCCCCCAAACATCCATACAGGATCTGAAGACTCCGTTCCTTGAATAATTGCTGTTAATTGTGGAACTTGCAAGTAAGGCTCAACAGTTAACATCGGATGTTTCCAAAATGAAATCTCAGAACAAATCCATGATTTTTCTTTGAGGTCAAATAAAGAACAAATGTGCAACTCTCTATCACCTTTTCACAGCCTTAGATCATCCTCAACCCCTATTTAGAAAGAAAATTATTTTTCTTAAGCTGGCCACGGTAATTATATTGGCTTAAATTTTACCTAGCAAGATTTGAAAAATGTCAATATCTATCTGATTTTGTTCATTTTAATCAAGGATAAATGTTGAGCAGAAGGGCTCACCTTTTTAAACAGTTCTATGAACTTATTTACGTCTACATTAACAGGTTGATAGTTGCTTACTCTGAATTCTCATTTAAAAGACAGCATATCCAAGAATGTAGCACTCACTTGGTACTACACAAAAAAAAACTACATTATGTGTTTTCGTGCTGCACTGGGACATGATCTCACAAACATTTGATTAAGGGGCAAAACCATCTATGGTAAACCAAACTGAAGCATGTATGTTCATCCAATGCACAAGTTTGAAGGTAGCTAGGAACTTGAACATGGTTAGCTGCCTAATGCTTTTATATTTGGGATTCATAGCAGAGATGTTCAAGAATGAAAGTACAATCCTAAAGCTGGGAGCCCATTTGCATTACCAACACAAGAAACCACCCCATCATTAAACTACCACAGTATTCTGAAATAAACCCCAATTATTCAGCTTCTAGACAATTTTGCTACAATTAAAGTAGTGGCAGCAGTAGAGACACAAAACATCACAACTTAAAGTGGAACGTTTTCAAAATGCTCGTATAAATCATTGATAACGTTAAAATCATCAGAGCTCTGTGATTCAATATCTAAAGCACATCTTAAATGTGCAGCACATAGAACAAGGAACTATCTCTTTTTGCATAAAATATATAGTTATTATCACTGATTTTGTTAAAGATGCATTAATAAACCTTCACAGAGATATTTAAGTATTTAATTGCCACTATTTTTGTGCATCCCAAAACCATCCCAATAAATTAAATAAATATTTGATAGAAGTTAGCTGGGTACTAAGGAGTGGAATTTATGCTCATGGCAGTAAATGTTTACATATCAAAGTGATTTAGGATTTTAAGTGTGTATCAACATTAGAAGTTTTTACTCATACACAAATTGCGAATTACAAGAATCCAATGTAAGACAAGTGGCTTCAAATGAAGCATTAAAATCGGAAAGTGTTTCAACGAGGCTCTTGTCAGCAGAAACTATGGTGTAAGTTGTTGGCAGTAGATTGAAAATTCTGAGCATACAATCAAACCTCACTTAGGGTATTTGCCGTGAAAAAACTTTTGATTTCTGCTGCCAGATGTGTACATGTTGAATGATGTATGGAAGGGAAATCTGCTGCCAACAAAATCTGTTTTTTATGGGATCAGGTTTGACTTCCTAGCATCTTCCTCAATCACTTTTCTCCCTAGAAACATTTGTTCTGTTAGCTTCATGTAGCTTGTTATGGATCAGGGTGAAATGAAGCAATTTAGTTGGTGGCCCTCCTGCCTCTGAGTCAACAAGATGCAGGCTGAAGTCCCACCCCATGAGACCTAAACATGTAATTCAGGCTGACACAACACGACAGGACCAAGTGAGCACTGAACTGGCTGCATGCACTTTCTCTTTGATAACCAGTAAATGGAGATTCTGTCTGTCCTCTAAGAATAATGTAAAAGACCCTATCATGCAATTTCAAAAAGGAAAAGGTTCATCCAGGCCTACATTTATCCGTTTTTGTGTATCTGAAACAAATAATCTCGGAATTCATCGTATTGTTACTTATGAGCCTTGCTGTGTGCCACATGGCTACAACACTGCAAAACTATTTCAGTGGCTCTGAAGCACCAACATGACTAAATAGTGCTATACAAATGCAAATTCTTTATTGTTAGCTTTGTGTTTAAAAGCTTCCCTCAATCCATAATCCCATAAAATTTGAATACAAATACTTGACACATCAGCGGCATAGTGGTAATGTCACTGTGTTGGTAATCCAAAGATCCTAGGCTAATGCTGTGGAAACATAGCTTCAAATTCTATCATGACAGCAGAAGAGATTTGAATTTAAATAATTTGAATCACTCAAACATTGGCTATCCCACTGCAAAATGTTATTCTGTGAAAACTGATGTGCAAGAGTTAACTTTGAGAATTGTATGAATTCTGTTGATGTGAGGAGACCAATGAATATTTATTTACTAGCTTGTATCGTGCACCCTATGCACATGATATATACTAGATGAAGGAATTCATTTCTGCAAGTTTTGTTAAAATGGTTCAATGTTTTTACAACTGTTTATCCATGATAAAAAATTAATTGAGTTGAATGAGCAGAAACAGTTGCAGTATGACTGTGGTGAATAGGAATCAAGTTAATAAGGACTTGTTCTATACCAGAACAAACAATAGGGAAACAAAAGCAAAGGCATTGAAAAACATATACAGATTATTGATTTGTTTTTGTTTATTCATTGACAGCATGAGGGTGTCACTGGTTAAGCAACATTTATTGCCCAGAGGGTGACTAAGAATGAACCACATTGCTGTGGGTCTGGAGTCACATGTAGGCCAGACTAGCTGTTTCCTTCCCTAAAGCACATTAGTGAACCAGATGGGTTTTTGTCCCCCCCAACAATCAATTCATGGTCATCTTTAGACTCTTAATTCCAGATATTTATTGAATTCAAGTTCCACCATCTGCCCTAGCTGGATTTGAACTGAGGTCCCTAGAATATTAACTGGGTCTCTGGATAAACAGTCCAGCGATAATACCACTAGGCCATGACCTCCCCCTTGTTTGATGTTGATGTTCCTACAATCTTGATTTAATCATATAATTAAATGGAATTTGACAACTTGCATTTTGAGGAATAACTGTTGACGTCATGAATGAGGAATACAATTATTTGAACACACAGATCTGGATTTTTCAACCAGGGAAAGCATCCATGAATACAATTAAAATGGTGAAAGTGTGAAATCTAGATGTTCTATCCCATAACACAGCAGGTGCAATTTAGCAGGGTGGGTATAGAGTTTAGTTGCATTTCACACACGCAATTTCAGCAAAAGCAGCTTCCAATATAACTCAGCAGATGCACCACTTATATATATGACTTTTGTGACCCACATGTGCTAAGTATGATGTATGCTGATTTAAACTGGTAGAGCCAGGTTTGAATCTTGCAGAGTACTTTGGAGAGTTGGCGTACACTTTTGGAGAAGTCAAGTATCACTTTTAATATTCAGGAACATCTTTGGTGAAATCAGATGAACTTTGGGGAGCTTATGTGCCCTTTGGTACTCTTTGGGATTTTTAGTAGAGGATTTAGAAGCATACGTAGATGTACATAAATGCATTGGTGCTGTCAAAAGAACTCTCCAAAGGAATTTTCAAAACAAACTGTCAAAAGGGCCTATCATAAGGACATGTTGAAAACAGTTGTCAGAATTGTGAAAAACAAATGTCAAGATAACTGAATGTCTGACTTTTATTTTTGAAATCATCTTAAGTATGTTAAAAAATACCATTGTCTGCTATTTCACTCTGTCTGTTTACATAACCCTGAGTATTGTCATTATTGGATTATTGCTGCCGGAGTAATTTCACAACCATCCATTATCACAGCAGGATACATCACATTTCATAGTTTGATTGAAAGCTCAACAGGTAACAACCTTTGAAGTGGGGCTATTAATTATAATGCTTGTTGCTATAAGCAACCATGCACTTGAATTAAATGTTTTTAAAAAGGATTGTTTAGTTGAAAGAGTGTAAATGTACTGAATGGCTTCCAAGATTGAGTTTTGCTTTTAAGAATGACTTTAGTTTTAAATCTGCCAAACATAGAATTTTATTTGCTTTCACCTCGTCATGTGTGTTGAGGCCTACCAATGGTAGATACTGGGTGAGTTAACATGGTAGCTGTGAAAACAGAGGGTCGTGGCTGGGGAATGGATTGACATAAGTTGTCACTAACTTGGCTTAATGGCTATAGAGGGCCATAGGGTGACTTTAAAAAAAGCAAAGATTGTCACAAGAGGTATGAGGGATGTGAGGACATGAGGTGGAATTAGATGGCCTGGATAAGGCATGGAGAATGTGAGGCATGGACGCTGATGATCTATTTTATGTTTTATTCTATTTTCAAATTTTCAGCACAGATTGAGACCCACAAGTCAATCCTTCAGTTCAGTTTACTACTGATTCTAGCAGCTTTCTCATTTGTTCTTGGCAAGCTGATACTAACTCCCAGTGATCCTAGCTACCCTGGAACATAAAGGCCAACCTTTGGGATACTAACTGCAGATTCGGGCTTGCGAAGCCTGGAAATGCCCCAACGCTGCACTTGAATGCTGGAAGTGAAAATCCAGAATTGAGCACTCAACATCCTTAATTACTCGCAATCACGTGTCCTTCAAAACTCTAATAATTTAAATCAGCACTATGATCCAATGAAAAATTAATAACCCATTTATGATTTTTTGACTGCAGCTGCTTCAAAATATGCTTTGCTTTCACACCCAATCTAGCACACATTGTGCATAGGACCCCTATGTGTGGGAACAGGCCCTTTGGCCCAACAAGTCCACACTGACCCTCAGAGCATCCACCCAAACCCATCCCCCTATAACCCACCTAATCTACACATCCCTGAACACCACAGGCAATTCAGCATGGCCAATCCACCTAACCTGCACATCTTTGGACTGTGGGAGGAAGCCCAAGCACCCAGAGGAAACCCATGCAGACACAGGGAGAATGTACAAACTCCACACAGACAGTGACCCAAGGCTGGAATTGAACCTGGGTCCCTGGCACTGTGAGGTAGTAGTGCTAACCACTGAGCCACCATGCCACCCTTGATGCTGTTACCTTTTGCAATTATAGATGATACCTACTCATTATATCTCTAAAGGAAGATACAAATAAATGTACACCTGATTTTTGAGACAGGTTAGTCAAAAAAATTAAGCCTGGATAAGGGTTTTTGGTATAATGCATTTGCTATTGGGTTTCTTCACTTGGAACGTAGGAACAGACCTGACCCATGACACAGTGACTGCCCAGTCCTTTTCACAGCAAACTACTTGATTTCCAAAGAGCTTTGCAAGATGAGTTTCAGAAGATGCAGACATATGTTATCATCTTTGAAGCACAAACCGTAGCAAATATATTAAGAAAACATGTGTTGTCCTGTTTGCTTTAAGCCCTTTCAATTATCAGCTACAAAAATATTGAAAACAGAAAAGAGAAAAGCTCTGTTATTAAACAGACTAACTATCCAATCAGTAATGAAGAGCTGAATGTTCGAATGTTCTGGGGCCTGAGTAATGTGGGCTATGGTAAGATTTGTGGCAGAATCAGATGAGAAGTCCGGTCAGGTGTATCTCAATATGACTGATGAAGGGTCCAGCCCCGAAACGTCAGCCTTCCTGCTCCTATGATGCTGCTTGGCCTGCTGTGTTCATCCAGCTCTGCACCTTGTTGTCTCAGGTGTAACTCAATGTTGGGAACATCTCATTCCATCCCTGCAGTGCCCCTACAGCCTCCCCTATGCAGCCCCCTGAATGATCAATGGGCTGACTGGCCTCGAAGAACAGCCCCTAGGCATTGACTGACTACATACTGACTGCTGTGTATTCAGCTTCCCAGCTGATGATATGTGATTCCCCTGAATGCTGGTCTGGTCCTACAGGCCAGACTGTTGCCCCCTCCCCAGACTGCAGTCAGACACAGCCCTTGATCATAAGCAGCTCAAGCAGATGAATGACTGTGGTCAAGCCCCTGGTCTGTGTGCGGACTGTTCCCATGACTGACTGACTGTACCCAGACCTCCTAAATCACAGCGGCATCACCATTAAATGAACTGAGGGCCAGCCCCCAACCACATTCCAACATAGCTGTTTATTTGAATAAATATGCAGTGCGTTTGCCGTGCAGATAGTTGGCACATCCTGTAGGTGTTGGATTGATGTCTCAGTGTGGTGTAATAGAATGTTCCCTATAGCCCCAGACAGATCCCTACCCACAAGCCGCCTATCTCTGTGCCTACATATTAGAACATCAAGAGAGCAGTATTGATAGCCTTAGGCTCTGGCTGAAACGTTAACGTACTGGCTAGCCTGGTACTGCATGCCAAGACAAGAGACAGGCAGTGTGAGCATGCAGATCAGCAGTAGGTGAGTAACTGCTAAGGTCCAACCTCGGTCCTTGTTTATGTACACAATGTATCCTTGAAGGAGCCTTTCAATTGTGGTTGCTGATGTGCCCAGTAATGCAAGGTTATACTTCCTAAGTGGCCCGCAAGTGGAGCAGAGAAGTGTCTCAATGCTCCTGAAGAGTTGGCAAATATTGGATGCCAATGTCCTTAAATGGGGGTGTATGAGTGGCTGGTGCCCATGAATGATGCCCTGAGATGCTGAACATTATGGAGGTCAGTGATGAGCTGAAGTTGTCAGGTACACATTACTATTTCCATGTGGAGAATTCTTGATGATGTGCCTTTTGGCACATATGGTAAGAAAGGAAGATGAATAATAATGAGGTGAGTTGTGGGTTAAGGCATTTGACATGCTCTAATTTCCCTTTCAATGGCAACCAACCACTGCATAGTGAGAACTGGTTGGCAAGTACAGAAAGCATGTAACAAATTGTTCCCAACATCAAGACTTTTCACACAATCCTGCCTCAAATCTCACCATAGCCCATGTCACTCAAGTGGTGCCTATAAGATTCCACCCCGTGATGTTATGTCCTAGGAATTTAACCTGCCCATTTTTAGGCATCTCAACCACAGAGTGCAACCCATCCTCGAATGTGATGTCCAACATGCACTGGATTTGGGCCTTCAATTTTTTACTGTGTGAATGACACTGTATTGGGTGCCCACCATCCAGGATCAGGCATTAATTTTCAACGAAGTTATTAGGAATGATCTTCAGGATGTGATGGGGGGAGGTGACAGGGCCTTGAAGTACTTGGCAAGGATTGTTGAGCGTCAAGAAGGAATACCGTAGCGCTTGTATTGTTGATAAGGCATAGCGAGAACTCTTGAGCCAGTGATGGGGAAGTCAGGAGCTTGGGATTCAAATCAAGAAGGAATCTGGGACTACCCAGATGTTGGGTGCAAGATTGGAAATCTTGAGACCAGGAGAGGTGAGTCATTAACTTTGTACTTCTGTAATGTTTCATGTTTATTTTCCCAGAGACAAATAGCGCTAGCATTCGTTGTCTCAGGTGCAAGGCTTTAGGACCTTTATCTGTATATCCTATTGACATAATGTCTGTTTTTTAACAAAAGGTAAAAAGAACAACCTTGTTTGACTTTCACCAAAGTGGCAGCTGTGCAACTTATCCAGGAAAGTGCATATGGAGTGGAATTTTTTTGCCAATATCTGGATTCATTTTTTCGATGGTAGAAACGCATTTCCGTTTATAATTTTACAAGTGAATAGTTGCCAGCCAATCACTTACTTTCCCTTCTACGATATATAGTCATTGTTCCAGACAGACTCTGGACAATTTCATCAATTATTAAGTAAACTTAAATGTGCAGTCCTCATTTCACAGGAACGAGACTTACAGTCTTCTGTATTTGAGTGGATCCGCTGCCAATTCAATTCCTATTATCCCCATGAGTATCTCATTAACTACTTCTATCATCATTGAATCTCCCATTACAATGATTTATCTATCTATAAGCTGGAATTCCATTAACTGCATAACACTGGGTGCCACATCTGTGTTTTCTTTGTTAATCTCTCATCATCAGCTCAATTATTATTAAAGATTCTCCAGCAGCAAGATCTCATTAGGTTATCTCAACTCAATCTCTGTAGAAATGTCCAGTATACACTCTTTTTATCTTGAGTTGCAAAGTAACCTGAATTCCCTAATCTAGAACGTACACTAGTACAGGCAGAAATAAGCCCTTTGGCCCACGATGTTCATGCCAACCACGATGCTATTCTAAACTAATCCCATCTGCCTGCACATGGTCCATATCACACCATTCTCTATCCAAATACCTCTTAAACATTGCTATTATATCTGATTCCAGCAGTTCCCCTGGCAGCGCATTCCAGACACTGACTAACCTCTGCATGAAAAACTTGTTTCACACATCTCCTTTAAGCTTTTCCCCTCTCACCTTAAACCTATGCCCACGAGCATTTGACATTTCCACCCTGGGAAAAAGACTCCAACGATCCACACTATCCAAGCCTCTCATACTATATATACTTCTATCACCCCTCAGCCTTCACTGCTGTAGTGAAAAACAATCCAAGTTTCTCCAACCTCTCCTTATAGCTGATACACTCCATTCCAGGCAACATCCTAGTAAACACTTTTCATCCCATTCCAAAGCCTCCATATCCCAACTGTTGAGTGGTGACCAGAACTGCACTTGATATTCCAAATGAGGCCTAACCAATGTTTTATACAACTTGAACATGACTTGCCAAATTTTGTACTCAATGCCTGATCAATGATGCAAGCATTCCATAAATTTAACAACTCTGCTTGGATGCCATGTGACTTAATTTTCTGGACCACCCCACCGTGAGGAACCTTGTCAAATGCTTGAGTAAAGTGCACATAGACAGCATGCACTGCCCTACTCTCATCGAACATCTTTATCACTTCCCCAAAAACATCAATCAAATTTGTCAGACAAAATTTCCACTGCATAAAGCCATACTGACTATCCCTAATAATTCCATTCTTCTCCAAGTGACAGTATATCCTCTCCCTAAGAATCTTCCCCAATAATTTGTCTACCCACTGATGTAAAGCTCACCAGCCTATAATTTCATGGATTATTCTTGTTGCCTTTCTTAAACAAAGGAACAACATTGGTTATTCTCCAGTCTTTTGGATCCTTGTCTGAGGCTAAAGAGGATACTGAGATCTCTATCAAGATCCCAACGATCGCCTCCCTTGACTGCCCAAGTATCCTGGGATAGATCTCAACAGCCCTTGGGGACTTAGCTGCTTTAATGTTTTTCCAAGACACTCAACACTTATTCCTTCTTAATATTGACATGCTCTAGAATATCACCATACCCCTCCCTACTCTTGCCATCATCTATGTCTTTGCCATGGTTAACACCAGTATGAAGTACTCATTAAGGACCTCACCCACTTCCTCTAGACCCAAGTGTAAATTCCCTCCTTTGTCCTTCTGTGGAGCTACCCTTTCCCTAGTTATGCTCTTCCTCCTCATATACAAATAAAATGCTTTGGGTTTCTCCCTAATCCTACTTGTCAAGGACATTTCATGGCAACTTTGAGCCACCTTAATTCCTTGTTTTAAGTTCTCTTTTCTTTCCCTTTATCAAGGGCCTTGTTTGATTTCAGCTTCCTAACCCTTACATATGTTTCCTTTTTTCTCTTTTTGACTAAATGTTCAGTATCCCTTGTCATCCAATGTTGCTAAATGTTGTCATCCTTATGTTTTATCCTCACAGGTACATGCTGGCCCTTAACTCTGATCAACTGATTTTTGAAAGATTCCCATAAGTCAGATGTGGATTTACCCTCAAACAATTGCTCCCAATCTAATTTACCAGTTAGAGACAGTCATAGGGTTGGACAGCACGGAAACAGACCCTTCGGTCCAACTCATCCATGCCGACCAGATATCCTAAATTAATCTAGTCCCATTTGCCTGCATTCGGTCCATACCCCTCTAAATTCTTCATAATCGTATACCCATCAAAATGCCTCTTAACTGTTGTAATTCTACCAGCCTCCACCACTTCCACAAGCAGCTCATTCCATACACGCATCAGCCTCTGCATGGAAAAGTTGCCCCCTTAGATCCCTTTTAAGTCTTTTCCCTCTCACCTTAAATCTATGCCCTCTACTTTTGGACTCCTCCACCCCAGGGAAAAGACCTTGTCTACTTACCCTATCCATGCCCCTCATAATTTTATAAACCTCTTTAAGGTCACCCCTCAACCTCCGCACTCCAGGTAAAATAGCCCCAGTCTATTCAGCCTCTCCATATAGCTCAACCCCCCAACTCTGCCAACATCCTTGTAAATCTTTTCTGAAGCTTTTCATGTTTCTCAACATCCTTCCTATAGCAGGGAGACCAGAATTGCACACAGTATTCCAAAAGTGGCCTAATCAATGTCCTCTACAGCCGCAACATGACCTCCCAACACCTATACTGACAAATGCACTGACAAATAAAGCACTGACTTTCCTCTGAGCCTCGTCCTATATTCAGTGCCTAATAATCCAGTATTGGAAAATTGGACATGTGAGAGGATGCATGGTGGGAAATTGGACAATTCTATTCTATTTCCCTACACTGATACAATTTAAAGTACCTGGGCACAAACCGAGAAAAGTTCCCATTGTAATCTTTTTCCATAACTATCGATTGATAAAGGAAAGCATACCAAATGCCTTCTTCATTACCCTATCTACTTGCAGCTCCACTTCGAGGAGAGGTGATGGCCTAGTGGTATTATTGCTGGACTGTTAATCCAGAGACCCAGATAATGTTCTGGGGAGCTGGGTTTGAATCCCACCACAGCAGATGGTGGAGTTTGAATTCAGTTAAAAAATTTTGGAATTAGCAGGTCACTGCTAAGCAAGTGCTAGATGATAGCACTGTTGATGACCCCTCCTATCAATGGAATTCTGATCAATGTTGTCCTTTAGGATGAAGGAGTCTAATGCAGTAGTGATGATCTGCTGAAAGTAAGTAGCCCTTAACTGATGGAAATGTTCAATGCCTGGCAATTATCTGCCACGCACTTTTTCTTCCAGTTGTAGGTTATGCTTGAATATTATCCAAGCCCTGCTGAAGATCTATGAATCTTCTGTGATTTTTATTTATTATAGTCACTGCCTCAATCGATAGTTATGGAAAAAGATTGCAATGGGAACTTTTCTTGGTTTGTGCCCAGGTACATTAAATTGTTTCAGTATAGGGAAATCAAATAGAATTGTCCAATTTCCCACCATGCATCCTCTCACACGTCCAATTTTCCAATACTGGATTATTAAGCACTGAATATAGGACGAGGCTCAGAGGAAGCTCCGTGTAGAATTTTTCAAACAATCCCCTGTGCAAAAAAACAGACCTAACTTCCCAGTTCATTGTTCTTTTGCTAATCCTATGATTTTTTTATTGCCTAGCTAATGATTTTCTGGCTAGCAAGGATAACATTGCATTTTGAAAACTTCTCTTCCATTGAAACCTGTCTAAGATGTAAACCTTTTTGTTCAAAATTATAATCTTTCATTATTGGTATAATTTTAGAGATTTTTAGCTGTGTTTTTTGTTTGGCTCAAATATCTTTCCTATAATGGAGAGCATCAATTACTGTGTACAATGATTCCTTTTTTCGTAAGTTCCCTTAAATAGCAGCAATCTTACCTCTAAATGCTTTTCTTGTTATGAAATCCTTTGCACGTTGTTTGCTATAGTCTCTAAGCATAACCACCTTATTAGAATTTTGTCATTTAAAATCCAATATCACAATTTTAAAAATATCCTTTTGAGGAAATTTTTAAATGACCATAACGGCATATTCTTGATTGTGCATCAAGGATGAATACTGCAGGTCTCTCTTATTTGGCCATGGTCTGAAAACTCCATTGAATCTAGTATTGGTAGACCACAAATTAAATCATGTAGATTAATCTCAATGAAGGATGATGATTTCCATTTTGATTTCTTGCCAAGAAGGGTCCAGGTTATAAATGGACGTAATTGTCACTTAATATTTCCACTAATTTCAGATAATTTTTGAGAAACAAATGCTCTTTCACATCATCTAACCATATGGCACCGCTGCTCTTTAAAAGCTTACCAACATTAAATGCCATTTGCCAGTTCTTCACCCATTCCATCATTTTATCATGACTCCATTTAGTTATTAAACTTATTCAGTTTGCAACCAATTCATTTTATCTACCATTAAGAACTGCAGAACAGTTTTACTTCCTGGAGGTTGACTTTCACTTCCCTTTGTCTGAGAGAGAATAAGGAGAGAATGGTCTCAGTTGCATTGCCTCATTGACACAAGCAATGAGGCTGGCTCCATTGTCATTGGGTGTCTAGACACTGGCCTAAACTGGGCAATGAGTCCCTTTTAATATAGACATCAAGGTCTAAATAGAATCCTAGTTCATATTTCAGGCTGCAACCGGCCAATTTGCAGACTCGGATTATTTTTAAGGGCATTAGAAGAGAGGAGGTACAGCAAATGTAACTCATTTTTTTGTGGACCTTGAGGAAGCAGACAGTTGCTGGGGTCTACGGAGTAACTTGTGTCACACTGCAGGAACTGTGTTCTTTGTGATCATGACCTTCCTCCACACCCTCTCCAATATACATTGAGTTGGTAAATTTGGACTATTTCCCAGTGCTGAATCTGACAGGCTGCTTAGCATCAGGTGGGGAACACCCTGCAGCTCACCTAATGAATGGAAAAGTAGTTAGGAGCTCAAAATTGTGAGGGTGGCCTCTTGGCTGATGAAATGGGTAGCTAACCAAAGGTCAAAGTTGATTCCTCTGACCGTAAACAGTTGTGATGATCTCCTGCTGGGTTGGATTTGTAAGTTGGAACAGTGTGCAAGACTGGTTGATAAAAGAGCATGCAATCCAATCCTGTTTCCTTCCTGCATTTTCATGCTACACTTATCCCAGATCCAAAGATTAACTTCGCACTGAAGGTTTGCTTCAGGAAGGGAAGGTCTCAGGGAATCATTCTGACATGTGAGAGGCTTGCCTCCATCTTCTTAAGGGTCATCAATGCTGTCCTAACTTGCAACACATATACCCCAGCAAAGAATTAAATGAAAGGACATTTAGTTGTGCATGGTATGGAAGTACAGACAGGAATGGGCACATATAAAAAAAAAATTTTATATTATACAGTCACACACATACATGGATCTCTACATGGGTCAATGATAGTACTGTAAGGTAGACAATAGCTCTTTAATTCCTAGGGATTTGGATTCATGATATGAAAGCCTCTTCTGTACCAGCTTTAAGTATAGATTCAAACTTGTTCTTAGGAGGGATAGATTACTGCAAACCAAAAAACCTACCATTCCATTGTCACTATGGGCACAAAGAGGCCGTAGATGGGCGGTGCAGTGGGAGTTTAGGCACAAAGTTGAAGCAAAGTAGATTGAACCATACTCAGCATTTAAGTGCTGCACGTGATAACCATCCTGTCAGCTTCATAATCACATGAGCTAGCTGAAATGGAATTCAATCTATTCCCCCATTGTTTATTTCACTTGGCACAAGACAGTAATTCAAGGTTCCCTCAATCTGCAAAAAAAGATAAAACATTATGGTAAAACAGGAGAAAAATTCTTAAAATTACATTACAGAAACTCAATTAAAAAAACATAAAGGAATGAAGAAAGAATTGAATAGAAATAGGAAACAATGAAAATTATATTCAACGATATGACCAGATCAAATGAGCCATGAAAATAGGTATAAGAGAAAATATCAAGTACCATTAACAAACTGAATAAAAGTGATGACACATTAATATATTATAGGGTGAAACAGAATAACAGGAACAGAGATAATATGGAAAAGAGAAAAAAGTACAATTAAATGGAGAATAAAAATTAATTAAATGAAGACAGCGATGCATTGACAAGGGGAATAATTGAAGTTTACTGAGTGGAGGCTATTTCATTAAAGAGAACACTTATGACTTCTGAGCAATTCTATCAATGTTAGCAATAAACTGGCTGCTTTGTTTCTCTCAGCACAGTGTATCTCCAGAGATTTAAAGGACTCTGTCATCCTACTGTCATTGACACAATTCTGAATTCAGCAAGAGTGCAAAATGTGTAATAATTTTATGAGAACTCATTTATTTGGCATCTTTAATATAATAAAGTATCCCAAAGCACTTCACAGGAGAACGATACAGCAAAAAAAATTGGATACTGAACTACATATGGAGGTTTGAGAGCAGGTGTTCAAAAACTTGTCCTGTCATGTTATGCCTCACGGTCAATAGGCGGTGTACCATTAAGACACAGCTCTAACATCATCACTGTATCATATCATGAGACCTAAGGGTATAAAGGTCTCAGATTCCATCTCACCTTGGATCACTTGAAGCCTGACATGCTACTGACATGCACAAACAAGTACAGAAAATAGTCAAGAAGTTAATGGAATGCTGGCCTTTATATCTAGAGGAATATAAGGACTCAAAAAACATGGTTGTACAAAACTCTGGTTAGTCCCCACTTGGTCAGATCAGGGCACCATACCTCAGGAAGGATATACAGGCCTTGGAGGGAATAAAATGTGGGCTTACAAGAATGAGACCTGGACTTCAGAGGTTACATTATGAGGAGAGAGTATACAAATTAGGTCTGTTTTCTCGAGAATTTAGAAAGTTAAGTGATAATCTGATCAAAGTCTTCAAAATAGTAATAGGAAAGGACAGGGTAGACGAAGATAAATTGTTTCCAATGGTTATAGATTCTAGAACTAGGGGACACAGACTGAGAATTAAGGTCATACTGTTCAGGAGAAATGTTAGGAAGCACTTCTATGCACAAAGATGGTAAATTTTGGAACTCTCTACCACAAATGGCAGGTGATACGAGATCAGTTGTTAGTTTTAATTATGGGATGGATAGATAGTTTCTTATCAAGCAAGGGTATTAAGGGATATTGACCAAAGGGTGGTATAGGCCACAGATGAGCTATGACCTCATTGAATATTGGAACATGTCCAAGGGGCTGAAAGGCCTACTCCTGTTCCTATGAGCCGCTCAAAAGTAATCTGATGTTTGTGTATAATAGCTGGAATAAACATCTGTTACACTCTTCAAAACCAAGATATCCACTGTCAGATTCTTATGATACAGAAGAAAATATAACCATTGCTCTATCAGGTGAAACACTTGTTGGAGGAAAAATCATGATCAAAGATAGATTTTAAGGAGAATGGCGAGGTGGAAAAGCAGAGTGATATACGGAAGCTATGTCGTACCTGCGCCCTAGGCAACTGAAAACATGGCCACCAATGTTCAGAACTGGGAATGTTCAAAAGGCCAAAATTAGAGGGGTGCAAAGATCTCGGAGGATTTTGAAGGTGGAGAAGACTACAGAAATAAGAAGGGGTGAGTCCATGAATAGATTTGAAAACAAAGATGGGAATTTTAAAAGTTTTAATTTTTTTTTTAAAATTAAGATTTTTTTTTTAACCAGGAGCTAGTGTAGTCCAGAGACCACAGGACTGATGGTTAAATGCAATTTCATGCCTTGTCAGCCTTATGGTATAAAGTATGCAACTGCTTTAATGTCACTCATCTTATTCAATCAACCAAGGTCAAAAATCAGCCTCATGGTGTGTGATGTATACATAGAGTTAAAAATAACTGACATAGTTAATAGAAAACAGAAAAAAAAGACATAGTTAAAGTGGAAAGTGTGCAAAGAAGATTTACGAGGATGTTGCTAGGACTAGTAGGCCTGACTTTAGGAAGAGGTTGGTCAGGATAGGACGTTATGTCTTGGAACGTAGGAGAATGAGGGGTGATCTTATTGAGGTGTCATAAATCATGAGGGGTATAGATAGGATGAATGCATATAGTCTTTTTCCCAGGGATGGGGAATTGAAACTAAAGGGCACAGGTTTAAGGCGAGAGGGGTTAGATTTAAGAAGGACCTGAGGGGCAACTTCTTCACACAGAGAGTGATGAGTATAAGGAAAGGGCTGCCAGTGAAAGTGGTTGAGGCAGGTACAATAGCAATATTTTAAAAAAATTTGGATAGGTACATGGATGAGAAGGGTTTCGAAGGATATGGACCAAATGCAGGCAAGTGGAACTCGCTGAGTGGGCACCATGGACAGAATGGACCAGTCTGGGCTGAAGGACCTGTTTCCATGCTGTATTACCAGACTCTATGACTCTATAACTGCCTGTTTCTTATTTGCCCACAGTTTAAGGACAATGCACAATACAGTTGGATACGCTAGCAGGCATGTCACAAAGATGTAAGATTCTTTGGTCTAGCACAACTAAACAATGATTAATGAAAAAATTGTCCGTGGTTTAGAGAAGAAAAAAAACAGAAAAAGGACTGTGTGAATGTCAGCTGAAGGCAGATCAGGCTATGAGAAGCACCTATGAACTTACTGTACAGTTTCTCACATGAAAAGTAGTCATCTGGCTGAGCTATCTTGGTGATCAAGGTTTTGCTTTCAAATGAGGACTTGCAGATCCTAAACTGTAAACAGGAGGATTCCAGGGGATCAGTAAAGGGCCCACATTTTTATCCAGAGCAACAGCCAAGAAGTTTGAGGGCTCACTCAGGCAATTTACACGAGATCGTCTTCAGAAATGGAAATTTAGGGATTAAGGCAAATACGGATTATTGTGTCCCAGAGGAAAGCAAGCCCCCCACGGCCCCCTCACCGGCCCCACTCTCACCCCCTCACCGGCCCCACTCTCACCCCCCACTGCCCCCTCACCGGCCCCACTCTCACCCACCACTGCCCCCTCACCGTCCCCGTTCTCACCCCCCACTGCCCCCTCACCAGCCCCACTCTCACCCCCCC
>NC_063358.1:33149058-33179929 GCF_021869965.1 Rhincodon typus | reverse complement strand
CCTCACCGCCCACTGCCCCCTCACCGTCCCCGCTCTCACACCCCACTGCCCCATCACCCCCCAATGCCTCCTCACCGCCCACTGCCCCCTCACCGGCCCCGCTCTCACCATCGGTCCAGCCCACTCTTGATCTGCTGTCGCTGCAGGACATTCAGGTCCCACCATGCGGTTCCCGCTCGCGACCCGACTCCTTCGTTAGGTTTGTAAAAGGACGCGGTGCTGTGGATTGCAGATATAATTACTGCAGAAAGGAGAGAGACGACGAGAAAGGAAAGGAAAAGGGAAGGAAAGTGATGAACAGAGTGGAGATCCAAATGGAGCAGCTTACCCTGCTACCATCTTGCCAGAAGATGCCCAGAAAGAAGGACATAATCTGGGAAAAGTTGTCCTGGATGTTATAGATAATGGGCAATTTTTGACACCAAATGCACACAATGAGGGAAACAAAGAGATGATTTGATGTGAAGAAATTTAGAGTTATACTCTTAAGAAACACAGCAGATCAATGGTGAGCAAGTGAGCCAGTAATAGATCACAGACTCATTAGGTTTTATTGTACTAAAGTTTGATCACAAACACTTTGATTTCTATGACCTTCCTTGATGTATTTCTTAACTTCCCAATTCGCTGCCTGTTTCTGATTGTTATGCACAATGGGATTACTTTGGGTAGCTAACACTGTAAGGTTTCCCCAGGGGTATAGCAATGCGTACAGAGCTGGTGACAATTTCTGTAAAGGGCTTGTGGAACTGTCTTAATATTAAACAGGAAATCTGTAGGTCAGTTAATGTTCACGAGGTAGTTACCTACTGTTCTGTGTACAGTTCTGGTCACGATATTGGAGGAAGGATATAATTGCTCTTGAGAGAGTATAGACGAGATTTACAAGAATATTGTCAAAGCCTGAAAGTTGTAGGTTTAATGAAAGATTGGATAGACTAAGTTGGTTTCCCTTATAACAGAGGAGGTTTACAGATGAATTCATCGAGGTGTATTAAATAGTGAGGGGCTTAGATGGATTGGACAGGAATGACTTGCTTCCCTGAATGAAGATGTCAATTACCAGGAGGCACAGATTTAAGGTGATTGATAGAAGGATAGGGGAGAATATGAGGAAAAGATTTTCCACCGAAAGGGAGGCAGGTTTCTGGAATTCAGTGTCCAGGTTGTTGGTGACTGAGGAAGACATCCTCAACTCCTGTTAAAACTGTACCTGAAACTCTGTAACTTGTCAGGCTCGAGACTAGATATCGACATTGAGATTAGAATGGGCAGCTAGTTTATTCAGTTGCCAAATACAAATGGCTTCTCTGTTTGCTGTGAATTTCTCTGTAGTTTCAAAAGATCAATATTTATGGAAGTTCTACACGTAGAAAAAATGTAAAATTTTCTTTTTAAATGATGACATAACAGTCATTATTTGCTTTCAGCTTTCAGTGTAGAGTTACCAATGTCATAGCACAATTTGGATGTCAAAAAACAGTATTTTGCAAATACCTGTCTGCAAACTCACCACCATTCTTGAACCTTCTCTATTTTTGGTTTCACAAATCAGGAAGCTGTGATGAGATTTGTATTTACATTTTTCTGTAGATCTGTAAAAGGAGGTGCTGAATCATAGAATTATACAACAGCAAAGGATATCATTCAGACCACTATGCCTGTATCTTCTTCAAAAGAAGAATCCAAATAATCGCACTTCTCTTCCCTTTTACAACGATTTGGCAAAATGTTCTCCTTTGATTATTTTTCCAGGAATTTAAGAGTGAATCTTGTGTTTTCTTTCTTCTAAGTCTGAGTTGCAACAAATGCTTTGGAGGGGCTTCCACCATAAGCGTAATCTGTTTTCCTGCTGTATCACACAAAACTGAACCCGTTAACTATTCACCCTGCTCCTTCGCATCGTCAGATTTAATTTCAGCCTAATCCTCCCACACACCCTTCCCAGAACAATTCACTGCTCAGTGGATATCCTGAAGTTCACTGCGAGCACTTGCACACATGCCATCTTTAAAAGCCCGATGTGCACCTGGACAAGCACGGTCAATCTGGAGATGCCTGGCACAATTCCTGATGTTTTCCCTGGACATGGCAGATGGGGCAAATCTACTGTCGCCCTGCTGTGCGGGCAGGGACAGGTAACATGAGCTTCCTTTCTCTACTTGAGGGGGCGTGGCACAGAAAGGTAAGGCATGTGTCTACCCAATTCCCCAGCGCAGATCCACCTGAAGTCTGTAGTCATCCTCTTCAATGTTTGCATTTCTGAGTTATACGTCATCTGTAAACCTTGAAATTATGCCTTTTATACCCAAGATCAAGCATCAAAAAGAGCATCAATGATCCCTGTGAACATTTTAAAACTTGAGAGCTTTCTGTAAAATTAAGGAAAGTTACGTGTAAAACTGTACTGAAGTTCAAGACAAATAGACTCAAGGATTATAACACCTATCCCACAAACTGGATTTAGAGGGGGCTCAGAGGTTTTGTTCAGACCTGTCCACTGTTTTATATTTTTATTTATATTTTATTATATTTTCTATGAAATTGCTTTGTTCTCAATTCTAACAAATCACTAACCTTTTCCAATTGGTGCACTTAAGACTATGACCCATTGGGGCAGCATATGCACTAGAATGAGAAGTCTGGAGAGATTGAAGCCATTTTTGCAAGTAGTTTCTTAAATGTGCCACTAGGTGGCAGGAAAGGCCAATCTATAACTGACTGGATGTGACTTGCACAGGCAATTTTAACCCTGCCTTGCCAGAGGGATAGCAATGAACTTTCAGTAAAATTGAGGGCAGAGTTTGACCTGCCTAACGTCAGCCTGTTCCTGCAGGCTGCACCTCTGAATGGGCAGCAAGAATACCCCTTGTAGTGTCAGGAGAAACCTGATACACAAGCCTGGACACCCAAGTTGAATGTCACTGGAGGGAAGCTATAACAATTTTCCTGCCAAGTGAAGGTAGATGATGGGAGGAAGAACTGAGGATGGACAAGTTTCTTGTCAGCTTTTTTTTAAAAAAAAGATGTTCCTCACCACACTGTTTACACAGGTGGCAGGCACAACTCTTGTTAGTACACTGCTGCCCTGGCATATAAATGATGCCCAATGGCTCATTTTCTTCCAAGTCAGATTTGCGAGTCTTGGAATATGTGTGACACCGCATTCCTGATTCAGAAATGACAACTCAGGCCTGGAGTTGACAACTCAGCTGTCAATTCAGTCCAGTGCTGAGGGGAAAGCTGCACTGTCAAGGTCGTTGTCTCTTGGATGTGACCTTAAACCAAGTCCCTGCCTGCTTTTGGCATCCCCTTCAAATTTTATTTCTGACTATGTGGACTTTTGAGGTCAATGAACGGCCAGCGAATTCCAGAACCAGAAATCAATGCTGAGATTGACATACTTACCTAGGATTAGAGGTACAGAACCTTGGGTTGGCAGTGTCTGCTCAGCCATGGGACTTTGAGGCAATATTGACTGCATTTCCAGCAAGAGTTAAAAAGCCACATTCCTCTTCATAGAATACCAAAGGGCATTCTCCCCCGCCGACACACACACACACACACACATACACACATACACACACACACGCAAATTGAAATAGCTAGAAAAGCTCAGCAGGTCTGACGACATCCCACAAATCACTGACCTTACTCAATTGTCCTCCGTAATCCTGGTTCATTCCTAATGTAGCCTTGACCTACTCCCTGGCATTGCTGAATCCAAGTTATTGGATTTGACTGTCTTACCTCAAACACACAGTCTTGCACCTCAGAAAGAGGTCTTCCTACAGTTCTATTCCTCTCCGTAGATGTTGCCTGACTTGCTGAGTATTTCCAGTGTCTTGTTTTTCTTTCAGATTTCCAAAATCATAGTACTTTGTTTTCATGTTGTAACAGGTGTTCTTTGTTGGTTTGACATGAAAAAGCCATTAAATATCTTTTTGTTGTTGACTTGCTAACTTCATATAAGGGTTGGTTAGCTCCGTTGGCTGGATGGCTGGTTTGCAGCATGATGTCAACAAATCCCACACCGTCTGAGGTTACCATGAGGGAATGTCCTTCTCAATCTCTCTCCCCACCTGAAGCATGGTGACCCTCAGGCTCAACCACCACCAGTTGTCTCTGTCTAATGAGAGAACAGTAGGACTGTGGTGACTTTACCTTTAACTTTTTTATAAAATTATTAGATTATCGGGCCTGGAATACTTTACATTTAAGTTCCACTCTGTCAACTTCAACTCACATGTTGTGGGCAGAGTAAGTCATACTCTGATCAATATCTGCACTGTTTCTTGTTGTATGATATGGTACCAAACAATGGCGGTTTTCCTTTGGAGTAGAGTGCTACCACCAATCCTCCTCCATATGCTGAGTGTAAAAGCTCACCCATTTAACAGTAGTGTGGATAAATCACAATCAAGTCTTAACAAGAAGAGGCATTTGTCTCACACAACATAATGTAGTTTATTGCATGATAACAATAGGTGGAAGTTAAGTTGACTAATTAAACACAATTACCAAGAATTTAAGGAGCTAGGAATGACACATTGATATCCATTGAGACCTTATACTAGACTCGCTGACTCTCTACCCAGGCCAGGTAACATCATCAGATTGGGAGGAGTCTAATCCAATCTCCAACACTAACTCTTTCAGAATAATTACCTTGTGCGATATTTCTTTCCTCAGAATTGAATTCCACTGATTCCCAAATCCTTTTAACCAGTCAAGTGAAGTTGGTGGTCATTCTGAATTTGGGGGATTATATGCTGTGGCCTACATTCATTAGCATCTGATATGGGTGACACAGTGGCTCAGTGGTTAGCACTGCTGCTGCATAGCCCCAGGGATCCAGGTTCAATCCTGTTCTCGGGCGACAGTCTATGTGGAGTTTGTACATTCTCCCTGTGTCTGTGCGGCTTTTCCCCACAGTCCAAAGCTGTACAGGTTACGTGGATTTGCCATTCTAAATTGCCCTTAGTGTCCAGCAAGGCGTAGGCTATGTGGACTAGCTGTAGGAAATCCAGGGTTATGGATGTGGGATATCTTAGGATGGTTAGTGTTGGCTGAATGGCCTGCTTCAACACTTCACTGTAATTGGATACTTTCACTATGTTTGTCACTGGGATTCTTTAAATATTTTAAAATTTTAATTTTCATTCTAAAAATGCCATTGTTTTTACATGAGACTTGGTCCAACACCTCATTTTTTTTTGTCACCAACCCAATGCTCCTTAGTGTTATACAACTTTGTACACAAATTGGAAAGATATGGGCCTGGTTTTGTTTTACATTTCAGTAAAATGTGGTCTGGCCAGTTCCCAACAGATCATTGTAAAATTTGAGGAAATAAACTTTAATGTCACTGTGTGAAAATTCTGTGTTCACTATGACATTGCTGAAAATGTGGCAATATCACTTGGCCTGGGTAATTTCAAAGCCATTATCCACACATGAAAGGATTTTGTCAATCTTTTGTATTACTCTATCAGATGATAGATTCATTTTCTGTTTTGATATGTCACAAGTCTGCAAATTTAATTCAGGAAATGGAAAGTAATCGCTGACTCCTTTTAAAACTGGAACTAATGCAGGCAGGAAACTGAATAGGTACAAGTCGATACAGTGCGGAGCTTGAGGAACACCATGTCAGGCAGGATCAGAGGAGCAGGAAAGTTCATGTTTCAGGCCTAGACCCTTCATCAGGACTGGAGACGGAGAGGTCCAGGAAGGGGAGGGAGGTGTCGGAGATGGTCCAGGTGAATTTGAGATTGGGGTGAAAGGTGTTAGTAAAGTTGATGAATTGATCAAGCTCCTCGTGGGAGCACAAGGCAGCACCGATACATGCATCAATGTAGCAGGGGAAGAGGTGTGGGATGGTGCTGGTGGAAGAGTAGAAGAGGGACTGTTCCATGTACCCTACGAAGAGGCAGGTATAGCTCGGACCCATGCGGATGCCCATAGCCACCCTTTTAGCTTGTAGGAAGTGGGAGGAGTTAAAGAAAAAGTTGTTGAGGGTAAGAACAAGTTCCATTAGGTGGATGAAGGTGTCAGCGGAGGGGGACTAGTTGGGCCTGCGAGAGAGGAAGAAGTGGAGGGCTGTTAGGCCATCTGCGCAAGGGATACACATGTACAGGGACTGGATGTCCACAGTGAAAATGAGGTGTTGGGGGCCAGGGAATTGAAAGTCCAGGAGGAGGTGGAGGGAGTGGGTAGTGTCCTGAATGTAGATGGAGAGTTCCTGGACAGGGGGGAGAAAACAGAGTCAAGGTGAGCAGAGATAAGTTCAGTGGGGCAGGAGCAGGCAGAGACAAGGGGTCAACTGGGACAGTCAGGTTTGTGAATTTTGGGAAGGAGATAGAAACAGGAGGTGCAGGGTTGGGGAACAATGAGCTTGGAGGCTGTAGGTGGGAAGTTTCCTGAGGTGATAAGGTTATGGATGATCCAACAGACGATAGTCTGGTGAACAGGGGTGGGGTCATAATCAAGGGGGAGGTGGGAGGAGGTGTCAGAGAGTTGGTGCCTGGCCTCCGCAATCTCTGAATGGGTACAAAGCCATTTTAGGCAATAGACATCATGTTCACTTTTTTTTAATCTTGTAAGGTCAGTACTATTGAACCATTTATGACTTATGTCACAAACCAGTGCCAGTATCTGAATATTGTTAATCTGTGTTGATGGAGAATTTGCCTAATGAGGTCCTTTAAAACTATTCCAAAACGTTTGAGTAATTGTGTAAATATTTTAAGTTCCAAAGTCTACACTATCTACTCTCCTCCGCAAAAGATTAAGCAGTCAACACTTCCCATCTCACTGCTCTCTGAGATCACCCTACCATATCATCATGCCCCTGACCTCAACATACAACCCCTTTACCCAGGCTCACTCTTGGCATCCTGAGCATCCATGCAAGTTGCCATTTTCCTACCCTCCCATACTGTGCCATCAAGTTCAAAGAAGTGCACCACTGAGTTCAGAGATAATTGCAAATTGCTGAATGCACATTGAAATGCACTTGAACTGGGTGCAATGATTCCCAGGTGCTGTTGACTTTATTCTGAAGATAAAGCTTAATCTTAAATAATTGGAATAAAATGAATAATCATTGGCCAGCAAGTATGTTAAAAGTACAAGCACATAGCCTAAGGCCTGACTTGCACAAACCATGTCATAGACTTAATCTCTGCATCTCAGCCAGCCACTGGACACTGAAATTTCAGCTCTGCTAAATTAGGTCACTCCAGCCTCCCATTATTCCCACACTTACAGACCTCAGAAGCCAAATACCTTCTTCCTGCACTCTATTGCCTCTATAGCTCCTTAATATGGCTTTGGTAAAGGAATCTGGCCTTTTACAAACTAAATAATCATGTAATATGATTTATAGAAGAATCAATCTACACCGATGGGTGTTTGTAGCCAAATCTTAATTTTAAGGAATTAGTATCCCGATTTTATGGTAAATTTAGTGTTGTGTCATTGTGGAGATTGCAGACCACACAGCTAGTTTATTTTCAAGACAAAAATACACGTTGTTGGAAAAGCCCAGCAGGTCTGGCAGTACCTGCGAAGAGAAAGCAGAGTGAATGTTTCGAGTCTGGTGACCCTTCCTCAGAACTGATGGTAGCTAGGAAAATGTCAGTTTTTATGCAGAAGATAGGATGGGGAGAGGGAGTAAGGAGTAAACAATAGGTAGGGATAGAGCCCACAGAGAGAGAAGAGCGGTTGGATAGACAAAGGAGTAGATAACGATCTGGCGGGGATTGGCAGGGGCTTGCGGAGGGTGAAAAGCTGTTAATGGGGACTGTTAGTGACTAACAACAGGGTGTGTGTAATGGCAGACTATGTGATAACAAGGCATGGTGCTTGGGGTAGGATGCTGGGACATGGTAGAGTTTAGGCCCTAAAATTATTGAACTCGATATTGAGTCCGAAGGGCTGCAGGGTCCCCAAGCGGAAAATGAGGTGTTGCTCTTCCAGCTTGTGTTGAGCTTCGCTGGAGCACCGCAGCAAATCTGAGACAGATGTCGGCCAGGGTGGTGTGATAAAGTGGCAGGCAACAGGTAGCTCAGGGTCTTTTTTTGTGAGCAGATCGTAGATTTTCTGTGAAGCAGTCACCCAGTCTACGCTTCGTTTCCCCAGTGTAGAGGAGACCACATTGTGAACAGTGAATGCAGTAGACTAGATTATGGGAAGTGCAGGTAAAGTGCTGCTTCACCAGGAAGGTATGTTTGGGCCCTTGGAGGGAGGAGGTAAATGGAAAGGTGTTACACCTTCAGCAGTTGCAGGGGAAGGTGCTGTGGTTCTGTGGAGTTGTATTTGGAGTGAAGGAAGAGTGGACCAGGGTGTCCCAGAGGTCCTTGTGGAAGGCAGACAAGGGAGGGGAAGGAAATATGTGTCTGGTGGTGGCATCTTGCTGGAAGTGGCGGAAATGGCATCTGATGATCTTCTGGATGTGGATGTTGGTGGGATGGTAGGTAAGGACAAGGGGAACCCTATCAATGTTGCAGGAGAGAAGAGAGGGTGTGGAGGGCTGAAGTGCGGGAGATGTGTTGGACCTGTTTGAGGGTCCTGTCAACAACTGTGCTGGGGAATCCTTGGTTGAGCAAGGAGGTGGACATTTCGGAGGCTCCTTTGTCAAAGTTGGCCTCATCTGAACATATGCGATAGAGACGGTGGAAATGGAAGAATGGAATGGAGTCTTTACAGGAAGCAGGGTGGGAGGATGTATAGTCCAGGTAGCTGTGGGAGTCGGTGGGTTTATAGTGGATATTAATGGCTAGTCTATCCCCAGAAATGGAAACAGAGATGTCGAGGAAGGGAAGGGAGGAGTCAGAGATAGACCAGGTGAATGTGAGGACAGGGTGGAAATTGGAATCAAAATCTATAAAATTTTCCATGGCACTGAGTGTGGATGCGGCGAGGGCAGCCATCTGTGGAACATTGAACATCACAGTGATCCTGGGTGTGAGCAAGGAATGAAACTTCAGTTGGAATCCACATGGGGTGAGTCTGAGATGGAGGCAGTCACTGAGGAATGTGACAGAGTCATAGAGTCCTACAGCATGGAGACAGGCCCTTTGGCCCAAACTGGTCCATGTCGACCAAAATGTCCATCCACGCTAAGCCCATTTCCCTGCACTTGGCCCATATCCTTCCAAACCTTTCCTATCCATGTATTTGTCCAAATGCCTTTTAAATGTTGTTAATGTACCCACCTCAACCACTTCTGCTGGCAGCTCATTCCATATGCGTACCACCCTCTGGGTAAAAATGTTGCTCCTCAGGTTCCCATGTATTCTTTCCCCTCTTACTTTAAGCTGATGCCCTCTAGTCCTCGAATCCCTAACTCTTTGAAAAAGACTGAGTGCATTCACCCTATCCATGCCTCTCATGATCTTAGACATTTCAATAAGATTCTCCCTCAGTCTCCTATGCTCTAATGAAAAAAGTCCTAGTTTACCCAACATCTCCCTATAACTCAGTCCCTTGAGTCCTGGCACATCCTTGTAAATTTTTTCTGCACTCTTTCCAGTTTAATAATATCCTTCCTCTGGCAAGGCGACCAGAACTGATCACAGTACTCCAAGTGCGGCCTCACCAACGTCAAGTACAACATAACTTCTCAACTTCTTTACTCTGACTGATGAAGGCCAGTGTGCCAAAAGCCTTCCTTACTGCCCTGTCTACCTGTGACTCCACTTTCAGAGAACCGTGCACCTGAACTCTAAGGTCTCTCTCTTCCACTACACTCCTTAAGGCCCTACCATTCACCATGAAACTCCTACCTGGATTTGACTTTCCAAAACGCCACACCTCACACTTATTTATATTAAACTCCATCTGCCATTTCTCAGCCCACTTCCCAGCTGATCAAGATCCTGCTGCAATTTCTGATAACCTTCCTCACTGTCCGCAATGCCGCCTATTTTAGTGTCATCCGCAAACTTACTAATCATGCCAAATACATTCTCATCCGTCATTGCTAGCAAACAGCAGTGGGCCCAGCACCAACCCCTGAGGCACACCACTAGTGATAGGCCTCCAGTCAGACATGTATCCTTACAGTATTACCCTCTGCTTCCTACGATCAAACCAGTTATGTATCCAATTTGCCAGCTCTCCCTGGATTCTGTGGAATCTAACCTTCCAGAGCAGCCTACCATGTGGAACCTTATCAAAGGCCTTACTGAAATCTATATAGCCTACATTTACCACCCCGCCCTCATCAACCTTCCTGGTCATTTCACCAAAGATGAAGTGATGTGGCTGTGGAAACAAGTTTTAGCAAATACCTGGTCAAGCACCAGGAGTGTCAATGAAATTAATGTTGGTGGACAAGAAGAAAGATTGGAATGGAAATCCTGTCGAAGAGGGGAACAGAAGTTCTTCAAGGTGGGCATGCCGAGAAGAAATGTGGCAATGAGTTAAATACCAAATAAAAACTGAAAGAATTGTGGATACTGTAAATCAGAAACAAAAACAAAAGTAGCTCAAAAAGCTCAGCAGTTCTGGCAACATCTGTGAAGAGAAATCAGAGTTAACATCTTGGGTCTGGTGACCCTTCCTCATGACTGATGGTAACTAGGAAAATATCAGTTTATATGCAAAAGATAGGATAGGGGGAGGGGCTAAGGAGTAAACGATAGGAAGGGATAGAGCCCAGAGAGAGAGGACAGCAGTTAGACAGACAAAGGAGTAGATAACGATTTGGCTAGGAGGGTGAATAGCTATTAATGGAGACTGTTAGTGGCTAACAATGGGTTGTGTGTAATGGCAGACTATGTAATAACAAGGCCTGGTATGTGGGGTAGGGGAGACATGGGAGAGTTCAGATCCTAAAATTATCTTCAAGACAGTTAGATGACATCTCAACAGGTGATGTTCCAGCATAAGTTAGCCATCCACCCTTAGTAGCAATAGCAATAACAAGAGTATAGTAGCAATTACAGTAACTTTGCTACATATAGTCAGTAAACGCAGAACCCAAACTATGGATAAGTTTGAGATCTTATAGCAGTCTAAATAGTGTTGTCAACTAACTTCAAGACATCTGTATCAATAAGAACCTAGTGTTTATGGTATTTGTTACAACAACTGACACTTAGGTAACATTCAAATCATATCATTCTGGCAGTGGTGCTTTACTTAAAAACTAAATCAATTAGCATGACTGAAATTGGTGATTGCATTTTCTACATTTTTGCCATGGCTAGCCACACCTCAATGGCTGTAAATATTTTGAATTTCTTGAGTTAGCGAAGGATGTTGTTTAAATGCAATTATTTGTTTCTTTCAATTCTATCGCAGCAACTGCTTTTACCCAATGTTAAGTTCAATGTGAAATGAAATTGGCTATTGGGACTGGAGTCATGAGAAAGGATTGCCTCTTCAACTGTGGAAAGGAGGTGCCCAAGAGTTGCTGTTATAAATGTAAGAAGAAAAAAGATAAATGCAGAATATTACTTTCAACTGAATTGTGAAAGGAGCGCTGGCAGATTGTGAATTAATAACAGGAAGTTGCTCTTCAAGCAAAGAATGATCAGTTGTTTCGTACTTTCAAATAGTGTATGTGAAGTGACCATCCAGGAAACACTAATATAAAGATTCAATGTTTGACTGTAAAGCCTTTCTGGATGGGTGAATAAATTAAAATAGAAGATGATTTTCCTCATTCATAACTATTTTGTCATTTTGTGAACAAAGACCAGTGCCAAAAGTAATTGCTATCTCATAGTCAATAGGAGATGGGAACAATGTAAAGCTTTCATACTTTCAGGAACCATGTCAAGGTGAGTGTAGCTTCTTTTTCAAACCTTATTTGAACATTTGATCATGATTTTTATGATAAATCCCAAAGTGTGACTTTTACCACCTGAAGAGATAACATGTAAAGCATGGAAACAATCCTCTGCTCCTTTTGTAAACACTCATTTCAAAAAAACTGTTGAGACCCACAGGTCACTAACATTTAAAAAGCTATGGAACAGAACTCAGCATACACTGCAACAGGAACAAATGAGACATTGTGCAACTTGTTGAACAGTTGATAAGAATAACTGCAAAAAATTTAAAGGGACCACACATTGAAAATAGTGGTTCCATGCAACAATGTTTTAAAGGAAACTTTGGTCATCAGCTATTTCCACTTCTATCCAAATTTATATTGGCATTGAAGTCATATGCAATCCTTTCTTAGCCTTCACTCTACATCTCCTTCCACATCCTAGCAAATCTATAATTTCATCTTTTTATTAATACTTCCAAAAAGGTAGCCTTCCAACTGAGGTCTGGCTTAACTAAGACCAATATATAGATTCAACATGGCTGTTGGCTTTACACTGTAAAAATAACACAAAATAGAAGACAATGGGTCTCCATTTTCAGGTCTTTTTCTTATTTATCATCTTAAAATAAACCTCATTAGATAATCTGCCAACCAAATTTTGGAACCACATGGCTGGACATGTACCAAGAAGTTCCTCTAACCTTCTACCATTAGTCACTGTGACTACAGTCAAATCCCATAAATCCCTCATGAAACGAGTTTCCAATAAAGTTAAAATAGTAAACTTGAAAAAGCCCAGAGTTAATTTCTGGCAACTCTTATTGCTATGTCTTTGCAGCTCTTCACTATCTCAAGATGTTGTCGAGCAGAGGAGGTCAAAAGGTAAAGGCCATGTGTTCTGCATGTCTCAAAGTTGTTATCTCAGTATATCTGTAAGAGACATGCTCTTAATATTACCCCTGTATCACAGCATTTGAGGAGAGGAAGAGAAGATTTCAGATACCATCTTAACTGGGAGCACTTGGAGCATGACACTCTACCGGAAGCAGGTTCTGTTGTGCTCCAACAGATGAATGTTAGCACAGACACTGAAGTGCCTGTAAGTATAATATTTGTACATATCAGCTAATTGCAATAAACATCTGTTGGGATCTTCAATGACACAATATCCACGTCATGTTTGTTATGTCCTAGGAGATAACATAAAGATTATTGCATCAGATATAAGGTAAAACGCTTTGCTGGAGGCAACAATCACATTTAAAGCATGATGGATACTTAGCTAGTCTCTGAATGACCCAATATACGGGTTGAATGACATCCCTCTGCATTATATGTTCTCTACTAGCCCCTGGTGAGATCAACAAGTGGTGAAGCAATGACAGGGAAATGCATAATTGCAGTGATACATAGCTGATCATTTAGGGCTTGATATTTTAGGCCCAGCAGAGCCAGAATCAAGGCATTAACTGGTTGTTTAGAAAAAGCCCCTGAACCCTGGAATTTCCTGGAGGATTTTTGGTTGTCGGATTGAAGCAGAAGCAACAAGGTTACTGGTGCAGTCCAGTTAGCCAATTAAGATTGCTAAGGGTCACTTATGATCAATTAAAGGAGGCTGACTGAAATCTTGCAGTCACCTTCCAGACTCATGAATGCAGATAGCCGTGAAACCTATTTTTTTTTTTAAAAGTCGGGGAAAGGACATCTCGACTTTGAAGTGCCATCTCTCACTTATTATTCATTGCAACTTGCTGCTCTTTTCAAGATAGAAGGCCTCTGAATGGTCTTCCATCTTTGGAAGCCCATGATCCATCCTTATTTAATTGGTGATTGCACTGTCTGACCATTAATTGCCCATCCAGTGAAAATCGCAATGAGTGATTGTTTCCCATAGAGAATGAGCTTCAGTTCCACATTTCAGCCTGATGACAGAGTTCCGTAGATACCATGGTGCCTTCAAGCTTGAAGATGTGCATCACTTGCTTGTCTCCCAGATGAAGGAAAATGCTATTTCTGCCCATTGAAAATGAGGATGAGATTAACAAAGCATTTCCACATCATTAAAAAGATAGCAACACCTCAAAAACACTTCTGTCATTACAGTCACTTTGAGATGACCTAAGGTACATCCCAAATGCATTTTGTCCTTCTGTGACCCTTTTGACAGGCAGGCCAGCCACACACAACTGGAGGACCAGCTTTTGTCCTCTGCAGTGAAGAAATAGTAGATTTATGTTTCTTTTAATGAGTGATTTTCTTTTAAGCAAAAGCTGTCATCTTTGAGCAGTTCATCGACTTTGCTAACAACTTCCACCCCACCCTCGAATTCACTTGGTCTATCTCAGACACCTCCCTCCCCTTTCTTGACCTCTCCGTTTCCATTTTCTGGTGACAGCTTACATACTGACATTTACTATAAACCCACAGACTCCCATAGCAAGCTAGATTACATCTCCTCCCACCCTGTATCTTGTTTTCCCAATTCCTCCATCTCCGTCACATCTGCTCTGACGAGGAGATGTTCCACTCCCAAGCATCCTGAATGTCCGTCTTTTTCAAACAACACGCTTTTCCACCTTCTGTCATCCAGACAGCCCTCCAGTTCACCTTCTCCATTCCCTGCTCCACAGCTCTTAACTAGCATCCCCCCAAACATACTAAAGATAGGGTCCCCCTTGTCCTCACCTTCCACCCCAACAGCCTCCGCATCCAAAATATCATCCTCAAACACTTCCGCCAACTCCAATTAGACCCCGACAACCAGAACATCTTCCACTCCCCACCCCTCTCTGCCTTCCTCATGGACCACTCTCTTCACCACTCCTTAGTTCGCTCCACACTCCCCACCAACCACTCCAAACCACCCTCCCCACCCCACCCTGCGGTACCTTCCTCTGTAACCGTAAAAGATGCAACACCTCCCCACACATCACCTCCCTCACCTCCATTCAAGGTCCTAAATAGTCCTTCCAGGTGAGACAGAATCAGCTGCAAGTCCTCCAACCTAGTCTACTGTATCCGATGCTCCTGATGTGGTCTTCTCTACGTCGGTGAAACCAAACGTAGACGAGGTGACCGTTTCACCAAGCATCTTCGCCTGGCCCGTAACAACCAACCTAACCTCCCCGGTCACTGCCCATTCAACTCCCCGTTCCACTCTACCTCTGATATGTCCGTCCTTGGCCTCCTCCAGTGTCGCAGCAACTCGGAACGCAAATTGAAGAACAATACCTTATCTGCTGCCTGGGCATCCTACAGCCTGGAGGACAACATTCAGTTCTCCAATCTCAAATAACATTGGCACTCATCCCCCGCCTCCCCTTGCGGCCCCATCGCTTCCCTTCCATTCCACCTTCTGACCCTCCCTTCCAGTATCTAACTGGATTCATCCTTCCCTTCGACCAACCAGGTCGTACCTGCCACCAGTGTCCACCTATCACCACCATCCTGCCTCCAACCCTTCCCCGCACCCCTCCCCCACCGTTTATCTGCAGCTCCCCATATCCTGACATCCAGTCCTAACGAAGGATAATACTCAAAACGTTGATTGCTCCTTTCTTCCAGATGCTGCCTGGCTTGCTGTGTTCTTCCAACCTCCTGTTTGTCTATCTGTGAGAAAGGACCACCAAGGTAACCAGGTCTATTAATAAGACAGGCCCTCAAAACAACAAGGCAGCAAGAAAACTATTCAAAACTTGTTAAACTGGGATTAACAGAACAGAAAAATGTAGAAGGCTTTACAAACTATCATTGTATTAAAACGTTGTATAGAATAATTAGAACCTTACTGCATATGGCATGAATAAGTAAATTGAAGACCAGTAAATACTACGTGACTAAAAACTCATAGGTGATGGAAATGTTGACTGTGTAGAGAAGTAAACCAAAAAAAAAATCATATCTTGTTTTAAGACCTGGAAAATAACAGATTCACATGTATCCCTGCAGCAACTCTTATCTATTGAATAGAAAATTGTTGACTCCCACTTTGAATAACACACTCATTCCATTTCAATACTGTGCAATTACAAGACATAAGGACACAATGTTTGGTTTTCAAAATGCGTCAACGGCAATAGGCTAAGCTGGTGATGGCTTCCACTATCCCTGCCAGAAGCAGGCACTAAGACATTTATACAACCTGCCCAAGATTGGATTGCCATTGTGGGCTGCACCCAGCAGAATGAGCACTACAGAGCTACAGCAAGGAACTTGAGAAACTTACTCATTCTCGACTTATACACATTCTCAGTGCTTAGCCATTCTCAATTCTGACTCTTTCTGCATTAAAACCCTAGAACACTCCGGGACAGACACTATGGGTACCCCATACTATTTTGTTTCTTTGTTAAATTCAGTTATGGGATTGGGAGCCAATAGTTCATGCTAGTTGCCCTTGGGAAGTTGGTGACGAGTTACCGTTTTGAACTCCTGCAGGCCATTTGATGTCAGTTCATTCAAAATAATGTTCGGGATACAGTTCCAGGACGTTGACCCAATGAAGAGTGAAGGAATTGCAAGACTTTCCCAAGTCAAGGTGGTGAATGACTTGAGGGTGGTGCTATTCACTTGTAGCTACTGCCTTTCTCCTTCTAGATGACAGTGGTCATGGGCTTGGAAAGTACTGACAAAGGAGCCCTTATGAATTTCTGCAGCGTATCTTGTAGATGGTAAACACTGCTGCAAGTGAGCATCAATACTGGAGGGAATGAAGGTTTGTAGATGTGGTGCAAATCAAGTGGGCTGTTTTGTTTTGGATGATGTCAAGCTTCTTGAGTGTTGTTGAAGCTGCACTCATCCAGTCAAGTGGAGAACATTCCGTCACATTCCTGTTGTGTGCCTTGTGGACAGCTTTCTGCAGTCAGGAGGTGAGTTATTCACCTCTGACTTCCTCTTGTGGCCACAATATTTATATGGCTGGTTTAGTTCAGTTTCTGATTAATCACAACCCCTGAAATGTTGATATGGGGAGATTCAATGATTGTAATGCCATTGAATCTTAAGAGGGGATTATTAGATTAACTTTGATGGAGATGGGCATTGCCTGGCATTTGTGTGGCTTGAATGCTACATGCCCCTTGTCAGCCCAAGTCTGGGTATTGGCCAGATCTTGCTGCATTTGGACATGAATTACTTCACTACCTAAGGAGTTTTGCATGGTTCTGAACATTGCACAATCATCAGTGAACATCTTCACTTCTGACCTTACGATGGAAAGAAAGTCATTGGTGAAGCCTTGTAACCCTGAGGAACTCTTATATAGATATCCTGGAGTTGAAATGACTGATCTCCCACAGCCACAACCATATTCCTCTGTGCTAGGTATGACTCCAGCCAATAAAGAATTCTCCCCTGTTTCCCATTGACTCCAATTTTTTCAGGGATCTTCAATGCCACATTCAGTCAAATGTCGCCTTAATATCAAGTGCAGTCACTAATCACCTCACCTCTGGAATTTGTCACTTTTGTCCATGATTAGTCTAAGGCTGTAATGAGATCAGGAGCTGAGTAACCTTGGCAGAGCTCAAGTTAGGTGTCAGTGAACAGGTTATTGCTGAGTAATTATTGTTTTAAAGCAGTTTTGAGCACCTCTTCCATCATTTTATTGATGTTTGAGAGATTACTGATTTGGTCATAATTGGCTGATTTGGATTTACCTTAATTTTGGTGTCCTGATATTTATGATGCCGGGGACATCCAGTAGAGGCCAAGATGAAACATCCAGTTGGTATTTCTAGAATTAATTGTTCCTGACTATCACTTGTTGCTTATGCTTTTTAGCACACAGTTAGTCCTGGGTTATAGCTTCATCATGTATACCTGGTGATTCATTTGGCTGTACCTGGTGCTACTCTGGGCATGCCCTCCTGCAATCTCCATTGAACCAGTGTTGATTCCCTGCCTTGATGCTAATGGTAAAGTGGGAAGCATGCTGGGCCATGAGTTTGCAGGTTGTGGTGAAGTATAACTGTGTTGCTATTAATTATCCACAGCACCTCACCTAATGATGCCTGGTCTTGAATCACTAGATCTGTTCATTAGGACTGTGATGCTGCCACACAACTTGGGGTAAGGCACCTTCAACATGAAGACGCACCTTCATTTTCTCATGGACTGTATGATGATCACTCCTAGCAACACTATCAAGGACAGATGTATTTCCAACAGGCAGCTTGGTGATGATGAGATCAAGTATATTTTTCCCTCTGGTTTGTTTTCTCACCACCTGCTACAGACCCCATCTAGCAGCAATGTCCTGTAGGCCTCAAATAGCTTAGTCATTGGTGGTGGTGCTGAGCTGCTCTTAGTGATGGATATTGAAGTTCCCCTTTTGGGCTACATTCTGCATCCTTGTAACCCTCAGTGCTTCCTCCAAGTGATGTTCTACATGGGGGAGTGCTGATTTATCTGTCGAGGTAGAGTGGGGCATGGTAATCAGCCAGAGGTTTCCTTGCCCAAGTTTGACCAGATGCCTTGAGACTTTATGAGGTTAATAGTCAATATTGAGGACTCCCTGGGCAACTCCTTCCCAATGGGGTAACACTGTGCCACCACCTCTGCTGGAGTATCCTGCCAGTGGGTCACAATGTAGCCAGGAATGGTGATGTTGTTGTCTGGGATATTGTCTGTAAGGTATGTTTCCATGAGTAGTAGGCTGTTGCTTGACTAGTCTGTGTGACAGCTCTTCCAACTTTGGCAATGATACCTGGATGTTAGTAAGAAGGACTTTGCAGGGTCTACAAGGCTGAGTTAGCCAATGTCATTTCCAGTTCCTAGGCAGATAAGGTAGTCCATTTGATTTTGTTCCTTTCTTGAGGCTTTTTATTCATTTGATAAAACTGAGTGGTTTGCTAGGCCAATTCTAGAGCAGTTAAGACTCAATAATATTACTGTGGGACAGGAGTCACCTGTAGGCAAGATCAGGTAAGAACCTTCTTTAAAAGACATTAGTGAACCAGATTGGAATTTGCATGACAATTGACAATGATTTCATGGTCATCATCAGACTTTTAATTTCAGATCTTTCTTGAATTCAAGTTCCACTAGGATTCAAACCCAAGTCCCCATAATATTTACTGGGCCCTGGATTACTAGTCCAGGTACAATACCACTCTGCCACGACCTTAGGAGACATGTTTATGATATCATGACTGTATCATTGCATGTACACTGAGGGTATAACTGTCTCGTACTCCATCTTGCCTAAGATTATTTGAGACATGACACATTACTGTTAGCATGCTCCTCTTTCCTGAACTAATATCTTAAAATTAGCCAACTTATGTGCCTGAGGAATGTAATATTTGTGCATAATAACGAGTTGTAATAGATGTCTGTTGAATTGTTCATTACCCCAATATCCATGCTGGGTTTCTTACATTATGGGATTTAACATAAGCATTGCCATATCAGATAAAAAAATCCCATTGGAGGCAAACTCAACCTCAGAAGCATAAGCTTTCAAAACATTTATATCATATGTCCGGAAAAACCAGGACAACATACACTAAAAACTAAAATTGACATAGGAGCTCACATCAAGATATTGCCAGCCTGCATCATGTATTAATTTAAATATAAATAATACATTATCTGTTCTAAGTTATAGGTTAATGTTGCTGATATTTCCTTCATCCAGTCAAGGATCATTTAGCCTGGCCTTATTTTGCCTCATCCCTTAGCATCATATCCCTGTTTCTAAACCACTTTGGGATCCAAGGCCTCTTTGGATTGTTTTGATAGCACTAACTGTCACTTGTAGATGCCTGCTGACACAATCTTTCAGGATGCAAAAGATTCATATACTAAGATGATTATGTCTGAGACAATGAACAGATTACCTAATCCATACAAAAGCCAGGTATTCTCCTTGATCTATATGTTGATACACTAGACTACAACCTTGAAGACATTCTTAAGACTAATAGGTTGCACTTTGGCCAGAACCAGTTTGAGTAATTGCAATCAGTAACTGCTGAAGATGAGTAACTAAAAGAGTTGTAGATTTATTGAAAAGATTATTGTCCAGGGACGGTCTGGCAGTACTAAAAAAGTACCTACTATTCTGTTCAGTTTGGCCATAAGGAGTGAACCTTGGTATATCACAACAAGTCATTTTCATAGGCAAACAGGTTCTTATACTGAAACTGTTATGTTATGATATAATGTCCATGTTACACCAGGGCCACATAGATATTGAACACAAAGGATGGCTAGCACATACTTCTGCCTATTGGTGTTACACAAATGCATGAGAGGCATCAACTACACCAAAGAAGGAAGCATGTACATTCACAAGATGTTCTGCAAACTCTTTGGATGGAAGTAGCAACAGACCTATTTCCAGTACACAGGAATGATTGCATCCTTGTGATGGATTACTTCACTAAATTTCCCATTGTTCGATGACTTAGCAACACAACAAGCATGACCATCACTTACATGATGAGCACTATTTTCAGTTTATTCAGTCCTAGATCAGATAGTGTCTGACAAAAGGTCACAATATGCTGAGATTTCAAGACATGTGCATTAAGTAGGGAGAGACACACATCACCTCATCATCCAACTACTCACATTCAAATGGCCTGGAAGAATATTTGGCTTGCACTATCAAAACAATGGCCATTATGTGTTACCAGCAAAGCATGATATTTACCTTGCATTGCTACATTTTCATGTAACATCAATGGAAAAGAAATCACCATCCTCAGCATAATTTGTGATCAGAAGGTAAATGCAAATTATCTTATCCAGGAACCAATTATCTAAAGATTCTGAGACACGGGACATTATCCTTCAAAGACAGAGGAGAATGAAAGAGATACATGATGAGTGAGCATGCAGACAATGACTAATGTTGCAAATGGTCAGAGCTTGCAAGTTAAAGTACAAATTTAAATATTTCACCACCAGCAAAGTTTTTTAAAATATGCAACCGGTGTATATTATGCAAATTCATCATTGATCCTGGTGCTAGGTTGCGAAGGAACAGAAGCCAACTCAACCAATGAACAAGGCATCAATTACACACAGAAAGTAAGGAAGAATACTCTGATAATAAGGACTATGTGATAATGCTGAACGACAACAACCAGAGCAAGACAATCAAGTTATCAAACAAGTGCAACAGAGAACAGCCCGTACTTCTCCAGATGGGTATATGATCACCAGATCAGACTGAGTTGTCACACAGTCAACGAATTACATTGTTAGTCTTAAAATCTCTTTCCTACCGACAGGTAATTCTGCTAGAATGCATGTTTCGTTAACGCAAATTGGCGTAACGCAATTAATGAATATTGAATGTTGTTTGGATAACATGAACTTTCTGCTGTACAGGTATTGTGATTTTCTATAGCGATTTCCCGATAGCACAATTTTCTATGGTGATTTTCTATAGCGGGTTTTTCTATAGTGTGAAGTCACACAAGAATGCAACTATTGCGTTATAGGAGAACTATCTGTATTTCCATAATTGTCAAATTGACAACATGTGCTTATTATGGCTATTTATCTTTTGGGATAGTTTTTTATCTTTGTAAAAAGGGTGTATTATGCTTTGCATTCAGTACACCAGTACACCTTTAAGCAATAATGCCCATGACATCACCATTGTGTCCTAGCATGTGACCCGAGAGTATGAAGGTCTCAAACTCCCTCTTACCCTAGATCAGTTGAAGTTTGATACTGTAATAGAAGTAGACTTCTCTATTGTAAGTTAACAGCTGAATATTAGCCCAGAAATGTATTTAGTGAAATAAGTTTATTTTGGATTAAATACCACAACATTGATCTCCATACCAGGAGGTAAGACAACCAAGCACCACCAACTTCTTATGGGCATTAAATACAGGCAAAATCAGTGATGACCACATCCCACAAAGAATTTTTTAAAAAACCTTTTTATTTCATTAGTCAGAGGGATATCTGATTTGTCCTATTGTTCACTAAATTCCAAGTGCGCTGGCTGTGCTGATGTATGCAGTGCTATCATGGGTTAAAAAAAAGGTCGAAACTTAAACATGCAATTGTAGGTCTGGCTAACATTATGCATTTCAATAAAATTAAGCCTGAAAGCTTTTATTTAAAACAGATTTTTGAAGTGACCCAAAACTTGTCTTCATAAATGTCTTAAATGGACAGCCAGAAAGTGAAATAGAGACGTTGAAGGAGGGAATTTCAGTTTTTAGGGGCTTAATAGCTAAATGCACATTCAGCAACGCAGATGGAGGCTCCTTTTCTGAAAAACTTACACCGTGGATGCTAATTATGTGGAATGACAGGAAATGAGTAGGTAATGGAAGTAGATAATCTGAAAAAGTTAAATGAAAGTTGTATAGGTTTTTCAGGCAGTAGGTGATTTTGAAATTGTTATTTTTGTCATCAAGCGGTGGAATTATAAAGTAGTTACAGTACAGAAACAAGACCATTCAGCGCAACCAGTCCATGCTGATACTTTTGACCCAGAGATAGATTATCTTTGCCACCTCTGTGCTTTCCTCTGTTTCAATTATAACACTATTGAGCAAGTTGGTACAGGCAAATTTCTTGTTGTTTTATCAGTGGCACCAATATTATATGTAGATTTGCATCTCCTTTAAAATAAAAGAGTGGAGAATTTGTTCAGTGCTTGTCTCACCTCTGATAATGTCCTCCATCCAAACACTTTTATGTCAAGTACTTTTGAATGTACAACATCAACCAACCCACCACTAGTTCCACAGCCAAGAGCTAATCTCAGCTCACAAAAGAAAACTGCTGAATAACAAAGTTAGCAAATGAAAAATTGGAGAAAGTAACTAAAAATGGATTGTGTTTTAATGGTATCGATGAGGGTGAAGGACAAAATAATAGAGAATTTGCTAGGGAAGGTAATTGTCAAAGGTTGAATCCCAAATCTGTAGAGATCCATTACTCCTCTCATTATAAGTGTATTGAATGTACCATTGAACCACACACATTAGTGTAGTTTGTAGCTTTCTATATTTTAGCCCATGTAGAATGTACCACAGAGAGCTAGATTTCATTGAAACAAATGTCTTGAAGTTTATTAACAACCCCATTTACATAGCTGGTTTGGATTTGCTGCCAATGGTTGCTTTACCTGATGCAGCCGCACCTATGTTATTCTTAATAAGAAACATAAGAGATCAGGCATCAATATTGCACTATTGAATAATCCAACAGACATGTGGTACAGTTATTATGTCCAAGCATTATATTTCTCTGGCAAATAAATGTCTGGGCTAATATTAAGCTATAAGAAAACAACAGGGAAGCATACTTCTCATATAATGTGATGTTTCAGATGATCCAAGGTGAGATAGAGTATGAGATCTTCATACCTTCAAGCCACATGCTATGATGCTTAAGGGGAGACATAGTAACCATGAAACATCTCACAATAATTGCTATATTATCACAGAATCAGACACATTGACTGTGTTCTGGTGCTAATGTACATTTTGAATGTATAACTGACTGACGAAAAATACTACACTAAATCCATTACACAGACAGAGTTGAGATGGGTATCTTTACACCAGAAGGTCGTATGCCATGATTTCATGTACCTTAAAGGTACAGAACTGCCTAGTCTTGAATCTATGCCATAACATAATATTCCCCTTTTTCCCTTTAAAGTATTAGAAAGTTTATTCTAATAACATGTACAATGACACACATAGATATATTGGGCAAAATATTGTAGGGATCTGAACGTTAGTTGCAAAGTGTGGTAAAGCCAATTTCAACATATGGGAGTATCTTGATCACCTTTTATGCTTTTCACAAGTGACATGGCAAAATTCTCACGAGGCAACGGTGAGTTGTCAATTAATAGGGATGAATATTTGTTAAACCCGTTGTTAGTGGCTCGTCACATCAATATTCAGTTTTTGATCTTACCACCTTGTCAAAAAACATTGATATCTGGAAAACTTGCCAAGGAGCAAGCACCTGGTGGGTTCAGCTCCATGTTGGAAACTGGGTACTAACATCTCAAGAAACTGTCCACACCTAACATCCACAGATGTTGGCATCTCACAAGTGCCAATCTGTAACAATCCTCATGGAGTCATAGAAATGTACAGAAACAGATGTCTTGGTCCAACTTATCCATGTCGACCAAATATCCTAAATAAATCTAGTACCATTTGCCAGCATTTGGCCCATATCCCTCTCAACCCTTCCTATTCATGTACCCATCCAAATACTTTTTATATGTTGTAATTGTACCAGCCTCCACCACTTCCTCTGGCAGTTCATTCCATATACGCACCATCCTCTGTGTGAAAAAGTTGCCCCTTAGGTCGCATTTAAACCTCTTTTCCTTGCACCTTAAACGTATGCCCTCTAGTTTTGGACTCCCCCATCCTGGGGAAAAGACCTTGACTGTTCACCCGATCCATGCCCCTCATGATTTTATAAACCTCTATAAGGTCACCCCTCAGCCTCCGACACTCCAAGGAAATAACCCCAGCCAATTCAGCCTCTCCCTATAGCTCAACCACTCCAATCCTTGTAAATCTTTTCTGAACCCTTTCAAGTTTAACAATATCTTTCCTATAACAAGGAGACCAGAATTGAACATCATAATCCAAAACTGACCAAACTAATCTCTCATGGTACCTCTCTGACCCATCACAGATCACCTCTGCATTTTAATGATGCCCTTCAGGGTGCTTTTTAGGTAATTAATGAGGCAGATTTGATTAGATATGCACGAGAACTCACCAGGCTCACAGAAGCCTTAATGTAACCCAGACTTAACCAAAACAACTTGAGACTCATCCGGGTCCCAACTCGAAACGTCAGCTTTCCTGCTCCCCTGATGATGCCTGGCCTGCTGTGTTCCTCCAGCTCCACACAGTGTTATATCTGAGGGTCATCCAGTTGGTTTCTCTTACAACTTAGCATTGTAGCCTCACTCTGCAATGTGATATCTGTCATCATGGATAGATATGTATCATTTATCATGGTTGTGTGGTCATTGTTTGATGTGATAAGTTCAGTATCCGAGTTTGCTGATGTGTAGTTCAGATATGTTGTCTATTTGTTCACGAATCCTGGCCATTGTTCATAAGCACTAAAGTAAAACAAAGAACTGTCGATGCTGCAGATCCCTACACCCTAGTCTTGTCATGATTTGGATTGATTTTAGCACAGGCAATCCAATCTCACCCACTATTATCACATTTCATGGCTTCCTTTCAGCTTATCCATTCTCTCCTATCCCTAGCTCATCATCACTTTTCTTCATGACCTATTACCAATAATCCCTTGTTTGCCTACCCCTTTCATCTCTCTCTCTCTCTCTGTTTCCACCTGTTCTCTCACCTCTCCCCCCCATCCTCCCCTTACCCCTCTTACCCCCACCAACCTCGTCTTCAGCGTGTAAACTACTTTTTCCTTGCTGCTGAAGAAGAGCCACTGGATTCAAAACATTAATTCTGCTTTCTCCCCACAGATGCTGCCAGACCTATGAGTTTCGACAGTAGTTTCTGGTTGTGGTCTGTAAGCACATCATATGAGCTAGGCTGAACACAATGAAATTTCATCTGTCCATGCACCGTGTAAAGGTACAAAACTTTCTAACTCTGATACTTTGTCCTGGTTCAAGTTGGGACAACTGGCTGCAAGCTCATCAATGTGCTCTTGTGCCCTTTCCTCCATCCCTTCCAACAATGAGTTGGGCACATTTTGTTGGGTGGTATGAGTATGGGAGAAATAGCTGTGTGGATCTGTCTTCCAGGCATGAGAATTAAAATGGCAGGGGGATTGGCACCTATAAGGAGTCAGAGAAAGAGGAACAAGGACATGAACAAAAGAAGAAATGGGAATTTAAAAAAAGGTAGGTGAAGAAATCAAGGGCCAGAGTCAAACAGGGACAATGTGAAAAATAATGGGAATGGGTCAAGTATTGTTAAAAAGACAAGCCTTTAGACTTTGTGCCTTCACATGTGGAGCATTCACAACAAAATTGTTGGATTAATTATCCAAATAGATGGAAATATATAATGTAGTTAGAATGACGGAGACATGGCTGCAGGATGACCAGGATGGGAATCGGATATCCAGGGATATTTAGTATTTATGAAGGACAAACAAAAAGGAAAATGCAGTGGAGTTGCATTACTCATTAAAGAGGACATTAATGCAATAGTAAAGAGGGATATTAGCTCTGATGATGTGGAATCTGTATGGGTAGAACTAAGGAACAGCAAAGGGCAAAAAACATCAGTCAGGTTCATATAAAGATCTGTAAATTGTAGGGATGATGTTGGGAATGACATTAAACAGGAGATTAGAGATGCACATAATAAAGGAACTTCGGTAATTATGGGTAGTTTTAATCTGCATATACAATGGGCAAATCAAATTAGTAGCAACGCCATAGAGGAAAAAATTGTGGATTTTATATGTTTTCGGGACCAATATATTTAGGAAACAACGAGAGAACAGGCCACCTTTGTCTAGGTATTGCACCCACATTTCCATGAACGTCTCTAGTGGGGTGTAAGAATCTAAGGGAAATTCCTGATGGTGGCATTTGACACCATTGGGCATAACCGCTGTGGAAGTTGAAGCAGAGCAGCATAAACAGTGCCACAACAATGTGGTTAACTTTGAAAATGGAAAATCTCAGATGCTGCTCAGTAAGCTAGGAGTGCAGTAAGTCGAAATGAAGAGTCATGTTTGCCAGTAATAAGATGCTGCCATCAAGCTAAAATGTTGTTTTGCCTATAACACAAATGGCTAATGTGGCACATGCATATCAGTTCTAATGAGTATGTATGTTATACATCCTTATACTTCATAAAGGCTGACAGATGATATCAAACAGCATATCCCTTCAGTTGTTTGCAACAAGCAAGGTACTGACTGTACCCAAACAGCCTACTCTTGCAAAAACTCACAATACATGTTTTTTATATTTAATATCTTAATATTTGTTAAGTAGTTCTAAAGGGTGAAGAAATGTATGGGCAAACAATTTAGTATTGTCAATTAGGTTTGGAATGTTTCACACTTGTAACTACTGCAAATTGCACATATTAGTACACAGGACCATGTTCTATATAGGCAGTTAGACCATGTATAAGCATTACTCAACAAAATAGTTGATAGCCATTCACTGATTCATTTATCAGATCAATACCCTAATGATCAGAATAAACTTGTCTGGTTTCACATTTACACAACACTCAACATTTAGCTGTCAATCATTATTAACTAGTGCATTTCCTGTGCTAATGCTGTTTTCTTTTACTTTAGCACTTCTAGTAAGTTGTCCTGATGAGTGTAAGATGAAAAAAAGCTTTGACAAAATGTACTTTCTTTCTGTAATATTCAAATTCTGTGGTATCAAGTTATGTTTGAACTTTAACAATAAATGTGGTCATTTACTTAGCAAATTTTGCAGATTGGCAGAAAGTGACAACTATAATTCTTCAGACACATACTTAAAAGAAAGAGACTAGAATGTCTGCTAATGACTGGTAGAAATGAGGGAAGCAGAGCAGGAGGAGTTCAATTAGGAAATACACCAAGAAGTTTAGAAGTAGAAAGGCTACAAGATTAGTGAACAACCTTGAGATATTTACTGCTATCAGGGAATGTGAAAGCTGGGGATTCATTGCTGGCATTGTAAAACATGGTATTTTAAGAAAAAGACATAGCAAGGAAGTTAAAAGTGAAGCAATATTTTTTGCTTAACCACAAATATGCATTTAACATAGTCTACAGTTAAATCAGCAAACAAAATTACTTAACGCAATAAAGGCATATTTCCCATTTGTTTGCATACTTTAACAAAGGAAAACATGCAAAACTCAGTTGGAGACAACACCTTATTTTGTAATGATATGGCACAAGAGCGTGAGAACCGGAGTTATTATGAACATTACAATCGGTGTGGTTGCTTATGGGCCCCTGGTGTGGGTTGGGGGAAGGGCATCCCTCAAAGTCAGGCTCTTAGTGTGGAACTTCTGCTGACAGATACCACTCTGTCCTTGCCTCCAATCTGGAGCTGGAGTTGGACAACCCATCTAAAGTTCAGCCTTTGGCTTTATGAACATAATTCGGGTCTCAATTGGCAGCTCACTCATCTGATAAGGAGGAATTTCTGACCGGGTGCCTCAGTGCCACAGCATGTACATTGACAGGAATCCATGGTAAGGGGCCAGGATCATGAAATTGGGCTATCATGGAGTCAAAGTGTAATCCTGTCCCCCCTGATTCTACAGGATCTTCTAATTTTTTTTTAGTTTTCAAAATTAAATATTTGATGGTGACCACTGTGTGGCTAAGAGACCACAGGTCAAAAATTGATCATTTCTAAATTACCCACAGCTGGAGAAATTGGGCCTGACAGAACATTCACAAACTAAATTAAACAGCAGCCAGCAGCTCTTGGCTACAGAAAACAATGGAAACTACGGTCAAAGAGTTTACAAAGGTTTGGCGGAACCAGTTACAGCCAGCCTGAGGGGCATGCATTGGAGAAGTATCGATCAGACTTTCTGGCACCTTGACTTCCAGCCAGTGCCTGAGGCCATGCCCTTTATACCTCCCTGGCATGCCAACAGTGAAGGGGTAGAAAATGGGAGAAGATGAAATGAAGTAAGGAGCTGGAGGAAGTGAAGAAGTGAACTGGAGGGAGTGAGAGTCAAAGCAGCAAAGCAGGAGCAGAGGAACCAGGTGAACATGGTACAACTGAAACAGTTTCAGACCTCAGTGTGATAGAGCGTACCAGGAGGAACAGCACGCAGTCAGTGATTGGGACGCAGCCGATAAAGCTGTGGACAATCTGACCGAGAAATGCAAAAGCCTTCAGAATCCAGCACCAGGCAGGCAAAGAAAACAGGCTCCGCGCTGTGGGCCATTCAAAGTACCAGTGTGAGATTGAAAAACTAAAGCACCAACTTTTGTCCAAATGGGAGTGACAAACGCATTTGTTGCTCACTCTGGAAAATTTCCCCTTCCAGTAGACAGACACTCAGGCAGCTTGTATGTCTGCAATCGTTCCTGTCACTGTGGGAAACTAGAGGATTCATTTTGGCAGACAGGAAACCATTACTGTCTGCACCACTGCTCAAACCTATTCTCCAAACAGCCCAAGGTTGCAAATGTGGCATTATTATGGTTAGGCCCCACCACTGAACTTCCTTAACTGGGAATATATGACTGGGCAGATGAGTTGGTGAAGCAGGATGCCTATGAAGCAGGACTATGGCACTCCCCCATTCCAGAACAAATAGACGCCATTGCTGTGAGCCAAACCAAGGTTGAAGATCTGGTACAGGCTCACAGCATCAACACCGAGTTAAAGCAAGTACAAGAGAGAACCATGTCCGCATCATATAGCAAGGGTGGGGGGGGTCAAGTTAAGCACTAAGGATGGACTTATTCTCAAAGATAGATGGTATGTGGTACCAATCCAGGACATCGATGGGTCATCAATGGAAAGAAGCCATTACTGGCAGAATTAAGACACTGCGTTGGTGGCTGGAAATGGGAAAAGACATAAAACATTACATTGACAACTGTATCATCTGTGCCCAGAACAATCCAGACAAGAATGTCAATAAAGCAGACCATGGACTGGCCTTCAAATAGATTATTGAGCCCTCAACCACCCCGTAAAGGGGGATTGGCATATAGCCTGGTCATCATGGAAAAGTCCCAGACCGATAGCCTAACTGCCCGAGTATTGGGTTTCCCCATTGTAAACAGACATCAATACACTATCTACCTTACACACATCAAGACTAACAGTGCTATACAAAAATGACAATGCATAAATTGAGAAGGTGAATGGAGAAAGGATATTTACTTTGTGGGTGTGTCCAAAATTAGGGGATTCTATTTTAAAACTAGGAGTTCCCCTTTCAGGAGCGAGAGGAAAGAAATATTTCTCTCAATGGTTATGTGACTTTGGAATTCTCTGCCTCGGGAAGAGGTAGAGGCATGATCATTGAATATATTTAAGGCAGAGGTAGATTGTTCCTTTTTTAGGCAAAGGGATCAAAGGTTATCTAGATGGAAATGTGGAACTCGGAATGCAAACAGGTCAACCACTGACCTTATTGAAAGTTAGAGAAGGCATGAAGGCCCAAATAGGCCACCTCTGTTCCTAATTGGTAAGTTAGTATGATGTAACTGATGATTCAATCATGATGTAAGCAGAACATTCAGAAGACTAGACTTGGAGATTGAAAAAGAAGCAAAACTGTAGCAATGCACGTAGTGTGAGCAAAGAGTTGGAATTACTTTGATAGACCAGAGCAGGCAAGGATTACCAATCAAATCAACCTTAAGGGGACTGGGACTAAACATCTCTATGATTGGGCAGACTGGACCATGATGCAGAGTAGGTTTTGTGGTCAAATCCCATCCCAAACCAGACCCGCAAGCAAAAATCTCCCGCCTTCTTTTCTTCTCGCCATATCTGTGATATTAAAGTTGAAAAATTAGCATAATGCAGATGTTAGACCCCTTGGTCACATCTTTCCACATGTTTTAGGTGAAAACCAGGTAAAGACTACATCTTTTTAATAGTATTTAAGTGAACTGTGGGCTAAAATGAGAAAGGTCTGTATTAAAGCAAGACACTGTCAAAGGATTTTCTGAAAACAGGTCACTGTGAGCTGTATTTAGTCTGTTGCTTTGTTCAAACATTAGGGGAAGAGATCTAAGACACAACGGCAATGGGGTTGTGTGTGTATATGTGCAGGATAAGTTTCGCCCAGTGACTGATTGCTGATTAGTTTGTGCAATCAAGACTAGTTGTCAGGATCATCAGCAGCATGAAAACTCTTTGGCTGCTGGGAAGGCGAAAAGCTTGTGTATTTACAATACAGGGAGAGAAGTCTCCAGACTGCAGCAAAGACAAGGGTCTCATTCTCTATCTCTTTCTCGCTCTCTCTCTGCAGAGGCATAATCAAGGACTGGAACATAACTAGATATTCTGTCCGAGACAACAAGGTGCAGGGCTGGATGAACACAGCAGGCCAAGCAGCATCATAGGAGCAGAGAGGCTGACGTTTCGGGCCTAGACCCTTCGAAGGGTCTAGG
>NC_063358.1:33093443-33148658 GCF_021869965.1 Rhincodon typus | reverse complement strand
CCTAGACCCTTCGAAGGGTCTAGGCCCGAAACGTCAGCCTCTCTGCTCCTATGATGCTGCTTGGCCTGCTGTGTTCATCCAGCCCTGCACCTTGTTGTCTCGGATTCTCCAGCATCTGCAGTTCCTACTATCTCTGATTAGATATTCTGTCCCACCAGTTGCAGTATGTTGTTACCCCTAACTAGTAACTAAAATACTTTATAATTGATGTGCAGCTATGCTGTGTCTTCCATGTAGTGGACAGTGAAAAATGTTATCTCAGACTACAACAGGACCTTGATCAGATGGGCCAATGGGCTGACGAGTGGCAGATGGAATTTAATTTAGATAAATGTGAGGTGTTGCATTTTGGTAAGGCAAACCATGGACAAAACTCATATGCCTACTGGTAAGGACCTGGGGAGTGTTGTCAAACAAAGAGACCTTGGGGAAGACAAAAAATGCTGGAAATCACAGTGGGTCAGGCATCATCCATGGAAAGAGGGCAAGCTAATGTTTCAAGTCTAGATGACATTTTATCAGAGCTAATGTGAAGTGTGGAGGGGGCAGCATTAAGCAATAATGGAGAGGGTGGAGCACTGGGGGAGAGAGGGTGTTGATAATGCAGAATAAGTGATCGGAATGTAAGAATGCAACAATTTGCTGCTACAATGGGACTTTGGGGTGCAGATTCATAGTTCCTTGAAGTGGAGTCATAGGTAAATAGGATAATGAAGAAGGCATTTGTAATACTTGCCTTTATTAGTCAGTGCATTGAGTATAGGAGTTGGATATCATTTTGCAGTTGTACAGGATATTGGTTAGGCCATTTTTCAAATACTGTGTGCAATTCTGGTCTCCCTGCTAAAAGAAAGATATTGTTAAAATTAAAATGGGCGCAGAAAAGATTTACAAGGATGTTGCCAAGATTGCAGAGTTTGAGCAATAGGGAGAGGCAGAATAGGCTGGGGCTATTTTCCCTGGAACATCGGAGGCTGAGGGGTGAACTGTAGTGGTTTATGAAATCATGAGGGGCATGGCTAGGGTAAATAGCCAAGGTCTTTTCCCCGGGATGGGGGAGTCCAAAATTAGAGGCCATAGGTTTAAGGTGAGAGGGGAAAGATTTAAAAGAGACCTAAGGGGCAACTTTTTCATGCAGAGGGTAGTGCATGTATGGAATGAGCTGCCAGAGCAAGTGGTGGAGGCTGGTACAATTACAACATTTAAAGGGCATCTAGGTGGGCACATGAATAGGAAGGATTTAGAGGGATATGGAGCAAATGCTGGCAAATGGGACTAGATTAACTTAGGATATCTGCTCAGCATGAATGATTTGGACTGTATGGTCTGTTTCCATGCTGTATATCTCTATGACTCTATGACTAAAATCTAGCAAAACAAAATACTTCAGATCCTGCAGAATGGTGCCATTAAATGGTTTCCCCAGTGCTTTTCCTCAGTCACATGTTGAATTGTCCGTGCCTGCACAGGTGTGTAGGAGTTTTAAGAAGGGGGTTAGATTTTCACCTCATAGAGTTACATTTTCATAGTCCATAGTTTTGTGGTTAGAATTGATTTATTTGTAATAGTAGCTTTTTGTTAAGTACAGAATCGTAGTCAGTGTTTTCTATTAACCTGAGTTCTTCAGAGGGAAAATATTAATTAAATCTTTAATATTTGTAATGATCCTGGAAACTGTAGGTCTTAAACATCAATGGACTTTCCCAAGTGTGCCATGACAATGAACACCTGAAAGATGGCCAGCCATATTATCAGGTTAGATATCTTTTAGAGATGAGAAGGTGTAGAGCTGGAGAAGGGTCTAGGCCCGAAACATCAGCTTTCCTGCTCCTATGATGCTGCTTGGCCTGCTGTGTTCATCCAGCTCTACACCTTGTCATCTCAGATTCTCCAGCATCTGCAGTTCCTACTATCTCAGATATCTTTTAGGCTTGGTTTGTGTGTGTGAGACACTGTGATTTTAAATGGAGTCCACTTGCAATCATTCTATGCCTGTACAGCAGACACAAACTAATCCAATTTCTGTCTCCTTCAAATCATTTGCTAATCCAATGACCTGAGCATTAAATATTAAGGTATTTGAACATGATTCTTCAGAGATGATCATGTTTGATAGAGAAGGAAGAAGTCAGAAGAAAGAGACAAAGAGGAAAGAGCTAATATAATTCTTTCAAAGGCTCAGAAAACCCCAGTATCGTTTAAAGACAAATCATGTTTATGAACCATGGTCACTGTAAAATCAAAATCTTGAAACTCACTATTTAACAGCATCTCAGAGCATTGTCACTATACAGACCCATTATCATCATCATCACCATCATCATCATACAGACTACAGCAGTTCCATAGCAAAAATTCCTGACCACATCTTCAGGGCAACTAGGAATTAGCAACAAATGCCAGCCTTGTGCATAGTACCAACATGCCAAAAATGGATGTTAAAAAAAATTGCAATGGCCAGTTTCTCCATAGTAAGGTCAACAACTATGCCATCATAACCAGTTAATTAGTTGTGGTGGTGTTGGTTCAAGAATAAATAGTTGCCAATTTATCAGGAGAATTTATGCTCGTGTTCTTATTAATTCTGTTTCACAGAGGGTAATGTTATTTCTTTGTTGGTATATTCGAGGATGAGATTAATAGATTTTTGAATTCTCAGGGAATCAAGGATTATAGGGATAAGATGGGAAAGTGTACATAAGGTCAAAGATCATCCAAGATATTATCCAGTATTAGAGCGGGAATGAGAGAAGGTCTGGTCTATTCCTATTCACATTTCTTTAATTCTCCACTGCTCTTCCTCGAATAGTACTGAGAGATATTTAATGTCCATCTGAGAGAGTAGAATTCATCTGAGTGACAACACATCTAATGGTGCAGAGGGTATTTCATAGGCAGAACTGTCATTGCTCCTTTTAGAAGAAACTATTCAGAACTGTTAGAGACATACTTTGCACATCATAGACAAAGGAATGTTGCAATGGTTTCAAACAATTACTGCCTACAAACATGCAAACAAATGTGGCCCTAAGTCAGGAGAAGACAATCAGTGTTTTATATTTTTTCATTAGTGTGGCAGTAAGCTTTTAAGATGCATGCTTATGATTCATTACTATGTCATTGCCTATGACTTGAGTGTATAAGTATCCCAGTTGGTAAAAGGAACAGAAATCACGGGCAGTCAGGTTGCTCCCAGCCACTGGGCCAACTACAGGTGCCCTTGCCCGAACCAAGCAATAAGGCCCCTTGGAGACTGGCCCTTAATTATTGGTCCCTTATGCACCAGGTGGCCCTGGTCTCATTTTTTATCTTAACTCAGGATACTTGGAACATGACATGCTGATGACAGCACAGTACACTTTGTAACCAGTTAGGTAAATATTGACCCAGACACGTTAGGGCCTGTATTTTAAAGTTGCATAGAACAGTGAGTTGTTATAAGGGTTCCATTGGATTCTTCATTACCTGTTTACCCACATCTAAATTCTTATGTTACAAGAGATAACATAAATATTGCTTCGTGAGGAAAAGATACCCTGCTTGAGGCAAAATGCACATTAATCACAGTGCTCACTCTTCACCAATTCACAGTTTAAACTGCAAATCCTGCCAGCTTCTGCTGTCTCCCCTTTGTCGAACAATGAGAGGCTTGTTTTGTTTATAAACTCAGTGTACACTAATGAGACATCTCACTTAATCATTCCAGTGATAGGAGGATCAAGCCACTGACAAGATTTTGCAAGAGAATAATAATTTCTCTGGGTAACATTGGAGCAGCAGCTGGGACATGCTTGACTACCTGTTTAGCCAACAGATTTATCACAATTTCAATTAACAATAGATAGTTGTAGCACACAGCAATGCACCACTGGGAAAATGATTCATTATCCAGAGAGGCTGAGGTGCCAGGGATATAAGATTTGCCGGTTCTTCAAGAGCAACGATGTATGCAATTTCTTATCTGAGTTTCCAATCCTCGGTATAATGTAGGCAAGGAGCCTACTATGAATGAAGAATGGGGAATTTAGGCAGGGGACTTTTGATGAAGCAAACGATCAGTCTGTCTGTTAGATGGATGTTTCATCTGGTCCTGTAACCCCCTAAGTAATTAACTTCCATCATGTTCCATGTGCTTAAAGAAGTGGTCCTTCTGAACCAATAGGACGACCCTCATATGACATTGCAGCCCACTGAATGGAACAAGCTGAACCTTCAGGAGGGATCATTTTAAAACCAGAAGACTATAATCATTTAGTCGGTATAGTCACATCCTGAGGTTCAATCATTGAGGCCATGAATTAATTAAAAGCTGAAGTGTGAATGTTTTTAACATGATCAAACAGAAGAGAGAATGTACAAGGCAATTCTCACCTCTTCCAGGATTCTCAACATTTACATACCTACAGTATACGACAAAAATATAAAAAAAAGAAATGTGATTATTTGCATAGTTCGGGGAGAGTAAAAAAATGTGACCATTAATAACTGCAATAACTCGAAGCCCCCAACATCCTGCCCTGAGCACAACATGGATCGCCCCACATTGTTTATTGGTGCCTGACATAATGTGATTGACTTAAATTGGCTGCCCATTGCTTGTTATTGAACAGTCAATCTGAAAACGGCTTGGAGTTGGGATCCTGGCAGGGAATGATGAAAAATATCTAAACAGCAGATTTGAAACATGGCATTTTTTAAAAAATAATCCTCAATGTATCTCTTTACTATTTGACAAAAAGTGAAACAATACAGCTGCTTTATACTTGGTAGGCATCTATTTTCAATTAACTGTGAAAAAAACCATTTAAAGCAATAGGGTAGAAACATCATTGTTTTGTTAAAACATGCACTTTAATGCATTATACATGGATTCTCCTTCAGTGACCCATGATAGAGCAGTATGCTTCACAGGTGAATTATGAATCATATGAGTTAATGTAAAAATATTATGGTTTCCCACCAAAGATATAAACACTCAAAGGGAAACAGCATTTACTAAAAATTTCACATGTTGCTTTTTGCATCAATTGCTGTGAAAAAAGTTGTTTCATTTTATAGATTGTATTTTACTGGAAGCATTGAATTGTCTGAGGTGGGGATTCCTCCCTCTGACTCATGCCAATCAATGATCGATTAACCGAGTTTTCCCTTATGAGACGAGGCAATTTTGAATATTAGCCAACACTAAGTTTGAAGCTTTGTTAATGCAATCAGTGCTGAGAGAGGGCAGACTACCCATAATGGTTACTTTCATTGCAGGGAGCATGCACACTCCTTGTTAGTTATGATGACTCATGCTTGCTATAAGAGAGGGTTTGTCCAGTTTCGGAGCATGATAATGCATGTGGTTAGTGAAAAATCTATTTTCCTTTTTTTTGTGAAATGCCCATGTGCAATTAAAATGGGTTTGTGAATATTTTGAAGAAGGTTCATTTGTATCCTGATTGCCAGATTATTAGGATGTAAGAATGCCCATGTGACCCTGGTTTACCATGGAGAGAAACATTAAGAAACAAATGGTAAATAGAAAATTGCACAGTGTTTTTGGTCTGCTGGTACAGAATACAATGAGAACTTGTGAAAGAGGAAACAAGAAGGATTTTCACCAAATGGAACAGCTTTCTGCTTGTCGGTTTTTGAACAAATATTGGTGTTGAAGCAGGTCTCTGCAAATATTAGAATTGGAATTAGGTTTATTGTCACATGTAGTCAAGTACAGGGACACATGAGTACAATGAAAAGTGTACAAAGTCACCATTTCCAGTGCCAAGTCACGTACAAAGATACTTAGGTACAAAATCTTAAGTAAAAAATAGAAAAATAAAGCAATACAGGTGAAAGTTCAGTATTACAGTCCTTTTAAAGCAGGGAGTCTACTCTGAGCTTCACTCAAGACTGGAAGTCTGCGTTGGGATTCCTCAAGTCTGGAAGTCCATGCTGGACATCCACAAGGCCAGAAGGTCCATCTGAGAAATAGAGGTAAGTGGAGAGCAAAAAAGTAAAAATTTTTAAAAAAAACACAAAAAGAGGAGAAAGAACAAATGAAATGAATGGAGCACCATCTTGAAGAGGAATATATCAAAAATTGTGTGAAAGTGTGTGTTATATAACTGGAAAGAGTGGAAAGCAGAAGACTGGAAAGGCAACGGAGTAGATTAGATTAGATCAGTTTCCACTAATTTGGTGTTTCCTGTGCCCAACAGATGGTGCAAAGGGGTTGAAGAAGACACTCTCTGAGAATTCTGTATCATCAGGGCTGTTGTGATCCAAGTGAGAAAAAGTATATCAACATACCCCTTATGAGTGGCAACAATGTTCAAACACTTTGCGTGAAACGTGGCTGCTAATGTTTGGTGTGAAATGATTGAGCAGAAAGTGAGAGACTGATTTGGAAAGATTGTGAGGTGGCATATGGTCCCTTTGTGCAGGAAATAATGCAATGCTTGCAACAAAATGAAGAATACAATTTTTTGGTACTGACTGAAGTGAAATTTACTTCTTTGTTTGAAATATCCTGACCCTATAAATTAATGTTTAAATGATTTTGGTCTCCGTCGGTTTATTACAGTATAGGTCTTAAAATAAAAATCTTCTCCAGTTCTGAGGAAGGGTCACCGGACCCAAAATATTGACTCTGTTTTTTCTTTCACAGATGCTGCCGGACCTGCTGAGCTTTTCCAGCAATTTTGTTTTTGTTCCTAATTTACAGCATCAGCAGTTATTTCGGTTTTTAATCTTCTCCAGCAGTTTCCTTTCCGCTGATGTTATGAACAGTCCCTTCTTTACAAAAGATTATTGGTTACCACAGGGCAAGAAACAAAGTTTATACATGTAGTAGTTTTTATTTACATGGAATCTGTACAATGTGGAAGCAGGCCATTGAGTCCCAGCAACTCTCCAAACAGCATCCCACACAGACCCAACCTCTCCTACCATATCCCCTTAACACTGCACTCCCCATGGCTAATCCGCCCAGCCTGCACATCCCTGGACAATTTAGCATAGCCAACCCACCTAACCTGCACATCTTTTGACTGTGTTAGGAAACCACAGCACCCGGAGGAAACACACACAAGACGCGTGGAGAAGGTGCAAATGCCACACAGAGAGTCACCCAAGGCTGGAATCAAACCTGGTTCCTTGAGGCTGTGAGGCAGCAGTGCTAACCACTGAGCCACCATGCTGCCTAAATGTTGCTGATATGCATTGATGCTGCCAGAACTACTTGTCCCACAAAATGCGAGTGGCACATTTTTAACTTACCTTTGTGTGCCACCTTGTCCTGCAAGAAAAGGGGTGCCCACTGGTGATTGTGTTGCACTATGTTTGGGCAATGCACTTGCCATAAGTGAATGGTTGGAAGTAAGTTGAGGTAGTGAGAAGTAAATGTGAGTTAGTTCTCTTTCAAATGGCTATGCAGGTGAGGTGGAGTATTTGAGTGTTTGGCCTGAGATGCAGGACCTGCTGATGGCTAAGTAATGAGTGTCAGGTGCAATGACCATTGTAGCCTGGCACCCTACCTGGCACTATTGCACCTACCCCTACCCATCCTTCATCGTATCCCTGATAAACTACACTAACCTAGTTGGCATCCTACAGATATAGCATCTGGTATCCTCCCCACCTGGAGCCTTAACCCTTGTCCATCTGGCACACAAACTTACCAAAACCCTAACCTTATGTACTTACCGTTTGATAGCAGCTGCCAAAGTGTTTATCAGGACCTTTACATTTCAGGTGGTAGCTGACTGCTGTGAATAAGCTGCTGTGATTTATCTACCTCTGACACTTCTAGATATTTTTCTAATCAACCTGTTCAGAGATGTTGTTATATACCTCTGGAGCAGGTGGGATTTGAACCCAGGCCACCTATCCTGAAGCTAATGCTATCAAAGTACTAGCAGAATGGAAGTGTAGTGCCACATTTCTGAGAGAGCCTTCATCGGAACCTCTTCTCAAAAATGTGGAGTTCCATTCTTTCAAGAGAAGAAAGAGCTGGAGTGGTAATCTGAGTGGGATTGCCACACCCTGGAAAATCTGGCTCATTGTTTTCCATTGTAAAGGAAATTATATCATGAATAGCAAACACAGTTTACTGTGTTAGACAACATGCAAGAGCTGGTGTGTATGGTGGTCCAGAATAGTAGGGAGGATGGAGATAAATGGACAGACGCTATATCTCCTGTTTTGAAGTGAGGGAAGCAGTGTGTCATGAAGGGTCACCCACTTAAATTATTCAACTTTCAATCTTTTGTGAAGATATCCATCTTATTCATGCTTACAATGGCTGATGTGGTCAGAGAGTACTCAGAAACAGAATGATAGCAAGTGCTGTGAGATATTCGTTGGACAATGTATCTAGTGCATCTGATATTCTGATAGACTGGGACATGTATGTCACTGAAATGATATCGATCACTGCTGTAGCAAACGGAAATATAATCTGATAATGTAAGTGCAGTTACAACACAGATTGTTGTGCAATTAAAAAGATAGAAAAGGACTTGTCTTCATACAAAGGCTTTCACTAAGTCCAAAGCATGTTAAAGCTAATCAAATATTTTTAAAATGTTGTCTTTTCTACACTCTTTCAGGAGGTGCGGGCACTGTAATGGTCAAAATTTGTTATCCACCCCTAATTGCCCTTGACCCAAGTGGCAGTTAAGAGTCAACTACACTACTGTTGATGGTGACATAGAGGTAATACCATTGCACTGGTAATTACACACCTAGATTAATGGTCATAGAATAGAATCCATACCATGCAGAAATAGGGCATTCAACCCATCAAGTCTGCAATGACTCCCTCAAGAACATCCCATCCAGACCCACCCCATCCCTGTAACCCACATTTACCATGGCTAACCCACTTAGCCTGCACATTCCTGGACACTGTGGGTAATTTAGCATGGCAAATCCACCTAACCTGCACATCTTTGGATTGTGGGAGGAAACTGGAGCACCTGAAGGAAACCCACAAACACACAGCAGAAATCATGCAAACTCCACACTGATAGTCACCTAAATTTGGAATTGAACCTGGGTGTTTCATGCTGTGAGGCAGCGGTGTTAACCACTGAGCCACCATGTCCGTGGAGACAGGTTCAAGCCCAGTATGGCTACTGGTGCAATTTAAGTTCAATTAATAAATCTGCAATGTAAAATTAGTCTCAATAATGGTGATCATTGCAATTATCATCAATTGTCATAAAAACTCATCTAGTTCACTAATGTCTTTTAAGAATGAAATTTGCCATTCTTATCTGGTCTGACCAACATGTGACTCTTAACCCACTTGCTGTTTTCCCTAAAGCTATGTCACCATCTGGCACAAACATGTTACAATGTAGGAAACATGACAGGTAATTAACACTGCAACACAGTAAAGTCTTGTATGTATCTGATCATGAAAATTCTTTTTTGTAACATCCAGTTCATCTTATGTTCTCTTGGTGGCTTTAATCCATTAATTATGCTTATATATTGCTAGCTGTCGAATTTTGATTTAAAGCCAGTTAACCTTACCAGGTTCTGCCAATTATGCCTCAATTGTTTTCCTCCCATATTTGTTTCTCGTCATTCCCCAGCATTTAATGGAACACTGCACCTTTCTACAGTAGAACATGAAACTGAGTGAGGGAGCAGTCCTGCATGTTTAATTGGAACCGCTCTTGATGATAATTGCAATGGTCAGCGTTACTGGGAACTCAAATAGAAGCCGCCATTTCTAAAACTAAACAGGATGTTGTTAAATTTTTAGGCAAGTGAGTTTTACCATAAGTTTGTGCATAATTCCAGCTCAATAACTCATAGCAAATTTGTTAAAGATACAAGCAAAAGTGGCACAGTAAGCAGAATGCCAAGCAATCTTTGAGAAGTTGAAGACAATCCTAATAAATTAATGAGCATTAGCTGCTCCTAACTTTTCCAAATCTTTGACAATGGTAATAGATGCTGGTGATTTAGTGCAGTCTTTGCAGAAGATGAAAAGTTGGAACCCAGTGGGGTAATTCTTGAAGAAACTAAACCAGTATCATAGGAAATACTCTAATGTAGGAAAAGAGACTTTCGGATTATTATTGGCTGTTCAACACTTTGAAGTCTATGTCAGCCATACAAACTTATGAACAAGAGGAGCCCACTTGTCCTAATCTGATTATAACCTAAACTCTACATTTCTGCATATGCTGAAAATCTTCCAACCTCTTTGTAATCAACATCTAACTTAAAAATGATTAAAGATTCTGCATCCACTGCCTTTTGAGGAAAGGAATTCTAAAAGCTCACAAACCTCTGAGAGGATTTCATAGATCATAGATCGGTGTGGACTATTGGTCAGTGTGGACTTGTTGGGCCGAAGGGCCTGCTTCCACACTGTAGGGGTTCTATGGACTATGGACTATGGAGAATTTTATTTTCCTCATCTCTATCTCAAATGGAAAACCCTTCATATTTAAACTATTAAGCAATGAATCTGTGCATTTTTCAATAACAACAAAGATCCGCAGATGCTGGAAATCCAAAACAAAAACAGAAAGTGCTGGAGAGAAGCTCAGCAGCGCCCGTGGACAGAAAAACAGAGTTAATGTTTCAAATCCAATGACCCTTTTACAGAATTAACAAAGAGTCATTGGATTCAAAACATGCACGTTTCAACACCGGAATAACTCTATTAAATTTCCCCCTCCATTGATCCGACTAACAAGAAGTCACAAAGGAAATAAAATATTGGCCTTCAATGTGACCCTCTATCTGTGAAAACTGGATAAATTCATGGTCATTGAAATTCACCTGCAAGAGGAAACATCCTTTCTACGTCCACCCAGTCAAGTCCCCTCAGGATCTTTTCTGTTTCAATGAAGTTACCTTTGACTCTTCTGAACTCCAGGAAATGTAGGCCCAGCTTATCTGGCCTTTCTTCATAAGGCAATTTGCTCATTAGAGGTATCAGTTTAGTAAACCCTCCCTGAACTGCTTCCAATACATTAAGATCCTGCTATAGGTACAGTAACCAGTACTGTACCCAATGCTTCAGATGCCGTCTCACCAATGCCCTGTATAACTGAAGCATAACTTCCCTACTCTTCCATTCAGTTCCCCTTAAATAAAACATGACATTCTACTGGCATTCCTGATTCCTTGCTGTACCTGCATATTAACCTGCAATTTATTCAGACCTCTCTGCATCTCAGATCTCTGCAACCTCTCACCAGTTAGATAATATGCTTCTATTTATTCTTTTTGCCAAAATGGAGAACTTAACATTTTCCCACATTGTACTCTAGATGTTGCCCACTCAATCTATCTAAATCTCTTTGTTCAAAACAGTAATACAGAAACATTAAACTACACTGACCATAATTCATTGGCATTCACTGAAAAACTAAAAAACTCAAAGTGCAAGATTATTCAGTTGGAGCCTTTTATTTCAAACGTTTAATGTAAATGATGTTCACATTACTGGAAAAGATAATATAATTACAGGTGCACTGACTTGAGTGTAAAATCATGGAATAAACTAAATTTTCAAGAAATACTGAGATTGTGTATGTTTATATAAGGAGAAAGGAAGGATAAGTGGATGTAAGTCATGTACTTTATTGTTTGTGTATCACATATCTTGTGATGAAATGCATTTTTGAAATGGTGTTTCTTCTTTGAAGGAAGGAGGCAGATGAAGAATGTATCATTTTATTTTACTTTACTTTTGATTGTGAACTGCATTAGGAAGTGACTGTTTTACACCAAAAGGACGGAGGAAGGAGTTGCTGTACTTCTAAAAAAGCAAGTTGCAGAAACTCATTGTAAGTTGTGTTTATATTGTTGCTTTGCAAGCAGTTAAAGAAGGTGTAAATTGGTGGCACGATACCTATGTGTATAAAGTGAGATTTAGCCAGCAACAAGTAACTGATTAGTTTGGGCAATTGTGACCAGTCATGGATGGCAAAGGTCAGCAGCCTGACAATGAATCTCTGATTGGATCCTGGATAGCTGAAAGCTTGTAGGTGCGAACGATACAGGGAGAAACACTTGGACCTTAGGAGGTGAGGTGGTCTTTCTATCACTCCAGTAAAATACCTGAATTCACAGAAAGCTAGTTGTTTTCACAAATTGCTGCAAGGAATTGCATTTAACCACTAAGTTAGAGACTTTATCATTTGTGACTCGTGTGAAGAAGTCAAAGAACACAAAGGAAAAGCTCAGAGAAATAAAGGACTTGGGAAACTAAAGGAACATCTCCATCGAATCCTGAGAACTGGTGCCAATGAACTGCTCCCTCAGGTTATTTTCTTCTCTATCCATAATGCCATTTTTATTGTCTGACTGTGTCTGTGCATGTAATAGGGTTTTAAAAGGGGTAGGAGTTTATTTAGATGTCAGCAGTTCATTGTTATTTACCTGTGGTTAGAATCTATTTATTTGTAACAAATATTAGTTCTTGTTGGATAGAGAAAACTGGTCAGTGTTTTCTGTTAAAATGAATTTGTAAAACAGCAAAATTGGGACTCTCTGTACTTTGGTATTTTAAAAAAAAAGCTTTTATGATGACTCTGGAAATGGCAAGTCTTGATTTCCAGCATGCGATGATAATGAGGCATAACATCCCTGTGATGCATTACAGTATCTCACCGGTGACAGCAGCTTTCAAACCTGCAATCTCTACCACCAAAAAGGAGAATGGCAGCAGATACATGGAAATACCATCACCTAAAAGTTCCCCTCCAAGACACAGATCATTTTGTCTTAGAACTATATCACCAGTTCCTCACTGTCAGTGGGTAAAAATTGTCAAACACACTCCCTAATAGCACTGCGGATGTCCCTTCACACTAAGGACTGCAGTGGTTTAGGAAGGTAGCTCACTGCCATCTTCCCCAGGATAATGAGGGATGAGGAATGAATGTTAGCCAAGCCAGAAGCCCATCCTGTTAAAGAACTAAAAGAATGTTGACCTCTTCCTTTCCTGTTAACATTGATATGGAGATTTATTTAGTATCTCTGCCATTTCCTTATTAGACCATAAGATAAGATATAAGACCAGAATTAGGCCATTTGGCCCATCAAATCCAATCCACTATTCGATCATGGCTGATATATTTCTCAACACCAATCTCCTGCTTTCTCCCTATAATCCTTGATCCCCTTACTGATCGTGAACCTATCTATCTCTGTCTTAAATGTACTCAATGACATAGCTTCCATAACCCTCTGAGACAATGTGTTCCACAGCTTAAACACCCTTTGGCTGAAAACTGTTTCATTGACAATATCACCATTAGCAATTTTTACTGGGCCCAAATTGCTCTTAGATGGTCTTTTATTCATAATGTAATTGTGAGAATATATTGCATTGCTTTTGACAGCACTTGAAGATTCTTTTCAGGTCCCAGTTTGAATTCGCTCCCCAAGCCTCTCCATCTCTCTACTTATCTTTCCTCTTTAACATCTACCTCTATGACCAAGTTTCTGCCTACAACACTCCAATTCACTTTTACTTTATAAAAACACATTGCAATGTTTTAGTAGATCAAAAGTGTTGTATAAGTACACATCTCTGTGAACAATTTACCGCTCATCCCACCCTCTATCACAATCCCTTGAATATCTTTCTAAAACGTGTCTTTTTCAAAATGAGACAGTCAAATCAAGAAAGGCCTAAACTATGTCTATCCACTAGTATGCTAGGGTGTTGCATATGGAAAGAAATACTGAAGGTATTGCCTGTAAGAAACAAAAAATTTGCAAGTCTACAGTATTGTTACATGAAACATAGGAATCAATTTGCATACAGTGAGATTCCACAAGCTGTTTTTAGAAATCATTCTCATTAGGTGTTGGATGATAGATAAATCTTAGGCAGAATTATTTTTAGCTTCACCTGCCACTTAATTATTTTTTTTCATCAATGGGATGAGGGCATCGCTGGCTAGGTAGCATTTATTACCCATCCCTAATTGCCCAGAGGGCAGTTCAGAGTCAACCACATTGCTGTGGGTCTGGAGTCACATGTAGACCAGACTAGGTAAGGATGGCAGTTTCCTTTCCTAAAGGACATTAGTGAACCAGATGGGTTTTTCCAACAATCGACAATGGGTTTATCGTCATCATGAGATTCTCAATTCCAGATATTTTATTGAATTCAAATTCCACCCTTTACCATGGCAGGATTCAAATCCAGGCCCCCAGAACATTATCTGGGTCTGTGGATTCACAGTGCAGCGATAATACCACTGGGCCATCACCTCCCCATTATTTGTACAATCACACACCATTAATTGGAAGTCTCATCTATTTCACATCTAAATGACACATGTCAATATTATTTACTGTCCTTCTCCATACTTTGGCCAGTTTCTATGGTACCAATTCCAATGTGAGCTGTGAGCTTGCCAACACTTAAATATCTAGTGTTGACATGGAAAGAAAAAACGGTAGTTCTTGGAAATGACTGGTACTAGTTCAAACTGATCTTATATTTCAGTTCATACCAATGCAGTCTTTCATAAGTTTGAGTAGTTTTTTTTTGGTCAACCTGGTGTGGCTTTAACAAATGCAAAATCATAGTGTTCCTGCTTCAGAATTGAGCATGACCAACAAATACAATGATACATCAGTTCCTGCTCAGGGAGCTGTAAAGAACACTTCAGTTGCCAACTCTGGATTATTCCTGGAGATTTCATCATATGATCTCCACAGCTGTTGTATGAGGTAACAATTCTGAAGAAGTTAATGTTCATGTTGTGTTGGCTCCACCAATTCTAGTTACGTCAGACACAAACTGTAGATGTAGAAAAGGAGTTTGACTCCAGCTTTTGGAGGAAGCAGATATATCTGTAGGTGTTCCCTAAAGTCCCAGCTACAATGCCTGACCAAACATATTTGTACTTCTTGCTACTATGCAATAAACCTTCTTGTTACCTGATAATAGTGCCTCTTTTATTAGATACTCTAAGGTAGTGCATAATCAAACACTAATCATTCATTTGGCCCATGATAAAAGAAACACAAAGTTGGAAAGGTGCAAGATACTTGGTCAGTTTGAAGATGACTTCGCCTGAATGAGCCAAAGGCTGAGTGGGTATAGATGGGAATTTGGTTCAAAACAGGAATTTAGTGCAGAGGGGGACACAGCTGCATTAACTAGGATTACTGAAAGAAGTAAAATCTTCAGAATAAGAGCTGAGAGGAAGAGGATAAAAGGATGAATCAAGATTGATATGCAGAGGGATCTGAGTGTGCAGGTCCACAGACCCACTGAAGGTGGCAGCGCACGTAGATGAGGTAGTAAAAAGGCTTATGGCATGCTTCCCTTCAATGGAAGGGGCATTGAATATAAGGAGAGACAAGTTATGCTGCAGATTTATAGAACTTTAGTTAGGCCACACTTGAAATATTGCATAAAGTTCGGGTAGCCACACTACCAAAAGGATTGGAGAGGGGATAGAAAAGGATTACCAGGATGTTGCCTGGTATGGGGGATATTAGCTGCGAAGAAAGGTTGGATAGACTGGGTTTGTTTACACGGAACGCAGAAGGTTGAGGGGCAACCAAATAGAAGTTTGTAAGATTGTAAATGGTATGGATAGAGTGGAAAGCTTGAGGCTTTTTCCCACGGTGGAGGGGTCAATAACCAGGGGAAACAGGTCCAAGGTGCAAGGAGGGAAGTTTTAAAGAGATGTGTGAGGCAATTTTTTCACACAAAGGGTGGTGAGTGCCTGGAATGCGTTACCAGAGGAGGTGGTGGAAGCAGACACACTAGCAGCATTCAAGAAGCACCTGGACAAATACATGAATAAGAAGGGAATAGAGGGATATGGATTCTGTAAGTGAAGACATTTTTAATATAGAAGGGCAAAATGTGTTGGCACTGGCTTGGACAACCGAAGGGTCTATTCCTGTGCTGTATTTTTCCTTGTTCTTTGTTTTTTGAGAGGCCTATCTGCAGTTGTGGTGTGGCATTATGAACCATAGCATGTTATGATTGCAGAGAAAGAAGCTGATGGTGAGTAGGTTTGGTGAGTATTTCTAATCTTGAAAGTAAAAGAATGGTGTTTAGGTCTCCAACGTTTCTCTTCTCCCTTTTCTGAAAATATGGACGGTCAAGATTGATATTGGTGATTATTTTAGATAAAGACCAGTGAATCTAGAGAAATGAATTAATAAGTTATATCTATACAATAGTGATAACAGAATGCTTGATGTGTTGTTACTGCAACTTGTAGGAGTTGCTGTGCAGTAAGATGAACCAGGGTGAACACATCCATATTAAGTGTTTGCAGCTCGAAGAACATTAGATCAGAGTGAAGGAGCTGGAGTCCAAACTTGTAGACATTGCAGCACATCAGTGAAAGGATACTTTGCACCAGAGAGCAGGCACCTCCCTCAGACTAGGTAATTCAAATCTGGTCTACAATCAGGGACAGAGACATGGTTACAATGAGATTGAAGCTGGGAACAAAATATTCAGAGGTATGTGACTTTTTGAAAGGGCATGGAGAAAGGAAAGGGTGTATGGTAGTTTCGTTAGTACACGATGGAATAAGTAAAGATAGCAAGAAATTATCTTTGAATCGGAAGATGTAGATGCAGCTAAGAAATAACAGAAGGAAGAAGACATTTTGCAGAAGTAGTTCATAAATCTCCTAACAGCAGCTACACTGTGGGGCACAATATAAACCAGGAGATAATAAGGCATGTGAAAAACACAGTACACTAATTATGGGTGGTTTTAACCTTCATGTATTTTGGGAAAGTCAGATTGGCAGAGGTAGTCTTGAGCAACAAATCATGGTATAAAGTTTTCGAGAAAAATATGTTGTGGATCCAATCAGACTATTTTTGGATATGGTGATATATAATGAGACAGGTTTAATAAATAACCTCAGTAAAATTCCCCTACAAAACTGAGACCATAAAATGGCAAAAATTTAGCATAACAAAGATAACAAAGTATGGAGCTGGAGGAACACAGCAGGCCAGGCAGCATCAAAGGAACAGGAAAGCTGACGTTTCAGGTCGGGATCCTTCTTCAAAAAAATTACAAAAAAATTTAGCATTCAGTTTTACAGGCAGCAACATGTCAGAAAAAGATTCTGCTACACTTAAATAAGGGTAATTACAAAGTATTGAAGGCAGAGCTAGCTGGAGTGAACTGGGAAACTCACTTAGCAGCAAAGATGTTTATAAAAATCATTAATTGCTCAAAGTAAAGATATATTACTGAAATAAAGAAGGATTCTAGGAAGGGAATAAGCCAACCATAGTTGGTGTTATGGACCAGATCAAACTCCCTCAAAATATATCAAGATGATAGTCTAGACCCTACAAAACGGAAGTTGCTGCAAAAACTCGGCAGGTCTGGCAGCACTTGTGAAGGAAAAAACAGAGTTAACGTTTTGGGTCCAGCGACCTTTCCTCAGAACTGATGGTAGCTGGGAAAATGTTGGTTTATATGCAGAAAATAGGAAGGGGGATGGGGTAGGGAGTAAGTGATAGGATAGAGCCCAAAGAGAGAGAAGAGCAGTTGGATAGACAAAGGAGTTGATAACGATCAGGGTGAGAGGGTGAATAGTTGTTAATGGGGATTGTTAGTGACTAACAACAGGTAGTGTGTGATGGCAAGCTGTGTGATAGCACGGCCTGGTGTGTGGAGTAGGGAGCTAGGACATGGGAGAGTTCAGGCCTTAAATATATTGAACTTGATATTAAATCCGGAGGGCTGCTGGGTCCGCAAGTGAAAAATGAGGTGTTGTTCCTCCAGCTTGCGTTGAGCTTCGCTGGAACACTGGAGCAAGCCAGAGACAGAGATGTTGGCCAGGAAACAGGTGGTGTGTTAAAGTAGCAGGCAATAGCTCAGGGTCTTTTTTGCAAGCAGAACGTACGTGTTCTGCAAAGCGGTCATTGAGTCTATGCTTCGTAGAGGAAACCACATTGTGAGCAGCGAATGCTGTGGAATACATTGTGGGAAGTGCAGGTAAAGTGTTGCTTCACCTGGAACGTATGTTTGGGCCCTTGGATAGTGGAGAGGGAGGAGGTAAATGTGCAGATGTTGCACCTTCGCCAGTTTTAGGGGAAGGTGCCGTGGACTATGGGGAGGTGTTGGGAGTGGACCAGGGTGTCCCAGAGGGAATGGTCCCTGCGGAAGGCGGACAAGGGAGGGAATGGGAATATGTTTCTGGTGGTGGCATCTCGCTGGAGGTAGTGGAAATGGTGTTCTGGATGTGGATGCCGGTGGGATGGTAGGTAAGGACAAGGGGAACCCTATCGCTGTAGTGAGAGGGAAGAGAGGGGGTGAGGGCGGAAGTGCGAGATATGGGTCGAACCCAGTTGAGGGCCCTGTCGACAATGGTGCTGTGGAATCCTCAGTTGAGGAAGAAGGTGGACATTTCGGAGGCTCCCTTGTCGAATTTGGCCTCATCTGAACATATGCAAGATTGAGAAAGATTGAGAAAGTTTTAAGACTAACCAATGATGGTAAAAAGAATAATAAAGAGGAAGATGGTAAGTTTTGAGGTAATCTTTAAAGTAAATGACTCAGACAACTTATTTAAATATACTAAAAAAAAGGAGAGAGAAGCCAAAGTGAAAATAGGCCCCTTTGAAGATGAGGCTGGGGAAATAATGAGGAACCAGGAAATGGCAGAAAATCTGAATAAATACTTTGCATCAATCTTCACAATAGAAGACACTAATAACGTTCCAAAATACTAAATAATCAAGGGGCGAAAAGAGGAGGGGAAATAAACACAATAACTAATACCACAGAAAACGTGTTTGGGAAATAATGTGGCTAAAGATCAAAAGTCTCCTTGAACTGATGCGATCCATCGTAAGATATGAAAAGAAGTAGCTAGCGAGATAATGGATGCAACTGGTAGTAACCTACCAAGGACCCTCAGATTCTGGAGAAGTGTGAGGGATTGGAAAACTTTCCACGTAACAGCTTTGTTCAAAAGGCAACAGAGACAAAAACATAGGTCATCTTAGACCAGATAGCTTACCACCATTCGAAATAAAGGCAAACATTCCATTTGTCTTCCCTATTACCTGCTGAACTTGCATACTTTTTGAGATTTTTGTACAAAGACTCAGAAATCCCTATACTGCAACCTTCTGCAGTCTTTCTTCATTTAATTAGTATTTAGATCCCCTGTTCTTCCTAGGACATGCATAACTTGACATTTTCTAACACTATATTCCATTTGACCAGATTTTGCCTGTGACTTTCCTTATCTATATCCCTCTGCAGACTCTTTGTATCATTGATACTAATATAAAACACTGAGCACCACAAGTTCTCATTGAATGAAGTAGCTGTATGTGCAGTACCTTATCAAACACCTTTGGAAATCCAAATATATCTATTGATTCCCTTTATCAATCTTGACTGTTATATCAAAGATTTCTAATAAATTTGTCAGGCATAATTTTCTCTTCATGCAAACTCTGCTTGATTATATTATTTTAAAATGCTCTGTCATTACATCCTTCATAATTTGATTTCATTCGATTTGATTTATTTTGATTTGATTTGATTTATTACCATTACGTGTAGTGAGGTACAGTGAAATGTGTTGTCTTACATTGCTTCACAGGCACATCATACTATACATCAGGGTAATATATCAGAGTGCAGGATGCAGTGTTACAGCTGCCAAGAAGTGCAGAGGGAGATCAACATTAACATTTAAGACATCCATTCAGAAGTCTGATAACAATAGGGTAGAAGTTATTCTTGAATCTGTTCATATGTGAATGCAAACTTTTATATGTACTGCCTGGCAGAAGAGGGTGGAAGGGAGTATAACTGGTGTGAGAGGGGCCTTTGACTATATTGGTTGCTTTCCCAAAGTAGCAGGAAGTATAAATGACATCAATGGATGGGAGGCTGGTTTGGATGATGGACTGGGCTACGTTTACAACTCTCTATACTTTCTTGAATAGAATTCTTGAATATGGACCAGACCATCAACTCTAAGCAGTCCCATAGAAGCCCTTCCATTGCTTCAGACCAACACTGCACCACTTTCTGTACTAGATCCTCACGCTTCAATTTCTGCTTGTAAGCTGGGACAAGGAGCATAGCGTTACGATCTGATTTTCCAAAGTGCTGATGGGGGATGGAGCAGTAGGCATCTTTGATGATTGTGTAGCAATGGTCAAGGATATTAAGACCTCTGGTGGGACAAGAGACATGTTGGTGGTATTTTGGTATCTTGAGGTTGGCCTGGTTGCTTTCACTAGCTATGATGAAAAAGGCTTTACGGTATTCCATCTCAAGACTGCTTGTAGTACACTTCATCAAGCACACACTTCACTTCCTCATGGGGTGCGATGTAGACCACTGTCAGGATAGCAGAGGTGAACTCACACGGTAGTGTGGACAGCATACTGTTAAATATTCTAGGTCCTGGGAGCAGTGATTTGCCAGGAGGTATGGATTAGGAGGCAGACCCCACTGCCCCTTGCTTTGCCTGAGGACCTCAGCAATCTATTCGGTGAATTGAGAAATCCTCAGGTTGTAAGGCACAGTCAGGTGTAGCAGTCCATCAATTCTCTTTGCAAGGTGAGTCTAGCTTTTAAGTTCATCCATCTTGTTTTTAAAAGCTTGGATGTTTGCCAGGAATATGCTGGGGAGGGGGTGCTTGAAACCTTAGAGTTTCAGTCTCACCTGAAGCCCAGCTCATCTCCCTAGACCCTAACATTTACCCACAAAATCAGCATTCAGAGTTAGGAATTGACTTTCACTTTGTCAATTCAGGGGTATTTAAAATGACATTCTCAAAGTTGTAGCCCTCACACAACTCTTATCCAACATTAAGATAGACAGCCAGTAACATGCATAGACTAGTTTTACAATCAGTTTTTAACCTTTTATATATATTTATATTTATACATTTGTATATATATAACTTATCATTCCATTGTTCATGTAAAAGTATGTATGACAATAAATTTCCATTCTATTCTAAAGCTGTTCTATTCAATATTTCTGAGGGGTAAAACAGATAGATCTGCAGGATGTGAAGTTTGCTGAGATGGGTGATAACCAGCCCCCATTATGTCTTATTTATACATGTCTCCTGCATAAGGTTTCCCTGACACTTTTACAGATGCAACATTACACGGGCTTCACAGAGGACTTTGCCAGACAGTCACCAAGTGTACATTTGCAGTGTATCTTTCTACAGCAGTCCTCATCAAGAAAAAATCACATTCTGAAACTTAAAATTGAATGAATTTTTTTAAAATATATATTATGTACCACCTGTTTGAATCCTCTGCCAATTGCTCACATCTAGCAGTATCCAATTACGACAAAAACCACAAATCCGAGAAATTGACAGAGCCAGGAGCATTAGAAGCCAGAGAGGAAGTTCAATTGCCTTAAATGGTATGTAAAAAATCAGAAAGCTAGAGAAATACTCAGCAGGTCTGGTAGCATCATTGATGATTTATCAGGTTGAGTCGAATATGACTCTTTCTCAGAACTGAGAACTTCTTCAAAATTGAGGGAAATGGTGGTGTGGCAACAACAATGGCACGATACTGTTACTGGACTGATCATCCAGAGAGAGTAGGAACTGCAGATGCTGGAGAATCTGAGATAACAAAAGTGTACAGCTGGATGAACACAGCAGGCCAAGGGTCTAGGCCCGAAACGTCAGGCTTCCTGCTCCTCTGATGCTGCTTGGCCTGCTGTGTTCATCCAGCTCTACACCTTGTTATCTCTGATCATCCACAGACTCAGGTTATGGTTCTGTGGATATGGATTCAAAATGCACCATGGCAGCTGGTGGAATTTAAATTCAATTCATATATTGGAAATATGTATACAGTGTCAGTGATGGGGACCATTGACTATCATTGATTTTTGTAAAAACCCACTGGGTTCACTAATGTCTTTTAGCGCTGGTATCTGCCATTCTTACATGGCGTGGCCTAATATGTGACTCCAGACCCACAGCAATGTGATTGACACCTGCCCTGTGCAATGCTTAGGCAAGGGCAATTAGGAATGGGCAATAAATGATGGTGTTGCCAATGATGCCGACATCTCCCGAACGAATTTAACTCAAACCATCTATTTCTTTCTGCACTGATGCCGCTAGGCTTATTGAATGTTTCTGTTCTTACTGCAGATTCCCAGCATCCGCAATGTATTATTTTAAACTTCATTATGTGCTCAAAGTCAAGCAGATCCGAATCAGCCCGGGCAGATTTCCTAATCGCTTTCAACTATTTGCACTGGTGAGAATCAGGAAGTACAAATTCTGGGGTTGTTGGGGGAGGGAGTGCTCCTCATCTGCATGTATTTAGGTTGTTTCCTGGCAACAAAACAATTTCATGACATCACGAACGGAGAGATATAAGCTATGACTCCAGGCCAGCAATCAGTTGAACGCACAGACTTAGGTGTGATTGGAATGCAGCTTTTGGGACTAGTAAATGGAGAACCGTGCAAACTGAGTTTGGTAAGTATTCTATTACACCTTTGCTTTTTTACATCAAGGCTAGGTAACAGACCTAAAGTACTTTCAGTGCTTTGAGGAAACATTTTTACACCACTGTGTAAAGTGGGAAGACGTCGACAGTAAAAGTGAGCTTGCTGAGACTTCTTCGTCAGTAAGAAGTAAACTCTTCGACAGAATTCGGGGCTGTTCTGATCTGGGCTTTCATGCTGGTGGCAGCTACACACGTTTGTTACCGATGCTTTTTTATAGTGAAGATATCTGTGTTCATATAAGAAATGATGAGCATAATAATTCCTGGGGACTGGAAATGGAATATAAACTAGTTCATGATGTGATGGACGTGTTTTTTTTTGTTTGCATTGCTGTTTAAATTGTGACAGTGGGGATACCGTTGGAAATTAAAGAGAGCGTGTGAGACATGTTGAATGAGTCGCTGATTTAAAGTAAAGTTTGGTGGTAACATTCCGGCTGAAAGGAAGTAAAGTTGATTTGTTTGCAGTTCCGTCTTCAGTTATATAAAGCAGCAGAATGTCTCCGCGATCTGTCGGTAATTGTCATGATCGTTAGCAGCGAAGCACATGCTGTGTTTTGTGCCCATAAGGGTGGGTGTGCATTACAAGAAGGAAAAGTCAGAAATGATACCGGCGGCTTGGCGCTTCTTGCACAACCAGTACGTGTAACCTTAAAAAATGAAAGAGATGTGTTGGAACAAACTAATCTTGAAAGTGTACCATAAGCACGGAAATGACCGAATCAAGGAAACCACCTTCCCACTAAGCTCTCAACCTGTCCCATGCTTTAACTTCGAGAATTGATGTTCATGTGTGTGTACTTTCACATGTTATTTTTATCTGCTTTTTAAACGCCAACAGGATCAAGTTCTGGCTTGTTTTCCTGTATTAACCATTTCCTGTCCCATCTGACGTGTTTGCGAATTTGTACAGTTTGTTCACGCAAGGAATTGTTTTAGCAAGTTGATACATTGAAGGAGAAAGGCAGTAAATGAGGGGGAGAAGGAAAGGAGTTACGTGGGTAGGATGAAACAAGCATCAACACTATAAAGTTATTAGGAACTGCCGATGCTGGAGAATCTGAGATAACAAGGTGTCGAGATGGATGAACACAGCAGGCCAGCAGCATCAGAAGAGCAGGAAAGGTGACTTTTCGGGTCTGGACCCTTCTTCAGAAAAATCCTGAAGAAATGATCAAGAAACTCCTGCCAGCAACCTCTCCCTCACCCCCACCTGCCACAGCTTTTTCCATCTTATTTCTTGAGTAGAGATAAAGGGAATGAGAACAGAAGGGACAAGGAACCCTACAATTCATTGTGTCATGTGGGGTCACAGCATTCTGCGTCCAGAAACACTACAAAAATGTTCAGCTCAAATGTATAAGGAAGATTTTAGACATGAAGAGTTAAACATTCATCACAGCATACAGAAGCCCTAGGACATTCAACTATGTTAAAGATTCTTTTTAAATATCAGCTGTTATTGGTCATATGACAAACTTTTGAACTGTGTTCCTGAAAGTGTAAATTTAAAAAAAAATAGATTTGATGAAACTGGAACTCAGTTTCCTCAATTATATCCATTAGTTTCTTTTCAATGGAAAAGGGAAATGGAATTCTTTATAAGTTCCAGTTAGTCACTGTGGAATTTGTTAAAGCTCCATGTTAAGAACTGTGCTTTTTATTCTTGGTCTTGTATTAATTTAAAGAATTGTCTCTACATTTAACGCAGGGCTTAATTGAAGCAAGTAGTTGACATGTTATTGACAGATATTCAGTCTTGGATCCAAGAGAGAGTCAGGGAGGCCCATACTAAACCAACTAGTTTTGATTCATTTATGAGATATGGATGTCACTGGCAAGGCCAGCATTTGTTACCAATTCCTAATTGCCCTTAAGAAAGAGATGATGAGCTACATTTATGAAGTATATTTCCACCCATAATGCTATCATGGATGGAATTCCAGGATTTAGATCCAGTGATAGTGAAGGAATGACAATATAGTTCCAAGAGGAAATGATGTGTGACTTGAGGGGCGCTGCTTATGGTGATCTTGTGAAGAGCACTCTACACCTCAGGGCTGTAGCATGAGGAAGGTGCTGTTGAAGTAGCCTTTTCAAGCTGCTGCAGGTCATAATAGAAGCCTTTACCACTGCGGGGGATATTAATGGAATAATTGAATATCTTGTGGTTGGGATCAAGCAGACTGGGGTACCTTGATTGTATCTAGTTTCTTGAATTCTGTTAGAACCACTTGCAAGGACAGACTTTAGGGAGTCAAGAGGTGAATTATTTGCCACAGGACCAATAAGATTCTGGTCAGTAGTGATCCCCAGCATATTGAGGTTGGTGAGGCGGGGGATTCAATGATGGCAGTGACATGGCATGGCAAAGGAAAAAGGTTAGACCTTCTCCTGTTGGAAATAGTCACTGCCTGATACCTGTGTGGCACTGTGTTGCTAGTTATCAACTAAAGCCTGAATATTGTCTGTCTTGCTACATATTGATACAGGCTTGTTTTTGTATCCGAAGGGCTATTAACAGTACTAAGCACCATGCAATGAACAGTAAACATTCAGACTTCTGATCTTGCATGGAGGGAAGGTCATTGATGCAGCAGCTGAGAATGGTTGTACCGAGAATGCTACTGTGAGAAACTGTTGCAGTGGTGCAGAAAATCAGTTATTCAACAACCGCGTGTTATTAATTGGCTTTTAACCTAATATCATAAAACTGACTTTTTATGGAGGAAGCTTAGACACCATGAAGTCATTGTTTTATCTCTTCATTCAAGTTAGCTATCATTATAATTTAAGTGATTTTGTAATCATTTATGACCCTTTGATTCAGCAGTCGGTTTTCACTTGACTCCCTGCCCCTTAGAATTCCAGCTTCACTTCCATGATGTTCTCCTGTCTCCATCTTAGTCTGTTAAAACCTTCTTTATTTCATTCCTTCCTTCGCTCCTCGAAATCCTGGTGCTCTGCTTTGCTCGCTTTATGCCTGTACTTTCAGAATCTCCTACACAGTTTTAATCTGAGGTTTTTTTATGCTGATCTGCTGGTCAGTTATCATTTTGTTTTTCCATTATTTTAGATCTAAGATGCCGAAGCATAGTTGGCATCACTGGCATATTCTACATATTCAGGAGAAGACTGGAAGGGCCAACATGATCTTAAGTTCTGGAATTACCATTCACAGCCATTCTGCTTCTCTACCACTTTCCCAAAGTGCTTTTTACAAACTACTTCATTGAAGAAGCTTTTAGTCACCTTTCCTGATAACTTCTTTGGCTCAGTGCCAATTTGACATATCCTGCTATTTAAAATATAGACAGGATGAGCAGGACTTGATCTGGAATGTGGTAGAAACAGTTGTGTTTTGGGTGAGCTTCGAAATGGCATGTGTGGATATAGGAGGGAATGAATTTTATCTTTGCATTCCAGGATGGTCCCAGAGTAATAGACAGCTACGACTAGGAGAGTAGTGTCCAACATTATTAGAAGTGCTAATAAGTGAAGCCAGATTGGATTTCTTCTTCTTGCTTTATTCCTTTAAATACAAACTTTAAATAAACAATAGGTTAAACTCTTTAAAGAAATTGCCCAAAACATCAATCAGTAGTTTCTGTTGAATTCCAGAACTTACGGGCAGCTATTTTTGACCAAAGCACAGTGATTTACCAATTAATGACTTTAGCATTAGAGACCCTTCTATTTTATGAATGAGACATATTGATAGGAGGGCTCCCATCCCCTGTCATCCCCCTGAAAGACTGTTTCACCTTTACAATGATTGTGGATAAGTCTCAGGTAATCTGCCTTTGAAAGCATGGAGTGTTCGTAAAGTGAGCCAATAACTAGAAAGTAGATTTTATTGCCTTGTTGAATGGCTTTGTCTTCTTCTGTTTCTGGTGAAATGCCTCCATCCAATCTTCACATCACCATAAGGACATAAATTAAACAGATGTATTTATTCATCAACCCTGTGATTTTCCCAGTGCACATCATGACTGTGCACCATGGCAAGGAATCAATTCCTAACATTACTGGATTATTGTAACTGAAAGTAGGACACCAAACTTAGTGAAAATGGTCAACTTAGAATTTAACATTATATTAGATTTATGTCTGTCCTGTTGCATTCTTGGGTTGGGCATCAGTTAATTATGGGTTTGAGCCAAGCTTTCTGGAATGCTTGAGCCATAATCATATCCTCAGAAAAGCTCTCCAATGGCTCTGGCTAAGCTTCTAAACCATCTAAATATTTAAAAAATTTCAGCAGATTTGTCATCTGTTTAAGACATATCGTCACCTGTACAGCATCAGAAATACAGCGACACTACCCTGTACCTTTTTTCTGCTGCTGTGCAGACTGCCAAATTCGGCTCAGCACTGAAAGAAAGGACTTTGAGACATTTCAACATGTTACATGGGCATTTATCACAATTATGCAGCACTGGGCAAAGATTGCTTTTGTAAACATGTTTTGCAGCTTGGAATAATAGGGGAGGTAAGAGCACAGGCCAGTCACATGGTAGACCAATATTGAGAGAAGGTATGAAGTTTTAATCATTCAAAGGGAAATCCATGAACCAGTTACAATCACATAAATTAGATATGCAGATCCAATTAAACCATGCAGGTGTGGTCAGGAGACCTTATTTGCATAGGCTAAATTAAACTACAGTTTGACAAGAGATGGATAAATCAGGATGGGTTATGTTTCATGAAAATATTATTGTAAAAAGATGGCTACTATAAAATTAGTTAAAGTATGTTGGCTTAGATGACTGCAATTATGATTATGAAAATATAAATTATTACTTGTTGATCTCAGGCTATAGTTTGTGATTGAGAAATATACAGGAGGTTATGTCATTAGAAGTTACAAGGAATGTTTTCACCTGTAAAACCAAGGAACTTTTGCAGCTGTGGCCCCAATGAACTGATGTTTGTAAAAATTATGGGTACAAATGAAAACTGTCGTAAGCTTTAGCAGCAGATCTGAGCGCTTGTTATCCAATTATCTTTCATGCATTTTTGATATCCAATATAATATTTTTTAAAAAAACCTTTGCATTATAAAACATCTTTCAGAACTACAGGATACCCCAAACTGCTTAAGACAAAGAAACCCTTACGTGTAGTTTGGTGTAATGCAGGAAATTTGGTAACCAAATTGCATACATCAAGATTCTGTACTTTCTCAATCTGATGTTTCTGCATATCTCTGTATTACGTACATGAAGGGCTTGCTGAAAAATATATTAACAGAGCAAAGTGTGATGAAATGTAATCAAATATTACCAGCAAACATGTTATGTGCTACCATTTTTGGTTTGTTCTCCTTCTGCTGATGTTGTTGAGTCCAAAAGAGTTGAGTGGAGTGGCTGAGGTCATTCCAGCCATCCACAACGAGTGAAATTTATCAGCCTTGGATTCTATCAAGCATTGAGATGGACACCAATGAGAACAAGAATGACAAATGTGCACACACGTAGGTCTGCATGTGCAGCCTTCAGTCCAGTTGCTGCGGAGGTTATGTTGCAGAGTAGTTGAGTAGTTTGTACAGGCAATATAAATGGGTCAATTCATTCGTTCATTTAAACCTCTAATTTAGTCTCAATTAGGTAAAACGGAAGCTGTTACTTAAAATAAGAGTGTTGAAAATACTCTATGTTAAGCAGCGTCGTGGAGAGAGGAGCATGTCAATAACTTTTCTCAGAATTCTAATCCTGGTCTCCATTCTAATCCATGGCATACCAGTCCATCAGGAATTTGAACATGCTGAGTAATTACTGCTCCTGTGCACATATCAGGACATCCTCAGGGTCCTGACACATAACAACAACTTAAGTTCAGCACATCATATCTTCTGATATTGGAAGATCTTGCAAATTAACTCCGTTTCTCTCTGTACGGAAGCTGTCAGCCCTGATTAACATTCTCAGCACTTACAATGCTTAGATTTCCAGCATCCACAGCTTTTCTATTGTGAGTAACTGAATCTTTGCCAAACACCATTGTGACTAAACACCAAAGGATCATACACTCCATGCAAATTAATTTTTTGCATGCTCCTGGCATACAGTATGAGGCAAATATTGAAAATATGTTGGATTATTCCATATACTAGCAATGCTTGAATAGTTTTTGAACAAAAACCTGGTTTCATGTTAGAACATCAGGTAAAAATTTAACCATAATTTGTTAAAGTTTCGGGAACTTGCCATTTTCTACAACAGAGCTGGGTTTGTAAGTAAGAGGCTCTAATTTGTAAACTCAGTGCCCTCTTCCCAAGTTCAGTTTGAGTGAAGAAGGACTTTGCACTGTAATTAATATTTATGACTTTTTAAAATATCAAGTTTTCTTTATTTCTAACATAGACGTACTTCTGTCTACCTCTTCCCAGGGTTTAGATTTAAAAGAACGTGGGATTTATCCGCAAGAGAACATGAATTTGACGGAACATGCACAATACAGCCATAACACTTCTTTGGATCTCCCTAACTGGACAAAGAATTTCCTGGTTGATTCCTCCCACCCATCAAGGACTAATACTACCAAGCAGAAACTGACTTCCAGTGAAGTTCAATCAAATAATGAATGGAAAAGTAACAGTTCAAAAGAATCCAGAACAGATAATAAATTGGAGGCAGAGTTTGGGAGAAAGCAAGAGAGTGAAGAATACCCAGTACAGAATTCCCCTGACTCCTCTGAATTGCAGATGAAAGTGGACTTCTTCCGTAAGTTGGGTTACTCAACAGAACAGATTCATACGGTTTTCCAAAAGATGGACAGTAACGCCGATACCAACACCATACTCGGAGAGCTAGTGAAGGCACAAGGCACTGTGGAAAAGGAGCATACACCAGAAGAAGTGCCAGGACATATCCTAGTGCCTCGTGGAGGTCCTTCAGTCAAAGTCCCAGCTGGTGGACCAGTGACCGAAGAGGTCCAGGAGCAGGAAGTCAACTTGCGAACAGTTGTTATAGATGGCAGCAATGTTGCTATGAGGTATGTTGTTGTTGTTATTGGAATTTTAGCCTGTTCATGTTTAGAGTATGCAGGGTCAAGTTGTTAACCATCAACGCTCCACTGCTGCAAGTGGACATGCAGGTATATTCCCTGCTATTTTCTGATCTACTGTAAATGTTTCAATTTCAATTCTCCATAAGGTCAAGAATTGGAAAACAATAGGGGATTTCTTTTTCTGAATAGAGGAAATCTTCTGTCCCACCATCTTGACTCTTAACCTGTAAAGCTGTCTGCCTTTAGCTGGTAGGCTCATCTCTAATCACATGCTATTGATGTGATGCGTGGTTTTAGCTCTGACTTTAGGAAGGGGAACTGGAATTCTCTACGGAGGCTCACAAGGAAAGTTGTGGCTTTTCTGTCACTGTTTTGTGTTGTTTCCCCACCACCATTCCCTGCCTCACCCACACATCTCTCAGCTGAGTCTCAATCACCACATGTACTTGAGCAACCAGCAGTTAGCCGTGCATTGCCCAATTTTAACAAGACAGCAACCATAGCCCACTCACTATTCACATGTCCCATGTAACTGCCAGCGTGTTAATGACGCACATTGTCATGGCCTTATTCACTGGTGGAATTGATGGTCTTCTACTAGTTGTCATAATCATTCCACCCACCACTCTTCCCCCTTCTCCAATCCTGGGAGAGAGGTCCACGGTATGTGGTCAATAGTATATGTCTGACTCTTAGCTTTCCCTGTTTCAGGAGTCATAGTACCTGAAATCCAAAACCCTTGCTACGGTGAGGCTGGGAATGTGGGAAGGAATTACAATGGTTGTAAAATAATTCTGCCTATAAACTTTGCGCAAACTTCAAGCCAATTCCTGGAACCATTTGACATTCTGGGAATCTAGTCCTGTTTCCTGTATTGATTCCATTACCCTTGACCTTCTGCTGACTCACCAACTGCACATGTTTTCAAGTGTAAATCTTTCATTAACTATATGCAAATTGGCTGTACTTCCTGCTGAGGGGAATTTTCAGTTTGGCATGGCTTGCAGAAGTGAACTTACTGTGTCTGTTACCAGGCTGTGTATTAAACAATGGCTGTGTATTTGGAAGGATTTCAGAGACAGTCACTGCCTGTACATTGAAATGCTTACCATAGTGTCACAGGGTGGTGGGATTGACACATCCATAATTGGTTAGAGAGAGAAAGAGGGAGCGTTCACTGGCAGATTAGATTGCTAACTGTGTAAAATCTGACCTCAGCCTGCTGCAGATGAGCCTATAACTGTGCACCTTTGAGGGGGCTGACTCCAATGAGTTTTTGCACACCTCTAATTATCATATTTAAATTTGGCTCTACACATTATATGTTGACTGGTTGTTTAATTTTATTTGATTACCCAGTTGTCTCACGTCTCAGGAAAACAGTCACCAAATGGAGGGCAGATAAGTGCTTTTAGAGGTCTTGCTTGTGAGTCAGGAGCAAAAAGGTCTTCCCATCTGTCTCCTCAAACAAATTTTCTGCTGTCATTTCTCCAGCACCTCTTCTAATCCCCCTCCCACCAAAAAAATTCTGGGTGGTTATGGATTTGGAAGGTTTTTCCCACAGCACCTTACTACTATCATTTCGAATTCTGTGACAGGTCCATCAACCATTCTGTCAGATGGGCCATAGTCAAAGCAGCTGCTTTAAGCATTGTTCTAATGGGTGTTACCGTGAGGAACAGAACAAATCTGGACAGGCTTGGATTTAGCTCTTGTGTGATCAAGGAAATTTTCTGTTCTGTGAGATACTGACCTAAAACAGTGCAGCTCTTAGAAGTTGAGCCCAGGTTTAAGGTGTCCAATTTCAACATGACAGTAATCCTCGTGTTAACTAAAGTTTCACGACAAGAACTACAAGATGAAATTCTAAACCAAAATAAACTCACTCTATCCTTCCTTGTTCATCAAAACTAATGATGACAATTGATCAATCACAGCTCAGAAATCGATTTTAGCAAGATTGGAAGATGGTTTAGAGCAAATACAGAGATTAAATTGTGCCTTATCCTCAACTTCTGTTTTTCTGATCTGGAGGATTAATGCATCATGTTCATCTGATCCTTTTTACAGGATTTGTTTCCCATTGAACAATGTCTGCATTTTCAACTTAAAATATTAATTTAGAGAATGCAAACTTCTAATTGAACTTGCATTCTTAAGTTTAGTTGTATTCTCAAATACCATAAATGAAAGAAAGTTGGTGAACAACCTCCCAAAACACTAATCCTTGAAAAACATGTTATGAAAAAATGTTTCACAAATCTTTCGGGAAACATTTGAAGCAATGCGGTTAAGTGAACTAAAAAGCACCGAATTGCTTGTAACATAATTTGTTTGCAATTACAATAAAGACACCGCTCCTTGAAGCAAGAAGATGTTTTCTGTATTACAAATCAATCAAAGCAGCATTAAATAATTACAAAACTATGACAAGATATCTTGTCAATGTAAATTGCACAATTCATTCCAACAAAGATGAAGTGAGGAGGAAGTAATGAAAAGCAGCACTTGAGTAAGATTAACAATGGTAACAAATAGCAACAAATTTATTTGCTGCATTCATTCAGTAACACTGCCTGGTTATGGTTTGGAATGTGCTCTTGAATCATTGGTCTGAGGTCAGTCTTGGCATGGCTGGGCATTTGTCAAATTCACATGGGTGCGCTGTTTTGAGACCTGTGCCACATTAACAACCGAGATTCGTTAGCATCTGCCACGTGAATCTGCTGCCTAATTCCAGTGAGCAGGAACAGGATTTAACAGATGCCAGTCGAGGATCCATGGGAAGAGTCTTTGCCGGTGAGGAATAGGCTTGCGGTGGAGCAACCTGAGGTGACCATATGGGACATAATGGGGGTGGGGGCAGGAAGCCCAATGAAAGGGAGGCCTTGGTTTCCTGTTGTGAGCTCGCTGGTTCACGGGGAACACAATAATATCTTATAGAAATGAACTTCCGGTCCCTAATCTTCACTTGGTTCTGATCCTGTTTATTCAGTGCAGTGCCTGACTATGATTGAACAGGAAAGTTGTGATCTCCGAATCCCTTCTGGGTCATGGGTTGCAAGCTTTTGCATACATATTAGGATCTGCGCCTTTTTGCTGCTAATGTGCAAAGTCTGTCTATAGCAGCAAATAGGAATGTAGTCAGGACATGGGTGATAGGATAGAGCTTCAATTTTAACCCTCTTGCCCCATTCTCATTAAACTGAGAAGGGGGAAGGGCTTTAAACCATTATCTATCTTAATGAATGAGACAATGGGTTAAGAAGATCTTTCCCAGTGTCTGTAGGTAAACTCAAAAGTATTTGCCAATTCATTGTAGGGGTTTTCCTTTGATAAGAATAAAGTTTTTCTAATTAATGATCTTAGTCATTTCATAACTGTAATAAATTGGAAAACTCTTTTAAACGAAAATAAAAATGGGATTAGTTGTTTCCTCATTACTTGCCTGCCTGTAAATGGCATAAGCTCACCAAATGTTTTGGCTATTGTTCTTTAACTCCGTCCTCTCCAGGACATTTTTAATATAATTGCATGGTTGCTTCCCCTGAGGAAACATGTTACCAGTCCGACATCAATTCCATTTCAGGTCTAGGTGATCTGAGTGTCCTAAATTCAGAGACTGTACAGTAATTACAATGGTTGGAGTTTAGGAAATTATTACGCTTTGTAAACAAGTATGACTGATGGAGGCTGTTTTGACTTCCTGATGTGGGTACAGTTTCATGTGTCATAAAACATCAGAGGAAATTGTTTTGTGTCACACAGCATCACGTTGTTTCAGCTGTGGCTTGATGGGTTGTGTCTAATTCAGGAAATCATGGTTTCAAGTCCACTTTCAGAAGTTGAACACAAAATCTAGGCTAACACTCCAGCTAATGCTGAGAGCATACTGTACTGTCAAATTTGCTGTCTTATGGCTGAGGCATTAAAACAAGGTCCTGCCTGCCACCTCGGGTGGATATAAAAAAAAGTCTCATTGTACAATTATGAAAAGAAACAGTGCAGGTACGGTCGTCAGTGCTCCAAAATTGTACAATCAACAAGTAAAAGTACATGATCTAAGAGGAAATTGTTCTTTGTGGGATATGTTATGCATAATGTGGTTGCCAAGTTCAGTATATCTCAACAGTGCACCTCCTAAGTCTTTCATTAGCTGTAAAGTGTTCAAAGATGTCTCCAATCACAAACATCTGTGAACACAAGGCTATTTAACGTTATGCTTGACCTCAATGTACAAAATAAACACTCCCTGACATATATTGCAAGCTGATGCTTGCATTATTTTTTGCTATTTACACAAACAAACAATGCTTTCTAAGATACAACAGATTCATTGTAAATTAACTTGTTGAAAATATTCCAAGAAGAGTTCACAAAATCATATCCCTCACCAGAATTTAAAAAGGCATTTTTATATTTAATTTTACCTAAAATCTTTTGAGTGATTTAGAATATTAATCCAATCAAGTTATTAGTCACCTTCTGAGACCAATGGGTATTGTTTATTTGAGTCAATTTACATCTATTATCTGTTCTCAGAACTTCAGATGAAAATATTGTGGCGGTCTTTTTATTATTTTCTTGTTTACTTATTTTAGTCCTAGTTCATAGTAATACTGGACCAGTCAGATCTCAGAGTGAAGATTGGCTTAATAGGGCATATGTTTTATTTTTGCAATTTGGTTTCCACAGTGGTCAGTCACTGAAATTATTTATACAAGGTTACCAATTTTTAACAAAAAAGAGTTATTGCACAAAATACAAAGCTATTTACGTATCATAATTTAGTGATATTTATCATTTCTTAACATAAATAGCAAAAGGAGAAATCCAACCCTTTTCATAGCAATATGTTTCCCAGACAGTCACCCCAGTGAAGTTTCACTCCTATCCTTAATTTCTTTCTTAACTGTTGAGGGGGCAAGTATTTTCTTTCTAGGACTTTCTATGCATTGACCAGATGTGATTTCTCTTTTCCAGTACTGTTTCTCCCTAAGAGACACAGACGCCAGCAACTTCACTGACTTTTCCTTACAGAGCTTTAAAAACCAACTGTCTACCTAAACTGTTAGAACAGTTTTAAGATTTCTTTTTAGCTATGAAACCCTGAACAACCACAAACCAAACTCCACCTACTGGTATGAAACTGTACTTGTTAAATGAAACCTGATTATGTCCCCTAGTTTGATTTCTTTACGTCATTAAAATTGAACTATGCAACCGTTTCATTAATTAAATCCCCAGGTACTTAGCTTCAGACACATGTTTTCTTGGAAATAATGTTTGAACTCACTGTTCAGAAGTTATTTTCTGATCATTATTTTAAAACAAAGCCACTTTTGCAGAAGCGAAAACTAAAATCTCTTTCCCTTCACATTCCATCAAAGTTCCCAAATAATAAAAATATACAATAAACCTACATCTCAAACTCTCTATTTGTTTGAGATAAGACAAGAGTTCATACTGATTGACAGGACATCTAGGCATATCCATGTTTTCTTTATACTGTGCGGGCTACAAACTCTCTGAGCAGCTATCGTTTTGTCTACAGCCATTTTACATAATAAGGATCACGATTTATATTTTTCCCACTCATCAAGCCATTATTGGCTTGATTATTTTAATAAACTAAACCTTCATAAACACATGTCTTGCAGAAAATGTTGCTTTTGGGATCAAGTTACACCAGCCTTTTGTTACCGTGACTGGATTACGAGAAATTAGTGAAATATAATACTTTGACTCTTACAGTTAGTGCCTGTAATTTAGAATTGCAACATACCTTGATCATTATTTCATATCCCCTTCATACAATCGCGCATTGATTTCAGGTGACTCATTCAAATTGAGTGAGAATAGAAACTGATACTGGGCCAATTCATAATTTTTTAGTCGTATGGATTTATCTTATTGAAAGGCTATGACAGGCACACATATTCATGTATGCATCAAAATGTATGCATTATGATTACTATATATCTATAAACATATACAAGCACACATGCACAGAATCTTCTGCTCCAAAAGGGGGGTGCTTGGAGTTAGGAAGGGCACTTATTTAAGCAGAGTGTTGACTTTCTCACCCTAAGACCAATTGAGTGCCTAAGGAGACTAATTAAGGATCACATAAGGCTGTGATCAACGCAGTTGAGCAGGTCTGGAATCGGACAGTGTGCACATCAGGTAAACCAGTTGGCGGGGCAGCTTGGCTGCTGAGGGCAGGACAGGGGTCCTTCAGTCAATGGCATTCTGCCTGATCAAAGAACTGGAAATAGGATAAGGCAGTCCACTCTTTGCCTTTGCTTCTGATTCTTCCTGCCCTCTTCTATTATCTTCAACCCAAGAATCACTTCTACCAGAGAACATTTGCTGTAGTCCTGGGTCCTCCAAAACACCAGGATTTAAAGGGGGCATTTCCAGTAGCAGTCACGGCCTTCTCGAGTAGACCTCTGCCATCTCAACAAGATTCTGACCTCCTCTTTTGGCTTTACAAATGGTACCTTTCTTGTCATCTAACTATATAGGTTTACTTCAAGTGACCTAAAGAGTAATATTGGGTGAGCTCATGTCCAATTTCAACAGATAATTAGGTCAAACTGTGAGTAATGTCAGAAAAAAAAGAGTTAGGAATATAATAGTCACTTTATTGAATTCAGAAAGAACTTCTTTGTCTAAAGAATGATACTAATGTGAAGTTGCTGCCACAGGGAGTGGTTGAGGCAAGTCATATAGAGGTACCACAGGCAAACCAGACAAACACATAATGGAGAAGAGAATAGATAGAAACAATGATAGATTTAGATGAGGACAGATGGGAGGAGACTTGAGTAGAAGACAAAAAACCAGAATAGACCTGGTTATGCTGAAAAACCTGTTTCTATCCTGTATGCTTTATGGAGTAAATTATATGATTGGAATTGATTAACTGAATTATAACATGGTTTCCAAGCAGTGGAATCAAAAGTGTTAAGGTTTTTAGTTTGTTAAATGTCATGTATTAAGACTTGAGGATGCCATTCTATATATTATGTACCCATTCTTCCCAATAATGTAGTCACATCCCCCAGTTAGATAACCAAGGTTATCATGACTGAAATTTCTTTTGAAATTTGAAGCATTCCAAGCCTATCTCTCAAGTCTGAGTGTTGCCGGCATTAAGCAGCCAAAGAAGCTCACAGTTGCACTGTTGCTGAGCACCTCAGTGCCTTTATTGCTGAGGTTGCTAGAATTTGTATGCGGCTGCACATTTCTGGTAGTGTTACTCAGCAAATTGGTACATTGGCACACAGAGCCATGGGCTTCGTGGAGACAATTTCTCAATTGTCATTTCCTGCAAGGTAAGTTTCCAAACCTCAAACCAACTATCTGCCCAAGGCAACTGAGCAACAGAGAAGAATAAGAGGGGGTAAAAACATTGGGTGGGAGTGTGTCATTTTTACACTGAAGTCTTAGTACAACAGAAGAATCATCAGCGCTGTGACACAATATCTACTAGCAGCCTGCCCGATTACATGTTAGTGCTTCTTTTGCCTGTATTTTACAGTATCTAAACTCCTATTTTTGTAGCAGACCAATGTAAAATTCAGAGTGGAATGGTTTTATGCCTTCACCTTTAAAAACCGTCAGAACTTAAGATGAAGCATAAAGTAAACATTGTAACTGTAAGTTTCTCTGCTGTTGTGTTTCAGTCACGGGAATAAAGAAGTATTTTCCTGCCATGGCATTCTGCTGGCTGTGAACTGGTTCCTGGAAAGAGGTCACAAAGATATCACTGTATTTGTCCCATCTTGGAGGAAGGAGCAGCCAAGACCCGATGTGCCAATCACAGGTACCAATTGATCTGCTGGTGGTGGTTTGACACTTGCTTGCTTTCCCATTAATCCCATTGTATTGAAAACTCTAGCTCTGTTATCCTTGTTCAGGACTATTGTGAGCAGAGCAAAATAAAACAATAACTCTTAAAGAAATGTTGAGCACTCCAGGTTGTCAGTCCTTGCTGCATGCTAAGTCAATGATTTGTTAAACAAGATCCCACTACAACTCAGCTTTTTGGAGAAAATTAACTGTCCATATGCACCTTGAGCTTCCATGTTGCTGAAACACACATTTGTTTAAATGGTAAATGAAATGCTTGTGACTGCAGTGGACCAAACGTTAGGGCATGATACTAAACAGGCAAAATCTGATTGTTTCCTGGTTACCTTGTGATTCGGGTGTAAGTAACATGCACAGTTTACCTTTCCTGCAGCCCTTGCTGTTGTATGAACTAGGCATTTACTTCATTGCCAGGTGGCAGGTTGACAGGGATGATGAGCAGAAGGTACTTGATGGTTGATAGTAAAAGCTAATTTGTACAAAAGAGACAAACTACTTGTTTGACAACAAAGCACAAGAGAATACTGATTGCAGAATGCGTGAGGCTGCTTTTAACGTTTTTTGAAAACATTGTTGTTTGTGGGAGCTTCCTGGGCACAAAATAGATGCTGCATTTCAAACATAACAGCAGCTCCTTAAATGCTTTGGCTGTAGAGCGCTTTTGGATGTCCTGAGATTGGAAAAAGGTACTATATGAAATTCAAGACTTTTATTTTTCACAATTTTGTGGATGGCTTATGAATGCATATTCTACTCCAAAAGTGTGCCACCTGTCATATCAGTAGAGTCCTCTAGGGCATTTTTTCATGTGAGATGTGGGCATTGCTGGCTGACCAGCATGTTTTAGCCTGTGCCTAACTGCCCTTCAGAAGGTGGTGGTGAGCTGCCTTCTTGAACCACTGCAGTCTCTGTGCTGCGGGTTGACCCACAGTGCCCTTAGAAGCAAATTCCAGAATTTTGACCCAGCAACAATGAAGAAATGGTGATATATTTCCAGGTCAGGATGGTGAGTGGCTTGAAGGGGAAATTGTAGGTGGTGTTCCCGTGTATCTGCTGCCCTTCTACATTGAAGTGGTCGTGAGTTTGGAAGGTGCTGTCTGATGATCTTTGGTGAATTTTTGCAGTGCATCTTGTAGGTTGTACACACTGTTGCTACTGAGCGTTAGTGATGGAGGGAGTGGATGCTTGTGGATGTGGTGCTAGTTAAGCGGGCTGCTTTGTCCTGGATGGTGTCAAGCTTTTTGAGTGTTGTTGGGGCTGCACGCATCCAGGCAGGAGGGGAGTATTCCATTACACTCCTAAAATGATCTGTTAGGCTCTTTGCATATGTGAACAGGAAGCCTGTAGCCTGTTTGTGGCCCCCTTTTAAACATTAATAACAGCCTCATGCCTTCTGCAGTCGGTATTTTCTGGTGCTTAGTCATCAAACCAGCATTTTGTTTCTCTCGTACAATTTAGCTTTTACTGTCAAACATCAGGGACCTTCTCCACACCATCCCTGTCAACCTGCCACCCTCCCCAAATCCACTATCACCTCAGCAAGTGTCCCATCTGACTCTTCTTCCTTCTCATTCTCCCTGGTAACTCAACTAATTTTTGATTTAGCTTTTCACTTCTAGATGGCAGCCCTGACAGTCATTCACAGCATCCTAATAAACTGCAGTCTTGGTTCAAATCAGACATTTTGGCACAAGCCAGAAAATGACACTCTCATTTATGTGGGCATTCATCTTAATCAGAGAGTTCTTAACGGTAAACTTTGACATAGCTTCAAATTGTCATCTCCTTGAGAGTCTAAACATGCCAGGATGCTCATTTATCATTTGACTTCCAATTAGTAGTCTCAAAGTACTCTGCATCTTGAGAATGAATGAAACTCAAAAATAAATTATCAGCAGGTCATAACCAAAATATTTATGTCATTAATGTGGAATGGAATATTGATTGTATTTGACACTGCATAGCTTCACAGGTCCTAGCAGCTCCTCACAAATGAGCTGCCTGCATGAAAAATCAAGGTTAACTACACAGTTTTTCTAACTTTATAAATATGGAAGTTTAGAATTCTAAATCTGTCAGCTGCTTTCTGGATGGGCATAATTCTATTAACGGAAGTCCTCATAAATAAGCATTCAGTTAGAGAATTAATTGATGGATATAGTAATTCCTGTACTGTAAATCATAGTTCTGTCAATAAAGAGTATCGGGAAAACCACATTACTCTATTTTTGCAATCAATTTAATTGCTAATCCATAATTAATTCCCATTTAGACCAACACATCCTTCGAGAACTTGAAAAGAAAAAGATACTTGTCTTCACGCCATCGCGGCGAGTTGGTGGGAGAAGGATCGTCTGTTATGATGATCGTTTTATTGTCAAGCTGGCATATGAGACGGATGGTATCATTGTTTCAAATGATACCTACCGGGACCTGCAGAACGAAAAACCTGAGTGGAAGAAGTTCATTGAAGAGCGTCTGCTGATGTACTCATTTGTGAATGACAAGTAAGTCAGTCTTTAGCAGAAAGCATTCCTCTTGATGTGTTTCTGCCAATTAATTCAGACTGACATCTATGATATATCAATACTTCCAACTTTTAGCACTTAAACCTATAATTACCTGACCACAACTTCCAGTTTTGCTTCATCATCTTGCCTAATAGTTTGAACCATGGTATTCTGGATCATTACCTGAATTAACCATTTTATCAGAGGATGATTAACCACGAACCAAGCTTTGACTTATACCTAGGCCAGACTTGGTAAGAACAGCAGGTTACCTTCTCCAAAGGGAATACCTGGGTTTATACAATAATCTGAATTTCATCAATATAGCTTTTTATATTTCTTTAAACTGAATCCAAATTCTCAAACTGCCATGGCAACATTTAAGGTCTCAAACTCTGTCTTACTAGCCAATGAACAAAGCCGCCACACTACTCTGAGTTCATGCACATAAGATTAGATATTTGCACAAATATCAGAGTTCAAAGAAAATTAAATACATATGTAACATGACCGAACAATTTCCAAGTGGCAAGCGTGTGAATGAGATTTATAATCAGAGTAAGCCGAATTGCAAATCCAACAGGGAGGCATCCATTTACAGTGAGAACTGCATTAAAATGAGTCACACTTTAAAATCAAAATGCATGAATTCTACTCCTAATGAATGAGTGCTATTTTGGCGATTCAAAGCATTTTAAACCTTAAGCCAGGGATGTTGCCTATTCAAGGTTGAGGTCACTCCAAACTTGCAATGGAGCCTTGGTCAATTCAATCCTCTTTGGACTTAACAACCAGTCTTTCAATTATATGAGGCATAAAATCATTGTAAAGAAATACTTACTGTCATTAACTGGTAATGACAGCAAAAAAAAATCTGAGAGTTAACTGTTCTCGTTTGGTGGGAAAGAGGCGGGCCTGAGTAAATGAAAGGACAAATCAGACAAAAGTGTAAGTTGGGGGTCAGACCCATTATCACCAATCACGTGACCAGGACGAATGGTCCAAAGAGAGATTCCAGCACGAAGGGCCTAGGCCCGAAATGTCAGCTTTCCTGCTCCTCTGATGCGGCGTGGCCTGCTGTGTTCATCCAGCTCTACACCTTGTTATATCAGAGATCCCAGCACGTTTTGTTTGCACTCAGCAAGATTTTGTATTGACATTAAGCAACTGATTCCCAGCCAACACTGAACCGTTGACAGAAGTAGGTTCTCCGTCTCCATGACACATGTTCTGGATGTTGTATTGACCTCAAACACTAGCAAACTGAACTACTGGAACAAAGACATGCTTTAAAGAAGTAGAAAAAGGCAAGCTTGCTCAGCTTGTTGAATTGATTATTGTTTCTTTCGTTGCAAGGAAACAAATAATTGAAAAAAAATCTCAGTAAATGCAAGTGATTTTAAAAACAACTGCGCAATAGCAGAGAACATTTCCATGTTGCAAAATGTAGGAAAAGAGACCAGTTTTGGAAATGACCAGTGACTGAGCTACAATTTTTTAAATTGACCTGATTATTTCAACCACGAAGAGAGACAAAGTTATAATTTAAAGTGGTCCAGGTGTCCTGGAGTGACTCTCAGAACAGTTCTTTTTCTTAGTTTTAATCTTTGTTCTTTCTTTCAACTGTTTCTTATTTGATGAATGTTTGTTTGAGTTCATTATAATTGTGTCACAACTAAAGAATGGAAAGTATCTACAGCTTTCGCACTTAACTCCATATATGAAGCACTCCCAGGTTCACTGCTGTCCTACAAATTACCAACAAGCTAATTTAGCCTTGAAGGACAACCAGCACATCATTTTGGTATTCCATAACGATCATCTCTGTTTCCTTCATGAGCAGTGTTCCCATTCCGTGCCAAACTGTGCACAGCATTATCTTGAAGCTTCACATTCTGAGAACTCTTAACTGCAAAAGAATGACCGTCTTTAACCAGTTGAGACTGGATTCAGAGCAACGTGCTGGGGCTAACATTGTCAATGGGTCACGGTTTCTCTCATTTGCCCCATGACCTCTAACTCCATTTCATGCAATTGGACAAACACTGATTGCATTAAGTGTAACGGTTCAATGATCTTAACCATGTTTGATTTTTTCAATCTCATCTTGTCCTGTGGAACATTTTCTTTGTTGCAAAATGTTTGGAATAGCTAATGTTGATGGTTACTCAGCTGTCCCTTTCTAAGAATGCATGTCTGCTGGTCTGCAGGTTCATGCCCCCCGATGACCCCCTTGGACGCCATGGGCCAAGTTTAGATAATTTCCTACGGATCAAGCCTGTAATACCAGAGCATAAGCGACAACACTGCCCCTACGGTGAGTACTTTGGTTTGCAATATACAATGGTTTGGTCTTAGAACTGACATTACAACCAAGGGACTGACCATCAGCCTACCTATCCACTAATGAACCACAGTGTGGTTAAGTTGCCTATGGGCATATGGATAGTTCCCACTTGGCTCTATATAAAATGCTTTTGCAGGTAGTGAGGTTCCCTCTCTACCTGAATGCTGTGTGGCATAACCCAGTTAAATTTCAGCAGTTCTCTGTAGGTATTTGACTTCTGGGGAATCTCTGTAGATTTAGGTAACTGAAGTGCTTTCCAATGGGAAAGGTGTGTTCATGCTATTTTACGCAGATGAACCTTGCGGTAGTTTAGGGCAGAAAATGGAGAGGGCCTAAGACAGGTTTAGGAAGCAGAGAGGGATGGAGAGGATTAGAATCTTTTTCCCAGGGTGGAAATGCCAAATATCAGGGGGCATAGGTTTAAGATGAGAGGGGGGAAGTTTAAAGATGTGAGAGGATTGTTTTTTACACAGGTGCCTGGAACACGCTGCCAAGGGAGGTGGTAGAAACAGATATAATAGAAAAGTTTAAGAGGCATTTAGACAGACACATGAAACAGGCAGGGAATAGAGGGATACCAACATGTACAAGCAGATGGGATAAGTTTAGATACGCATCATGGTTGGCACAGACACAGTGGGATGATGGGCCTGCTGTACTATTCTGCATTCTATCACCTGTCATTTTGGTTAAGCTGGAAAGCAAATGATACACAGCAATGGTAATTATGGCGATAAAACATTGTGGCTGGCTCAATAAGCCTATTTTGGTGGATCGTTTTGGGATACATTAGGAGAGATTCGTTTTTATCATGTTGCAAAATGTTTACAATTATATAGGACCTTTCACAAACACGGGATATTCCAAACACTTGTCAGCTGCTGAAGTACTGTTGCAATGTGGGAAACACAGCAACAAACTCCTACTAAACAGCATGACGATAATGACCATGAAATTTGTTTTGGTAATGTTGATTAGGGGAAAATTATTAGTCTGGATGCTGGGGATGACTCTCCTACTGACCTTCATAGTAATGTCATCCAATTTCTTACAAATTGCTTCACTGAGAATAAAAACCCTGCAGTGTTTATCGCTGGAAGCAAAAAAATCACCTAAGCTTGATGTCATTAACAAAAGCTGAAATTGCTGGAGCAACCCAGCAGTTACAGCAGTGTCTGTGGAGAGAAATCAGGGTTAATATTTCGAGCATAACTTCAGAACTGAAGAAGGTTCACTGAACTCAATGTTTATGCTTTTTTCTGTCCACAGAGGCTGCTACACCAGCTGAGTTTCTCCAGCAATTTCTGTTTTTATTTCAGATTTCAAGCATCCGAAGTTCTTTGGTTCATTTCCGTGACATCATTAAACTGTACTGAAGTTAGCACACTGTGGCTCAAGTGCCAATCTCAACGAAATAATATTTTTTCCCTTTCTCAAATTTTTCCCTTTGGACCATTGTCAGTATGTTCCAATGGTCATAATTGGCTTTAAGGTTGTATCATGTTTGTGGCTATATGGCGATTGTTGCATTTGGCATACTCCCCTGTGACTATAGTTTCTAGAATACTTCCCCACAACAGCAGGGACTTACAGTGTAGGAATATAGAGGCACAAAGCCAAGTTTCATCCAATTGTTTAAGACAACACAGTGGTTCTTCAACATAATTCGATTAGTGTTTGTTCTTCATTGACTGTTGGAGATTACAAATCAAACCTAATGAGTTTTAGAACTTGAATTTTAGGAGTCTTATTTAATGTCCAAGAAAATTAATTCAATAGCTCACTGCCATTAGTCACCTAACCGTCTGAATGAAGAAGACCAGAGATACAATCTTTTATAATTGGCTGGACTGGCTCATGCAGGTCCAATAATTGGCCTCAGTATTGCCAAGTTAAAGATAGTTAGAGTTCATGTTTGTCATGATCTCCATGCTGCCTCTTTGAAGATTGTAATGTGCATGATGGTTGAGAATGGATCAAATTTGGCCTTTCATAGCTAAACCGAACCCATGGCCTAGGGACCAGAGAGCAGTTGGTACCATTAAAATTGTTCCTTTGGCATGAATCATCACTGCCAAGGAGGCAAGGCGCAAAGAGTAAGATATAAATGTATTGTAACATTTTAATGAAATGACTCAACAACAACATCAAATTGCATTTATATAATCCCTCTAACATTGTAAAATACTCCAGGGTACTTTATAGGTCCACCAAAGAAAAATTGACACTAAGCCACATAAAATGATATTATATCCTGAAAAACTTGGTCAAAGATGTATGTACTGAACCTTTATAAAGAGTGCAGAGAACTGACGAGATGAAGATTTAGAAGAGAAATCCCAAAGCTTAATGTCTATATTTTGATACCACGTACATAGCAAATTGTTTGTTTGTTTTACACAGAATCTAAAGAAAAACTTATTTTATCTTCATTTTCTTTCTTACCAGGTAAAAAATGTACTTATGGCATCAAGTGTAAATTCTACCACCCAGAGCGAATTAACCAGCCCCAACGTTCATTAGCAGATGAGCTCCGTGCTACAGCTAGGTCGTCTCCAACTAAGAGCCTCAACTCTGCAAACCCACACAAAGAAGAGAAAAAGGCAAGTGTGCAAAAGCGGCTGACATATACTGAAACTGGTCCTGCTACTTTTAATCAAGGTGACAATATCTCCGGGAAGAGAGTCAGCCCAGAAAGACAATACTCAGCACAGGTTGCAAATCCACCTGACAGCAGTGCAATGTTAAAAGTAATTGCACAAACCAAGCGATCATCAAAAACAAACGCTGAATGGTTTAACCATGCAGCCTTTGACAACACCTCGACCAATTCAGTGTGTTCAAACTCACATAAAAGTTACGATGAAGGCTTTGTGTCATTTGAGAAAGAACTCTCTGACATCTGGCCTTCTAGATCTCAAAGTCACAGTGAGCCATACTCTGTAAACAATGGACAGTATTATTTGCCTACCCACAGTTTAGACCATCGTCAAGACAGCTATCATTCCCATGAGTCAATGCCATCAATCGGAGTTTGTGGTTACCCTCCTCAAAACCCACCCAGTAGCTCACAGTGCTGCATGGCCATGGGCAGAATGTCAATCCAGCCGCAGTTCAGCCTGCCAAGTGACTTTAATTCGCCAGGCTCCCAAAGACCACGAAGCTGTTGGCCTGACCCACACCAGATCTCGTCGAACAACAGGTCAAGCAGTCTTCCGGATCCTCATGGGTGGGCAGTGAAAAGATGTGACCCCCAGCTCATGGATCCCTACTGGAAAAATAGCCAATGGCCATCACACGACCTTCGTGGAGAAGAACGGGAGACTGCCCGCATGAAACTGTGTGCCATCTTCCAACCGCACCTCGTGGATACTGTTATGAAACAATACCCACACCTTTTAGATCCGCAGGAGTTAGCTGCTACAATTCTAGCTTATAGATCCCGAAACTCTAATATTTAAGGTACCACATCACTAAGAGTTCACTAGTGTATCCAAACAAATTGCTCACCATTAATGTGATAATTAATCTGAATCAAATAGATTGTAGTGTACAGATTTTACTTGCATTAATGTATGACATTTATAGACATATTCCTAGAATTCCTTGTTAATTGAATTGGTTTTACTGCAGTATCTGTAGAAAAAGTCCAGTCAAAATATTTTAAGCCCAATTTTTTTTATCAATACAGAATATGACTCTTGCATTACGATCTCATTTAATGTAGGTGATATAAGAGTAACTTTATGTAAGCATTTTTTTAAAATGCACAAGCTGAAAATAGCTTTGGATAAGCAGCTGGGGTATTCTCTAAATTTAGTTTTAATGATTTGTACTGTAATCTGTACATATTGTACATACTGTAATCATCCTTCACTGTACATATTGTAATCCATGCATGCTGTAATTGGTTTATATTATATATATTTCAATCTATATTGTACAATGTATATGTTAAACTGTACATATTGTAACACATATATACTGTACATACTGAATTCCATACATTTCATGTCATAGTTGTTGACTCCTGTTTAGTGGTGTCCTCACAAATGATACTTTTTTTGTGGGATGGGTGTTTATATCTATTTTGGCAGCACTGCTGTGCTTGAGGTGCAGAACCTGTAAATTTTTCTGCACATGTATGTGAACTCAGTGGAAACAAATTGTTAAAAAGGAATTGCCTAGTGGGCCTTGTATAAAGCTACAGTTTTGTTATCAATTATCAATTATTGTTATCGAAACAATAGCATCGCTCAGCCCACAAGCTGGATATGTTGATACATATTGTATCTTTACTAAGTTGTCGCTTTAATTGTGTCGTAGAAAATGTCTCAAGAGAAAGATTTGTTTCAGTGGTGAATGCAGATGGCTCATTTCAATAATGAAAAATTAACTTCATGTCACTGTTTGAAGTAGAATCAGCCATTAAATTTGTTACACATTTAGGAGCAGCTTGTTAGCTAATTGAACTTTCAATTTGATTAGTCTTCGCAAGGCAGGATATGCACCTAGGAAGAAGAACAGATCTTTAATAATGCAAGTGCTTTCTTAATTGGCTGTCTTAACTTGCAGAAAACAGAGGTGTTTGTTGCAGGAAATGAAGGGTGAAAAGGAGGCTGCAAACTTGCTTCTAAACTATGCTTAAATCTATTTGGGAATGATTGACAATGTCAGTAGGCCTGACATCATTGATTTCAATGAGCACCAATTCAACCATCTTACCAAAAATAAAATTTAGTGTTTCAGATTTTAATTGTAAACTGGTTTGCCCATTCGATGTCTTTTGCAAATGATTTAAACTTACAGTGACCACAGTCAGACTGGCTCTTTTTGATGCTCTGGAACTATTTATCGATATCCAATGATTGAATATTATTCATGGAGTCAGTTCTGCACTCACCACTGAATGGCAATTGAAATTGGCTGTATTGGCACCATGTGCTAGTCTACAGGTTGTAGGAATTGCTAATTTGGTGTACTTGACTCCTACACAAGAGGCACCTGAAAAAATCAGAACTACAAAATCATTTGTAATGGTTTTGTTCTAGTTAAGCAAACTGCTTATATTAAAAACAAACTATGATAAGATATTGTATTTTTTGACTTTTTATAAAACTTGTTTCTCTTTGTGTTAAATAAACTATAAGGTATGAGCTTGTGTTTGAAGCTGAACTATATGGCATGAATGCTTTAAAGGGACAAAGAATCCTGGTGAAGTGTTTTTTTTCCAAATTATTGGGCTTGAATTGCAGAGACACAACCATGTGAGGTGTGATTTCATTCCCCTGCATATTGGACACAAGGGAAAATCTTCCCAGTTTTCTGGTGTTAAGGTAGCAGCATTATGTCGCCCATCAATGAACAATACAAACTTGTTTATATACTGACAAGTGTAATCAGGTCTGCTGTTATGAACAATAGTGTGGAATTTGGAAATTTTCTGTTTGATCTGAGCCAAAACCTTATGTTTCCCTCTCAGTTGTCCTGCTGCTGCATGGGCTTCCAAGGTCTGTGGATGGCAGTGACTTCCAGAACTGGAAGGCAATGTGTTCTCCTGCCAGTCGCCATGTACAGACCCCCTGTGTGGCTGTGCAGCTTACAGGGAACATTGGTCCCAACTCTTCCAATCCTCCAATATAACAAGGACTTTGTTATATCCTGTTTATAAGCATATGTTGTCCAATATCAAATAAATTAGGACACGTCCATGACAATATATTTTAGAAGTTAGACCCTGGCAGGAGTAAATCTAGGGGAGAATCATAGAATTCCTACAGTGTGGAAACAGGGCCTTCAGTCCAACAAATCCACACCAACCCTCAGAGCATCCCATCCAGACCCATTCCCCAAACCCACCTAATCTACACATCACTGAATATTACGGGCAATTTAGCCTATTTAGCAATCAAACTACCATTTTGTTAATTTCAAAACCTAGCAAAGTATATTGCAAGAGAACAATACTCTCAGCATATAATCACGTTAGGTAACCAATAATTCCATAATTGTTAAAGCAGGAGAATTTGTAGCTGAAATATTTCCGTAAAGTAGAGGTCAGGGAAGATCCATGAAGAGTATTACCTGTGTCTTGTGCTCATTTTATTTTTCTTTATGGTTTCTAAAATGCTTTCCTATGTTTTCTGAGTTGTAACCTTTTGTCACAGACTGTTATTTTTTGCCCTGTTTAGAAAAAACTGTAAATGAGGAAAAAATTGTAAATCTATTAAAAAGCAATAAAGTACTAGCATTATGCAAAGACATCCTGTGATGTGGTGTTATTTCTCCTGGTTATTTTACTAGTTTTCCGATTTGCAAATGTACATCTCAATTAAGGTGTCAGTTATAATGAAAATAGTGGTGCTGTTATCACTGTGACAAAAGATTGTTGGCTGTAGTGCTATACTGCTGAGATTTGAGCATAAAATCAAAACTGACACTTCGGTGCAGTACTAGAAGAGTCCTGCTCTGTGGAAGGTGCATGCTTATGGATAGATATTAAGATCCCATATGATCTCAAAGGAGTTCCTAAGAAGTTGCATGACACTATGCTTATGATAATCAGTACGAGAGTTATCCTCGACATCCAGACTACCAACAATTCCCTAATTAATATCATCAAAACAAATTTCATAGTCAAAATCACAATGCTGTTTGTGGGAGCTTGCTGTACACAATATACTGCTGTGTTTCCTACATTTGCAACAGTGAATACATTTCAACATCACTTCAGTGGTTGAAAAGTGCCTTGAAACATCCTGTATTTAGGAAAGGTGCTGTGTAATTGCAGCAAAGGGAACATCTATCTGTTGATTGGTAGGACTCCTCTGTGTTACAGGTGATAATTGGCAAGTTAAGCCATTAAGACCATAAGCAATGGTCTCAAAAACTTAGTAAAAGGCTGGTCAATCTTGTTGAGCAAGTAACTGTGAGTTGGATTGCAACACAGAAAATGATTTTCTTTGCAGCACTCTTTATTCTAATGATGTGAGCCCTGCCTACATTAGCGATGGGAGTCCAAAGGTGATTGCTATTTACCAAGGGATGATGACTTTGGAAAGTGTGCCAACCCACAGTAAATTTACTCTAATCTACTCTACAATGACTGTCAATGAGAACATTACTGCAAATGTATTCATCTGTCAAATGCAAATTCGGTTGCAAAATACAGATTGATAAAGCCATGGGAATATCCCATGCGTCACATGTCCCAGCTTGTAGTGCCATGCAGCATCAGGTTTAACATTTCAGGCTGTGATGATTTGACATATTTGCAACACAACGTATATTGACATTGGGCTTTTAACGTAGTAATAGGCCCCAGATTGTAAAACTGACACTGAACCATTGATATTAGATCAGATAAGCAAAAGCTTGGTCATAGAGGTGAGTTTGAAGAAAATGTCTCATGAAGGAAAGCAATACAGAGATGTATAGAAAAGGAATATTCCAGAGCAACTGAAGATAGGCACTAGACAATTGAAGACAGTGATGAATGGTGGAGAAATTATCATTTAAGTGCACAAGAGGCCAGAAGTAGAGGAATGCAGATATCTCAGAGGGTTGTGCGTTGAACGAGAGTTCAGGCTGAGCCCATGAGGAATTTGAAAACAAGGATGAGAATTTTAAAATCTGGGAACAAATGTGGGTCAGCAAGCATATGGGCAACAGGAAAAAGATGGCATGCTCAGAGTTAATGGCAGAGTTTTAGAGAACTGTTTTACCTGGAGTAGGTAACCAACCAGGAGAGTTCAGGAATAACAAGGTGTAGAGCTGGATGAACATAGCAGGCCAAGCAGCATCAGAGGAGCAGGAAAGCTGACGTTTCGGGCCTAGACCCTTCTTCAAAAAAATCGGTCTAGGCCTGAAACGTCAGCTTTCCTGTTCCTCTGATGCTGCTTGGCCTGCTGTGTTCATCCGGTACTACGCCTTGTTATCTCAGATTCTCCAGCATCTGCAGTTCCTACTATCCAGAGTTCAGGAATAGTTGGGTTTTGCAATACAAAAGATAAAGAAGGCATAGGTGAGTGTTTCAGCAGCTGAGGCAGGGCTGAAGTTGAGTCATGTTACGTAGGTGGAAATAGATAATTTAGCATTGACATAAATACGAATTTGGCAGAATCAAATGTGACACCAAGGTCATAAATAGAATCACAAAATTTTTACAGTGCAGAGTGAGGTCACTCAACCCATCTTGCCCACACCAGTTCTTCAAACAAGCATCACTACCCAGTGTGAAACTCCTTTATTTTAAAACCAATCCTTTGTACGATATTTCCATACAAATAATCATCCAATGCCCTCTTGAACACCTCAATTGAACCTCCCTCCACCACATTTCCAGTCAGTGAATTCAAGACTCTAACTATGCATTGAGTGAAAAGGTACTTTCTTCACACAACCCTTTCTTCTTTTGCATATCACTTCAAATTTCTGCCCTCTCATTCTAGCTATTTTTATGAGTGGGAACAACTTCTCCTATCTACTCTATCCAAGCCTGTTCATGACTTTGAAAACCTCTTTCAAATATCCTCTCAGCCTTCTTGTCTCCAAGGAGGATAGTCCCAATTTCTTCACCCTAAACTCATTACTGAAGTTTCTCAGTCCTGGAACTATTCTTGTTAATTGCTTCTGCACTCTCCGCAATGCCTTCACCTCTTTTCTATAATGTTGCACACACAAATATACACAATACTCCAGCTGAGATTTAACAAGTGTCTTGTACAAGTTCAACAAACTTGTCTTGTACTCTCTGCCATGTTGATAAAGCCAAGGACACTGTATGCCTTTTAAATTGCGCTTTCTACCAGTCTTACTACCTTAAATGATCTGTGCACATATACGTCCAAGTCCCTCTCTTCCTGCACCTCCTTTGAGATTGTAGCCCCTATTTTGTGTTATCTTCTTTATATTATCAGGAAAGATGTGGAAGCATTGGAAAAGGTGCAGAGGAGATTTACCAGGATGTTGCCTGGAATGGAGGGAAGGTCTTATGAGGAAAGGTTGAGAGAGCTAGGGCTTTTCTCTTTAGAACGAAGAAGGATGAGAGGTGACTTGATAGACGTTAACAAAATGATCAGAGGTATAGATAGAGTGGACAGTCAGAGACTTTTTCCTAGGGTGAAGGTAGCTATTACGAGGGAGTGTAGTCTTAAAGTGAGTGGAGGTAGATATAGGCATTTAAGAGGCTATTAGATAGACATATGGATGATAGTATAAGGTAGGAGTGGAGGTTAGATAGACCTTAGGTTTAAGGTAAAAGTTCAGCACAATATTGAGAGCTGAAGGGCCTGTACTTGCTGTAATGTTCTATGTTCTATGTTCCAATGTCCTCCCAATCAAAGTAAATGAATAAGTATTTAAACTAATTAGTCTTGAATTGTTACCAGGGAGAGAGGTGGAGTTGTAAATTTAGGAACAGATGAAACCTTAAAACAATGGTTTCAATCTTCCTTATATTTATTTGGAAAATATTTTTGCTCATCCATATGGAATGGTGGATAAGCAGTCTAATAATTTACTGACAACAGAGGAGGCAAGTGAGGTAGTGGTGAGGCAGAGCCAGGTGTTGTCAGCATTAATACTTGGGAATATCGGAAATAGGAGCAGGAGTCAGCCATTTTGCCCCGTGACCCTCCATTCAACCATAGCCAATGTTTTCCCTCAATGCCATTTTCATGCACTAATCCTTGATATCTTTAATATGTAGAAACCTGTTGATTGATCTCAGCGTTGGATATATCCAGTGACTGACTCAGGGGTAGAGAATTCCAAAAGTTCACCATACACTGAGTGAAGAAATTTCGCCATGTCTCCATGAAAACCGGACTCATTGGCTCTGGATGACATCACCAGCATCAGATATTTCTATTTCCACAGGGGCAACAGGACATGGTGAGTATTCATAATTTTTTTTTTGAATTTCCAGCACCTGCAGTACTTTGGTGTCAAAATTTAGCGTTGTTTATGGCCTTAGGACATCCCAAAGTGCTTTACAGCCACTTTTATTTTTCTAATCAGAGAAATAACTTATTGATATTCTCATAATCCTCGAGCTGCTTCCACGTGCTGTGATATTGATACCTTACATTCCTTTCTTTCAATAAGTATGATTGAGTGCAATGATTTCATTCTGGTAATAGGCAGTGATTTAGATCATTAATGGCCCCACAGAAATTCCTCTCTCTGTTATTCCTGAGGCTGCATTTACTATCAACACCATGACTGGGTGGTGAAGCCACTGCACACAGGCTATAGCACAACTTTACTGCCAAGATCCTGAATGTCAGCTCAGTAAAATCAACAGTCATTACATCCCAGCAGAATTGACTTCTCAGGTTGTGATTTTATTAACCTCACAGCACTGTATGGCTACAGTATCCGTCCAAGAAGTGCCCCCAAAATGCATTAGAAAACCACTAGCTCAGAGGCATGGCCAGAAGGTGCCCTCGGTAGCTCACCTACCGCCTGACTCGTTGCAGTGAGGGTGGGAGGGAGAGGTGATTGGCAGCCAGTGTTGTAGCTGGGGTGGGGTATTTATAGCCAGCAGTGACGGGGTGGGGGAGTGAGGGTCAGGTGTGAGGGTGGGGGTCATGAGCAGCCAGCAGTGAGGGTGGTGCCAGTGACCAGCAGGGTTGTAGCTGAAAGGCTCTGATGTGGTGGAGTGATGCCATCTGTGCATTCGCAGGAGGCCAGCAGCCATCTTTCCTGGCTGCCCTCGGGGTCAGCAAAACATACTCCATTCGCCAACCATATCTAACAGGAGCTAAAAGATCCGAGGCAGTCAGTTTTGCGAGGTCAAAAATACAGCAATGTGATCATGACCAGATCATCTGTTCTAGTGGTGTCAGGTGAAGGACAAGTTGTGGACAATACACTGGGCTGAACCACACAGCTTCGGCCAAATATTGGACCTTCAACAATTCACCTGAAAAAGCTAACAGAGCTTTGTTTTAATCGTTCAGAAGGTGGCACCTTTGCATGTTGCAGAGTTTCGACAGTACTGCCCTGGAAGCCTTGATATTGTGCCAAAGGCTATGAAATGGGATTTACACTCATTCTCTACAGACTGAGAGCTGAGGAGATACCCACAGAGCCATGGCTGACAGCAATCAAACGTTCATGTACACAAAATTTGGTCTTCAATACTAATTAAGAATAAATGTGAGTACAGGCTCCAACGCCATAAGATGAATTGAAATTGAAATTTACTACTGATGATCAGTTCACACAAATCAGTAAGAAAGGACCATATTCTTGTTGCATTGATTTGAACCAGTTTTAATACAACTCCCAAGCTGGCACTTCAGCATGGTACTAACTACGGTACAGCTGGTGGTGCCATATTGCCAATGAGATGTTAAGGCTTTGTCTACCCTTTTAAGGCAGACATAAAGGATCCTGCTGGAGCCTTATTGGCTGTCCTGCTGACCTCTGACATTTTTTTATTTCAAAAAATATATACTTTATTCATGCAAAATATACATTGACACAAAAGCAGTTTGGTTCTGTACAGTTGCATATCAAGTAAACAAAACAAATGTTGGACTTTGACTCTATCCAAAAAACCAAAGACCTCTCTTACATATACGATACTAATATGTACATATATTTGAGGCATGAGAAGAGTCCAATAACTGAACGGACCCACATTTAACTTCAGCACAAAGACCTCAGACAGTGGTCTTTCCCCACTGCACCTTGGCGGCAGCTGCCCCAAGCTTTAGTGCGCCCCTCAACACATAGTCCTGGACGTTGGAATGCGCCAGTCTGCAACACTCGGTTGGGGTCAACTGCTTGTTCTGGAAGACCAATAAGATTCAGGCAGTCAAAGAGTGTCTTTCACCGAGCCAATGGTTCCCCAGGCGCAGTTGATGTTTGCCTCAATGTGCGTCCCAGGAAAAAGACCGTAGAGCACAGAGTCCCGCTTCAGAGAGCTGTTCGGGATAAACCTCGACAAAAGCCACTTCATCTTGTCCCAGACGTCCTTTGCAAAGGCACATTCCAGAATCTGCTGACCTCTGAATCTTCCCTTGATGCTGGCCACAGAGAGTCAGGCGTTAGCTAAGACATGAGGTCTCTTTCGGAACATGCCTCTGAGTAATTGGCATTTTAATTTGGGACCACCTTACAGGGGTACTTCAGCAATACATTGCTGCAAGATTAATCAAACCACAAACGGAGGTCCTCCTTTTGTCAAAGAATTATTCATCAATCGAGTGCTAAAACAGTTTAGCTGATTATTTATTGCGTTGACGTTTGTGGGAGTTTGCTGTGAATAATTTGATGGTCGTAAATCCTACATCACAATTGGGTCTACAGTTTTAAATTACTTTGTATTGGCTGTGAAGTGCTTTGTGACACGCTGAGGTTGTGAGACACGTTTTACATATAAATGTTTCATTTGTGTGCATTGAGCATCTCGTAGACCAATTGTGCTTAACAGGATCCTTCATGCATTGTTATCCCTACATTACTAAGGAAGAAAAATTCACAAATTCCGTGAGTTAAAATGATGAAAGCTGCAGTCCTGTGACTTTCTGGAACAGCCAGCTGGTGTCTTGTCAGGGAATAAGCAATGTTTGTCTTTGTGAGGAAAACAAAACAGTTCATTATCTTAGACAACAAGGCGTAGAGCTGGATGAACACAGCAGGCCAAGCAGCATCATAGGAGCAGGAAGGCTGACGTTTCAGGCCTAGACCCTTCTTCATTATCTTTCCTGCAATTGTAGAAGAATGGTACCAGTCATTTTATAAGTATTAAATAGAAGAACGCCAAATAAGCAGCTCTTGTGTAAGGCTCTGAGTATATACTTGTGAGGAAAGTTAAATATTCACGCTAAGGGACTGCTTCCTATTGGGATAAAGACAGTTTGGCAAAAGAGATAACAAGGTGTAGAGCTGGATGAACACAGCAAGCCAAGCAGCATCAGAGGAGCAGGAAGGCTGACGTTTCGGGTC
>NC_063358.1:33025575-33093043 GCF_021869965.1 Rhincodon typus | reverse complement strand
TATCTCGCTGAAAAATGATGTAAGGGTTTTCTCCATGCTCTCCTTCCAGCTATCAAGAACATTCAGCCTTTGTAACTTTGTGCGCAAAGGTGAAACGTATTGAAGAAGGAAAATTATTTGGTCTCATCCAAACAGTGAAAAATTCAGTTGGAAATATAACAAATATGAGCACGAAGGAGAACTTATCTGTTACTTTTGGCATAATTTTAGCAATTTGATGTGATTAAGACATTTAACTCATTGACAACAAAATGGCTGGAAGCCATTTAATATTCCTTCTTTTCACCTGTAGTATTTCACTATACCTCACAGTTTCACATGCTTTTTCACCATTCGAAGAACACAACTGCCAAATCTCGAAGAGGATATATTGAAGTCATGAGGGGCATGGTAGGGTGAATAGCCAAGGTCTTTTTCCAAGGGTAGGGCAGTCTAAAACCTGAGGCCATAGGTTTAAGGTGAGAGGGCCAAATTTAAAAGGGGTCTGAGGGGTGACTTTTTCACGCAGAGGATGATGAGTGTATGGAATGAGCTTCCTGAGGAGGTGGTGGAGGCTGGTACAATTGCAGCATTTAAATGGCATCTGGATGGGAACATGAATAGGAAAGATTTAGAGGGATATGTGCCAAATGCTGGCAATTTGGCCCCTTCAGCCTGCTCCTCCACCGAATACGATTATTGATTATCTGATTGTAACCACAAATCTATATTTCCATCATCCCTTGATAGCTTTTTACCCCTTTGCTTACAAAGAAATGGCTCTGCCTTAAAAATACTCTACATGCACCATGCCAATGATTCATGACCCTCTGTGGGAAAAAAAAGACTGTGCAACTCCACTGCTACTGCAAGTCATCCATTTTGTATCATACATAACTGGCTCTGTCTAGAAATTACAATTACAAAGTGCCCCTGCCTGCCTGCCATCCTTCATCCTATAAAAACCTGAGCTTACCTAATGCTCTCACTGCACCCTGACTAATCCTATTCACCTACAAGCCCTGTACTCATTGCCATGTATTAGTTCTAAATCTGGCAATGCCTTAGCTTCTTGTTTTAAAATCCATCCATGGTCTTATCACTCCCAATCTCTTCGAGTACCTCCTCCAGTTTGACAATCCTCTGAGATCACTGCATAACTCCAATGTTGAACACAATTACTGATTATAAGTGCTCCAACATTACCAATGGCACCTTCTGCTGCTAAGCTCTGGAATTCCTGCCCTATACCCCTCTACGTCGCTCTCAACTCCTTTAAGTTATGCCTTTTTTTATCCATTTGTGGGAGGTAGGCATCGCTGGCTGGCCAGCATTTATTGCCCATCCCTTGTTGTCCTTAAGAAGGTGGTGGTGAGCTGCTTTCTTGAACCGCTGGAGTCCATATGTTGTCGGTTGACCCGCAATGCCCTTAGGGAGGGAATTCCAAGATTTTGATCAAACAACACTGAAAGAATGGTGATATATTTCCAAGTCAGGATGGTGAGTGGCTTGGAGGGGAACTTGCAAGTGGAAGTGTTCCCACCAAATACCTGCTGCCCTTAACCTCCTGCATGGAAGTGGTCGCGGGCTTGAAAAGTACAAATTTGACAAAGATCTAGAATTTTTATTGTCCTAATTTTTTTTTATGTGGCTTGATGTTAAAATTTGGTTGATGATATTCATGTAAAGTGCCTTATGCTGTTTTACAGTGATGGAAGTGCTATATAAATGTGAGTTGTGGCTACTTTATATGATCCTTCATCAGTACTGACAAGTCATTTTGTTTTCTTCTTGACCTTAAACATCATTTTTGGACACAAACAATCCTTTCTCAAATGCCCCATCTCTCTTAATTTTTTTTCTCTCTTTCCTTCTCCCTACAGCTTCAAATTTCTGCATCTCTCATGCCTCATTACAATGCTACGGTAGCAGTTTCTGCTTTCTTCCTTATATGCATTCACCAGATTTAACATGGAAAATCCATTCTTTCATCTTATTCCTGCCTTATGGGCAAAGTAGTTTTTCTTTCTATTCATCATTTTCCAAATGTGAGTGTCACTTGTAAGCCATAACCTAATGTCCAAATGCCCTTGAGAGGTTGGTGATGAGCCACTGTCTTGTACGGTTGCAGTCCAAGTGTTGTAACTGTGCCCTCACAGCTGTTAGAAAGATAGATCCAGCAACGTGCCCCAGTGGTGCTGAAAGAATGGTGATATTGTTCCATATCAGGATGGTGTATAACTCAGAAAAACACTTGGATTTATAGTTGTACCATACATCTACTGCCTTTGTCCTTCTAGATGGTATATATTGCAGATTTGGAAGGTGCTTTCAAAGGAGCTATCGTGAATTCTTGTATTGCATATTGTAGATGGCATGCTCTGCCCCAATGGAATGAATGTTGAAGGTGGTGGAAAGTATATTGATCAAGTTGGATGCTTTGCCTTGAATATTGTGGAATTTGTTGAATATTGTTGGAACTGCTTACGTCCAGGCAAGTGGAGAGCATTCTATCCACTGTTCACCTCTGCCTTGTAGATGGTGGACAAACTCTGGAGTGTCAAGAAGTGAGTTACTCAACACAAAGTTCCTAGCCTCTGACCTACGGATATTAAACTTTAATTTACGTGACCAACCCAATCAAGTTTCTGGTTGATAATAATCCTCGTAATGTTGACAGTGAGGGATTCAGTGATGACAGTGCATATGGCATTTGTGTAGTAGACTTGAAATGCAAAAGCCTGGGTTATGTGAAGATTAGTGAGGCAGGTGTTGCACCCATCTAAAGGCATTTAGGACCAAGTTAAAATCTCAATGAAAGGAAATGGGTTGTTACATTTTTGAAGGTCTTTTTTAAAACTGTGCCAGTCCCTTAATTCAAGTTGCAAGTGTCTTAAAATAACCAGATCTGCATCCCAATCTCACCTCCGTCACTCAGTACTAACTGTTTTAAATGCGTAAATGCGCGTTGATACGTCAATGATAAATTGACTAGTTCCTGTTTCCTTTCCTCATTTTCTTTTACCACAGATGTTTCAAGCTGTCAAATTGTGACTGCCTTGTTTGCTCAAGTCAGAGAAACAAAAATTAATGGAAACAGAGTCACGGAGTCACACAGCACGGAAACAGACTCATCCATGCTGATCTTATTGAGGTTTATACAATAATGAGGGATATGGATAGGGTGAATAGCCAAGGTCTTTAAAATTGATAAGTTAACACTTGCAATTAAATGGCAAGTTTTTTCAACCTTATTTTTAACCTTATTATTAACCCCAATGTCCTTTACAATCAACAAAGTGCTTTTGAAATTTATGTACTGATGTAATATAGGAAGTTGGCAGCTGATTTACACATAGCAATCCCCCACAAACAGCAATCAGATAATGAGTTGATCATATTTTGAATGATGGATGAATGTTGGCAATAAATACCAGGTACATCTCCTCCATTCTTCCTCATGAAGTGCCATGGGATTCTGTATGTCTGTCTGAGATGGAGGGCATGGCCTTGTTTTAACATCTCATCCAGCAGACAGCATAGCACTCACTTACACATAATATACTCAACTGTCCAGAGTAGGACATTAAACCCACAATAGACTGACTCTGAGGCAAGAGTGCCATTCATTGAGACATAGCTGACACCTTCAGTTCTTACCAAGTGTTGAATTAGCATGGACACTTTAGACACTTGGCAAATACATGACTGGAAAGAGAAATATCCCGATATTATAGTGAAGGTAGCATTTCACCAATCCTCTCACCAGGAAACTATAGGTTGAATATTTTACTTCCTTGTAGGTCACACAATCCATTCCTGTAGTGCACAACGTTTATGCAAGTTATATGAGCACACCTTTGTTAAAACCTCAAGTTCCATTGTCCATTCTCAGGAGGTAGGGCATTGTCTTGGACTTTGAATTCTACTCCTGCACTTTGTTGGGTTATTTCCTTCATGCTAACTTAACAATAATGTGTTATCTATAGTCAACTTGAGCAGCAGTAACTCTTTGTACCCATGTAGTTAATGCAAGTTATATATCGATGTTTTTGAGAGGTACCAGATGCAAGAAACCTACTTTTAGTTTTATTTCGTTCTTTATGGATAATTAGTATCTTTACTGCCTCTTATCTCCCTGACCAATGAGCATATAAATTAAATAGCTTTGGGCCTTATTACACACAAATTCATTTATGACTGAACATTGCCCTGGGGATTTCCAGAAAATACAGCACAACAATCTATATTTGGATCGGTAAAGGAATACTTCAAATATTTTCAAGAAGCGGCTGTTTTTCTTTCTATAAATGCCATTCTATGGGCCAATTTAGATGCAATTAATGTTTACTTTTGGTTGTTTAGATATTTCTCTCCATACTCTGTGCACTCAGGAAGTTTGGCACCATCCAGGAAAAAGCAGCCCACTTGATTTGGCACCACAGTCACAAACATCGACTGCCTCAACCAGCGACGCTCAGTAGCAGCAGTGTCTATTACCAACAAGATGCACTGCAGAATTTCATCAAAGATCCTCAGACAGCACCTTCCAAACCCACGACCACTTCCATCCAGGAGAACAAGGGCAGCAGATACATGGAAACACCACCACCTGCAAGTTCCCCTCCAAGCCACTCACCGACTTGGAATTATATCGCCATGCCTTCAATGTCCCTGGATCAAAATCCTGGAATTCTCTCCCTAACGGTATTGTGGGTCAATCTACAACACCTGGACTGCAATGGTTCAAAAAGGCAGCTCACCACCACCTTCTTAAGGGGAACTTAGGGACGGGCAATAAATACTGACCAGCCAGTGATGCCCACGTCCTTCGAATGAACAAAAAGAAAATAGCAAGCAGACTATGATGACAGACTGTGCAAGTATTTTAAAATACAGGTTCCTGCCTGTCATTCCCTTCAGTGCTTGTCGCAGAAAAGCATTTCATCATGTTTTTAAAAAAAGGAAGTTCTGTCGACGCACAGCAGGGCAGGCAATATCAGAGGTAGAGAAAATTAGAATTTGAGTGAAAATTTTGTTGAGGTCTCACTGGCCAGCTGGAGATCTGGCGAGAGAGCCACACTGATTCTTCCAGGTGAAGCACACTGAACCACACATCAATCAGACAGTGAGGCCATCGATAGACTTTCACTTGGAATCAGTTCAACAGGAGATTCTGATGAAGGGTCTAGGCCCGAAACGTCAGCCTCTCTGCTCCTATGATGCTGCTTGGCCTGCTGTGTTCATCCAGCCCTGCACCTTGTTGTCTCGGATTCTCCAGCATCTGCAGTTCCTACTATCTCTCTCCAACAGGAGATTCTGCCTGCCAAGAGCTGCTGGCAAATCAGAAGCTGATAGCTCTTGTGTTCAGCAACCACAATGGAGTAGGCTGAGACTGTTGCAGGAAGAGCACGCTCGGAGTTTCACTGGTGTGGAAAGTAATATGTGGTGACGGGAGGAAAGATATTTTTTATCTCTCAGGGTGGAGACCATGGATAGAAAATGGTAGGGGTGCAGAAGCTAGGGCAGGGAGGAGCCTGGCTCCAACCTGGGACTCTGCTGCATTCCCTTGATTCAGGCACCGGGTGCCTTCAATTGGGGGAGTTCCCCTATCCCACTTTAGTGGCAAGCTGCCCACACAGTGTGACAATGTGACGTGCTGCATTGTGACCAGACTGCTTGATCCCAGTGGCATTGGAATGGGGCCCTTAATCGGTACCTAATTGGCCACTTCACTTTATTCCTTCAAAAAGTACCGGTTCTATTTAAAAAAATTTGCCCCCCCCAAACCAGGTTAAATGAACACTAGTTGTCTCCATGTGTTGAGGGGTTTGGACTATGATGGCTTTGTCTTTTTGAGGAGCCATATTGTAACTCAGTGGTAGTGTCCCTGCCTTCTTGACTGAGTGGCCCAGGTTCAAGTCCTACCTGTTCCAAAGGTGTCTAATAACATCTCCGAACAGGTTGATCAGAAAAATAGGTTAATTTTTTTAAAATTTGGTCCAATCAGATCAACAAAGTATGGTCACAAAACTTACCCATGCCTTAAAATAGTGAGTGGATGTCCTCAGTCTGTTTTTGATTTTACAGATAAAATAACTTGTCATGGCAACATCTACTTGATGTTTGTTTGAATGTTACAAAATTATCGCATAGAATAATGTACAAAAATTTTACACTGAAAGATTAAATCTGCATAAAATTTCATAAACGGTTTTAATTGCATTAAGGATGTTATATAAATGTAAATTGTTATTACGGGCACAGCTTATTTAAAAGAGGAGGAATAATTTTCTTGTGGCTGCACTATTAACTAGCATTTGGTTGTTCTTCAAGCTCATGTGAGCTTAATTTCGGCAGGGGCTATTTTCCCTGGAGCATCAAAGGCTGAGGGTTGACCTTTATAGAGGTTTATAAAATCATGAGGGGCATGGATAGGGCGAATAGCCAAGATCTTTTCCCTGCAGGGCAGGAATCCAAAATTAGAGTCCATAGTTTTAAGGTGTGAGGGGAAATATTTAAAAGGGACCTGAGGGGGACAACTTTTTCATGTCGAGGGTGGTGCATGTATGGCATGAGCTGCCAGAGGAGATGGTGGAGGCTGGTACAATTACAACATTTAAAAGGCATCTGGATAGGTATATGAATAGGAAGGATTTAGAGGGATATGTGCCAAATGCTGGCAGATGGGACTGGATTTATTTAGGACATCTAGTCAGCGTGGACTAGTTGGACCGAAGGGTCTGCATCTCTATGACTATGACCTGAACTTTGCAGTAACAATAATGGTGGATCTATAAACATGTTTTTTCTTTATTCATTCACATTATGGGGGCATCACTGACTAAGCCAGCATTTATTGCTTATCCCTAATTGCCCAGAGGGCAGTTAAGTGTCAACCACATTGCTGAGAGCCTGGAGTCACATGTAAGGATGGCAGTTTCCTTCCCTAAAGGGCAATAGTGAACAATCAGCAGTGGATTCATAGTCATCATTAAAATCTAAATTCCAGCATTTTACGTAAAATTAAATTCAAATTCCACCATCCGCCATGGCAAGATTCAAACTCAGGTCCCTAGAACATTATCTTGGTGCCAGGATTAACAGTCCAGCAATAATCCCACCAGGCCATCACCTCCCCCACTAATGGCTTGCCATCATTAATGCTAAAAAGACATTGGAGACCATAGCAATGCTGTAATTTGCAGTAGCAATGATATTGTATCCATAAGCATTGGCCGTCATTATTCCGAGAAATACATTATAGACCATGGCAGTGCTTGACAATATCCTAGTGTGGTCCTTAATTGACCATTTGAGAGGCCAATATTGGAAACAGGGATGGGACGGAAGATTCCTTCTAATGTTCAGGACTGTGAATTCTCATCTTCTGCTCAATGGAACCATCCATTTTATATGGTCCAACAACACAGCATGTAGGGGTAAGACCAGAGTTTAATGTCTTCTTAACGGGACAATGCTCAGTTTTACACATGTGGCATATAAATTTAAAAGTTTCTGATCAGCCAAGACACAGGTTGGCCCATGGAAATGAAAACAAATGTCTCTTGAAATTCATGGCAGAACAGGCAGCAACAATACTGAGCAACACAGATAAATGTTCAATGATATGAAACGTCATCAGACATTGGCTCTCCCTCCAATAACCACCCTAACACCACTGTCCACATTCTTCTTTAAGGTCATATTAGCTTGAAGAACAACCAAATTCTAGTTAATAATGTAGGCACAAGAAAATTATTCCTCCTTGTCAATTAAATAAGTTGTGCCTACAACAACAATTTGCATTAAATAGCGTCTTTAATTGATTAAAACCCCCTAAAAATTTCAAATGGGCCTACTTAGACAAATTAATTTGCATGAAGAGATATTGTATCAGATAGGATAAAACCTGGCTAATGTTTTGTAGCAAAGTACAGGAAGAGGATGTTAGTAGGTAGCAGAGGTTGAGGGAGAGAGTTCCAGGGTATAGGCCCAGACAGCTCAAGGCACAATCACCAGTGATGGAGCAAGTAAAAGCCAGAATGCAGAAGTATCTTGCACTGGAGGAGTGAACAAGTGCCAAAATCCTGAAGGGATGAAAGCTCAAAGATGTTACAGAGATTGCACCATAACAATTGCAATCATTGTTTGGCTGTAACTTTAAGTTAAAATGACTATTCCTTGGATATAACAATCAAAGTTGTTTTATTTCATCTTTTCTGAGAATTGAAAACTTTCCTTTGGAATTTCAAAAGTTATGATTACTATTTAAACACCTTTGGTCTCATCAGATCAGCAAAACAAGGTCATAACACTTGCCCCCACACCTGAAAATAGTGAGTGGGTGTCTTCAGTCTGTTTTTAATAATAATCTTTCTTCCTTTTAAAGGTAAATTGACTTGTTATGATAACAGCTATGTGAAGTCTATTTGAATTTTACAAGATTATCACATGAAAAATGAATATAAATGTTGCATTATAAGATTGTGCAATGGTGGTAAAACCATAAGCATTTGTTGCGCCACTGGAATTGACAGCAGTTTTAGGAGTTTGAGAAATCTGGAAGTCGTTATGTGCAATTCAATTTTGTCCAGAGGGGCCACCCCAGGCTCTCCCTCTTCATCGAACATGCCCTGAAAAAGTATTGGGGACCATTGTTGCTCCATGGCTATGCTTAGCAAGGCACTCCTGTGGTATGATGTTACCTTTTGCAGATGGTATTGGCATTAGTTAGGAGGATTTACAAGGTGAAATTCAACTTGTTTAGCCATGTTATTAACACACATTCCATCAGTTCCTGGATTGGGACTTGAAACTGGAGTTTCTAGTTCAAAGATAGGATATCATGCACTACACTGCAAAACTTCCTCATTATCAGGTTCTAATCAATGCAACTATAAATTGAGGAAGAACATTCTTTTTATGCTGTTTGCCACAGCATAAGTGTTACACTTTGTTTGATGAGGTGTGAGTGGATTTTTAAAGGCTTACCAAGTTCATGACTATTGCTAACTGTGTTTACTAATGCTGAAATGAACTCCACAATTTTTGTTGTTTTTAAAGTGCTTTTTATAGCCTTTTATCTTTAAAAATTATGAGAAGTTATTCTGTGATCTGAACATTTAAACTAAAGGTGAAAACATTCCAACCTCCTGCTTGGCTGGCTTAGAGAATCGTAGGATCATAACTAAAGTTGCTGAATACAAGGAAGTCAGAATCTTTATATAGTTCTGCTTAGGCCCTGCTTCGCTTTGACCATTGCAATCAGTCTGGTCATGAGAAAAGAATGAAAATCTTTGGAGGTGCGGAGAGGATTGACCAGAATGAATCCACGGATGAGAGATTTTTACTATGAAGTTAGGTTGGAAACATTGGAGTTGTTCTCCTTGGGCCAAAAGAGATTGAGGGTAAATTTGCTTAAGGTGTGAAGGTTTTGACATGTTTAAGAAAAGCTGTTTCCATTTGGTGGTAACACACAGGGATTAGAGATTTGAAGAATCCAAAAAAGAGCACTGAAGTTCTGAAAAAGTGTCATATCAGACTCGAAACATTATCTCTGTCTCTCTTCACAGATGTCACCTGCTGGATTTTCCTGTTTTTGTTTCAGATTTCCATAGCGTTTTGCCTTTATTTACAGATTTAAAGTTTGGGACAAGAGGCGTGGGTGTGCGAGGAAGAAATTTGGTGCACAGAGAGAGGTAATGCAGCTGAAGCTCACTGCAGAGACAATGAATGATTTCAGAATGAAATTGAATGACAACTTAAGTGAGATAAACTTGGAGTGCTCCAGGGATAGAGCAGGGGACTGAAGACTCTGCAGGGAGCAGGTATGGGCAGCACGGTGGCTCGGTGGTTAGCACTACTGCCTCACCTTCACCAGTGACCTGCGTTTAATTTTACGCCTTTCTCCCTGTGTCTGCATGGGTTTCCTCCCACAATCCAAAGATGTGCAGGTTAGGTGGATTGGCCGTGGGAAATCCAAGGCTACAGGGTAGGGGGTCTGGGTAGGCTGCTCCTCAGAGGGTGAGAATGGACTCAATGGGCTGAATGGCTTGCTTCCACACTGTAGGGATTGGATGATCTGCTCAGTGGACTGAAAGGTTTGCTTCTTTTCTGTAATAATTTTGTGACAATGACTTTAATGTGATTGGCTGCTTACTGCTTTCTGACATCACTGTTGCAGGACTCCTGGTGAGATCCCTTTGTATTGGTGCCATATTGAAGCCATTGGTAGGAAATTAGAAAGCTACTCCTTACAGACTTATAGATCTTCGTTAGTAGCTTTCTTCAAAATCAGCAGCAAATGCTATTGTTTCACTGCTGATTGCAAAATCTCTGGCAATTTCCAGGCTACAATAATTTGAGTAATGACTGATGCGCTTTGCTCTTCTTTGTGATCATGATGATTATTCCTTAGTTCAGGTGAAATCCTTGAGATTTGATCATTTGGCCAGTGTGATATTGCTGACTGATACACTGATTTTATTGAAAATGTAATCACTTCCACAATAACCATCACTATTTCGCAATGAACTCTATGCTACATGTTGTAGATATTTTAGAATGGTACCGAAAGAAAATTGTTGCTGGTAATCATAATTCAATGAGACAAATATGTATGAATGCAATATTTTCTTTTGCACAGAACGAAGGTGGGGAATAGATAAACCTGTTCATATAAACCTTCAACAGTTAAGAAATGGTATATTTAAGGAAATAAGCTAAGGTTGTTTTTTTCCAGCTCCTTCTTTTCCCTGCTCCTTTATTTAGAAATACAATGAATCAGAGGAGCTTTCTGTATCATAAGGTTTATAAAAATAGTCCACACTATTCACAGTAGGTGCAGTTTGTGGTATTCTAATTTTCTCATTGTACGCAGTGGGGAGAGTAGCAATGACAGTGCTATGAAAAACACTCCACCACAAAATAGTAGCATTACTGCTCTCTAGTGACCTTTGCCCAGTTAATTCCACCTTGGTTTAGAACACAGTCAGCGCTCTGTGTAACCTGCAATTTAAAGAGGATTAGAAGTTTTAAGTGCCCAAAAATGATTATCTAATGAAATGTTATTTACTTATCTACTTCGTTGTATTCATTTTGCATTCCATAGATATTAATGACGACAAATTTGGAAAAGGATTGAACAACTTGAAAGGATTGAATCGAAAAAAAATGAAAGGCCTGTTACCAGTGATGTTCCACAGGGATCGCTGCTGGGTCTTCTTTTGTTTGCTATTGATATAAATGATTTAGATGAGAATATAGAAGGCATGGTTAGTAAGTTTGCAGATGACACCAAAATAAACAGCTATCCAAGATCACAAAGAGACTTTGCTCGATTGGGTCAATGGGCTGAGGAGTGGCAGATGGAGTTTAATTTGGATAAATGTGAGGTATTGCATTTTGGCAAAACAAAAAAGGACATGACTTATTCAATTAAAATTGGGTCTTGGATATGTTGTAGAACAGAGAGATCTAGGGGTTCATGTACATAATTCTTTGAAGTTTGCATCACAGGTTGACAGGGTGGTCATGAAGTTGTTTAATACACTTGCCTTCATTGCTCAGACCTTTGAGTACAGGAGTTGGGAGGTCATATTGAGCTTGTACAGGATGTTGGTGAAGCCTCTTCTGGACTACTATGTGCAGTTCTAGTCGCTCTGCTACAGGAAGGATATTATTTAGCTAGAGAGGGTTCAGAAAAGGTTTACCAGGATGTTGTGGGAATGGAGTGTTTGAGTTATAAGTAGAGTCTGGACAGGCTGGGACATTTTTCACTGGAGTGTAGGAGGTTGAAGGGTGACCTGAAAGATGTTTATAAAATCATGAGGGGTATAGATAAAGTGAATAGCATGTATCTTTTCCCTAGGGTTAGGGATTTCAAAACTCAGGGGCATATTTTAAGGTGAGAGGAGAAAGAGATTTAAAGAAGCATGAGGGGCAGTTTTTTTTTTTTACACAGAGAGTGATTCGTATGTGGAGTGAACTTCCAGAGGAATTTGTTGATGCAGATACTGTTACAACATTTAAAAGACATTTGGTTAACCACATGAATAAAAAATGTTTGGAGAGATATGGGCCAAATGGGACTAGTATAGTTTGGGAACATGGTAGGCATGGACTGGTTAGACGGAAGGGTCTGTTTCCGTGCTGTATGACTATGAATCTATGACTTGCACTGATAGAGCGCCTTTTACTGCCTCAAGGTGTCCCAAATACTTTACAAGTAATGCAGTGAACTTTTGAAGGGTCATCACTGTTGTAAAGCAGGAATTGCACTAGCCAATTTGCACATAAAGCTCATCTGAAAGACAACAGCTCCAACAGTGCAGCATGACCTCAGGATTGCACTGGAGTGTGAGCCTTTATTTTTGTGCTCAGGTTCCTGGAGTGAAATATTGCACAATTTGGACTGTGAAAATTCAGGAAGCCTCCACTTCCCCATGTATCTCCAGAACACAAATCTGCTAAAGGAGCCTGACGGCTCCAAACAGCCAGCCCGTAATTTCCAGAGAGGTTCAACACTTCTTTAAGACAGTGGATTGAAACTCTGCCCACCGTCCTGCTGTCCCAACCACACGGCCGCTTATATGCACTCACTAAATTGAAAAGTATTTAACTTCCTGTTGAAAATGGCAGGCGGGACAGCAAAGGGGATTTCCCCAGCGCCTTCACTAGATAAAAGTCAGACACCTATTTCTAAAGAATAGGTTTCTAAGGGACAAATCTCATGACAATCAGCATGCAATAGAAACATGATCACCATGACAACACTAACGATATATTTCAGAAAGTACACCATTCAAAAAGAAAATACAAACCTCAACATAAATGAGCTGCTGCTGATTTCACCCAACAAATGTTTCAACATCAGTACCTGGGTGTTTGCATGTACAAACTTGTTTGTTACAATTTAAACTGAATTGGTTAAGAAGTGAGTATTTGGAAATACTGCAAGCACCTTTTGTATGAAAGATTTTAAAATTTATTTTCCAGTTTCATAGGAGAGAAAACAGCTCTCCCTTTTGTGGACTCTATAGGGGCATAATTAGACTTGCTAACAAAAGCCAAAAGAAGTGCATCTGCTGTAAATCAGGAACAAAACCAAAGTTGCTGGAAAAGCTCAGCAGCTCCGGCAGCATGTGTGAAGGCAATATCAGAGTTAACGTTTCGGATCTGGTGACCTTTCCTCAGAACTTTGTTTTAGACTTGCTAACAGCTGCTTTTTGGATCCAGAAAGGTCTCTAATGGTAACTGGTTTCTATCAATCACGAATACTCATCTGGTACAATGTATGCCAGATAATGTACCAATAAAGACATTAACCTAGCATTTAAAATCTGTTGGCAGAATGCAGAGCTGACAGACCATGATATTAATCAATGTGTAATGTTGATTTGATGCCAGCACTGCCATTTTGAAATTCCATACTCCAGTTAAATCCTTACTTTAACCTACCATAGTTCTACATCTAATATTTGATTTGATTTGACTTGATTTGATTTACTATTGCCACATGTACCTGGCTACAGTGAAAAGTTTTGTTTTGGGTGCTGCGCAGGCAGATCATACCATACAAAGTGCATTAGGATAATAGAATAGAGTGAAGAATACAATGTCACAGCTGCAGAGAAAATTCACAAAGAGCAAGATCAACATTAAATTTAAAGTTGGAGAGGTCCATTCAAAAGTCTAATAAGAGCGGGGAAGAAGCTGATCTTTCTGTTGGTATTGTGTGTATCCCATCCAAACCCCTCCACCCCACCATCACTGACACCAGCAGCGCTGTTTAAAGGGCAGCTCACCTACAGGTCAATTGTTTGCTTATTTTTCGTAGACATTGCTGCAATTCTACAGATTTTGGCTGCTTTTCAATATGTGTCAGAAGTTTCCATTGTCCTCCTTGTCTGTCTGCTTGTTATCTTGGTGATTTAAAGGCTTCTGAGTGAACAAGATGCCTCCAGACACTGAAGCTTTCTCTTGGCATGACACATAGCATGATGCATGGCTGAGAGAATGAGCAAAAGATACCTCCGAGCAAGTCAAGCTGCGAAAAGAAGGAGAAGGTGAAAGGTTCTCGGTAGCTGACTACATCCATGTCGACTCTTCAGGGAGTAGATCTGGTGAAAAGTTTACTGAAATACTGTGACCCTCTGGAAACCACTTTACAATAACAATGTGAGTTTCCATGGGAACAGGTTAAAATTGCACAGCTGAGTTTCCATTGAGGCTGTCAGCACCCAAGTGGGGGCTGCTTGCGTCATGGTGGAAGTGGGGACATTAACCAAAAGACTCTTCACCACGGTGTCCATCAAGTCATTGTTTGAGAGGATTGGCTCCAAACTGTGCAAAGCTCTGCCCAAATTTAATGCCAGATTCGTTGACACCAAACATTAGCTTTCCAACAGGCTTCCGAATGCAATAATCATTTTAGTTTGGCACACTTATTCACATTTTCACAGAATGAATGCAAATTCCTGTGGATGTTAAAGAGTAGAAATAAAAAAAACAGATAGCACTGGCGAAACACAACAGGACTGGAAGCATCTGTAGACAGAGTAAATGTTAATGGATGGCACGGAGCAATTGGTGGCTGGGAAAAGTCACTGAGAATAAAAAAGAAAATCTGATTCCTGACATGAAGAAAAGTTTATTCCCCCTCAATCCTTCAGAATCTCACCCAACTTAATTCCATGCATATGCATCATTAAAGCCATAAATCACCTTATTCATATGACCCTTTTAATTCTCTATTCCTTCACTGAGAAACTAGAACCCTTACAGTGTGGAAGCAGGCCATTCGGCCCATCAAGTCCACACTGATCCTCTGAACAGCATCCCACCCAAACCCACACCCCTACTCTATCTCTGTAACCCTGCATTTCCCCTTGACTAATCCACTGAGCCTGCACATCCCTGGACACTGTGGAAAATTTACCATGGCCAATTCACATCTTTGGACTGTGGGAAGAAACCAGAGCACCTGGAGGAAACCTACACAGACTTGGAGAGAATATGCAAACTCCACACAGACAGTCGCCTGAGGGAGGAATCAAACCCGGATCCCTCGCGTTGTGAGGTAGCAGTGCTAACCACTGAGCCACGATGGAGGGATTCAATTGTTACCATTCACATTGATACTAATGATATTAAAGGACTAGAAAGAAGATTCTGCTGGAAGATTTTGAACAGCTATATGCTAAATTACAAAGGAAAATCTTCAAGGCAATAATCTCTGGATTGCTACCTGAGTCATGGGCAAACTGGTCAAAAAAGATAAGAACACCAGTAGGCCACCCAGCCCATCGAGCCTGCTCTGCCATTCAACACAATCATACCTGCTTGAACACTTCAATATCTTTTACTCATTCCCATTTTACCAGCCATTTGCCATCAAAATTTATCAACCTCTCCTTTAAATAGACTCAAGACTGTGCTTCCATATTTCTCTGGGGTAGACAATTCTACAAACTCACAATCCCTGTTTAAAAATGTTTCTCTTCTCCGTTCTCAGCAGTATTGTCTTTATTTTTAAAATTGTACTCCCTAGTCCTAAGCTTCCCAGCCAGGAAGAACATCCTTCCTGCATATATCCTTTCTATCCCTATAAATATTTTGTATGTTTGAATGAGATCACCTCTCATTCTTCTAAAGTCAATGGACGATGGAGAATCAGTAGATGTAATATACTTGGATTTCCAGAAGCTATTTGATAATGTACCATGGATTATGTTACTTAATAAGACAATAGCATTGGCATAATATAAGAGTGTTGGAGGTATTATCTTAGTGTGGCTACACGATTAGATAACAAATAGATGACAGAGTGTTGTGATAAGGGAGCATTTTCAGATGGCAACCTAATGGAGTGCTAGAAGGATCCATGCAAGGAACACAATGGTTTACATTATCTTCATGACTTGGAAGAAGCAAGTTAATGTATTATCACCAAGCTTGCAGTTGACACAAAAATAGGTAACAATCAAGACAAAGAATCTGCAGAGTGGTGTAGACAAGTGAGTGGACAAAAGCTTGAGAGCTGGAATGTAATGTGGGAAAATGTGATATTTTGAATTTTGGTAGGAAGAGTGGAGGAACTAAATACTATTTAAATGGAGAGAGAGTGGAGAAAGTAGCAGCACCAAAACATTTGGGATTCCTCATACATAAATCAGAAAAAGCTAATACACAAAGTTCAGCAGGTGAAAGGAAAGGCAAATGGAACATTGTCCTTTCCTTCACAGGGCATAGAGTATAAAAATAGAGAAGTCTTGTAAAAACAAACAGGGCACTGATTAGACCCCACCTAAAATATTGTGCACCATTTTGTTCCCTTCTCTAAGGAAAATATATGACATTGGAGGCAGTCCAAAGAAGATTAATTAGGTTGATCTTGGGTATGGAGGGATATTCCTATCAGGAGAAGTTGAGTAGCTTGGGTTTGAACTCATTACAGTCTGGGAGATTGAAAGGCAACCTCAAAGAAACATATACATCCTCAGGAGCTTGATGGGGTAAATGCAGAGAGGTTGCCTGGAATCTTGGGTTGAGTCCGTGGGCTATGGATAGAATTGTGGCAGAATTGGATGAGATATCCAGTGAGGATCTTCTCAATGTCAGGAATGTTTCATGTCAATTTAAAGCTTTTCACTAGTAATGTGACACTACAAGCTGCCGATAAGAGGGCAATATTGCTTGTTAAATGTTTTGTTGACAGGCCAACTCACCTCATTAATATCCAACACCAAACTCGCCAAATAAACTAGACATCAAGACAACTCAACATGGAAACCAGAGTGAGTATCCGACAGATTCAACTCATTGCTTTCTCCGAAAGTGTAAAGCACTTTGAAACAGTTGGAGTTTTAAAAATATAATTCAGGGCAGTTAGAGATGCCCTACAAATCCTGGCCAGACCAGTGTCTGTTTACATCCCATAAATAATAATTAAAAAATGAACGTTGGCCCAAATCTTAGGTTTTGTTTTGGCTAAATGTCAGTTGTGTTGAGTTTCATGGAGGATTTGTCTCCACAAGGCCTAGCGAAGCTCTTGGCCATATCTTATCAAACTGAACTCATTAAGTATCCGGCCAGTCCCTATGGCACCTTTCTCATCTGAATCCAGCCCTATTCCGACACTTGCCTTAACCGGAACAAGTGTGCTGTGCTGGAATTCATGGAGTGGACCAGTATCCCTGGCATAAGTGACATCATTAAAAGAGTGCACCCAGGCCAGTTCTGTTAAGCTGAAGTGCTCTGCATGATTAACAACATATTCCTGGACACAGTGGAGAAGGCGAAGTTGGTGCCTTGCTTTCCTCCACGAGTTATCTTGAAATCCTTCCACTTTGACCAGCATTTCAGTCAGCTGCTCTAATAGCACCTTGTTTGTGTCACAGTTTGTTTTATAGCATTGCTGTAAAGTGCCTTGGGATTTTGTATTTCTTTAAAGATACTGTATAAATATTAGTTGCTGTTAGTGATGACAGCAGCAAACTACATTTGTGATTGGCAGGCTTATTAAAGATCAAATAAAGCCTTAGTTGGATTGAGTTCAGCATGTCTGGTACATTAAAGAGCCCCATCATCCTTTCCCCATCAATTTGGATATTTTTATTTTAAATTGAAGACTAGATAAATGCAATTAGATTTTTAAAAATCTTTTTTTTGTTTAATGTGACCAAGCTACTTAGGGGTTAGATAGTGAAACTGGGTCATTTGGCCATTAACAAAATGTCAAACAACCACTTTGGATCATTCCTAGATTGATAAAAGTGAGCAGTATAGAAATTTTCTTTAACTTAGTGCATAACCTCAGTTAGACTACATGTGGAAGTATTTTGTACAGTTTTGGGCCCCATAATTTCTAAAGGTGTAGAGAAACTGGTAAAGATACATCAAAGATTTACTAGAATGATGCCAGAATGGAACAGTTATATCTATCCAGAAAACTCAAACAGGCTGGAGTACTACAGTCCACAAAATAGGAACACTGGCCATTGGCCTGATGATATCTTTTAAGAATATCACAGAAGTTGATATGTTAAAACAGAGAAAAGAAATTTCCTCTTGTGTAGGGACACCACAAAGATAGCATAGCTACTAAAATATCCAATAGGGATTTCAGGAGGAAACACTTTTCTCAAAAAGTTCCAGGACTCTGCCATGTCCCAAGATATTGAAAACTTCTGATACACCAAACCGTTGATGGTGCATACGCATCATAGTTCGCCTGTAAACTGCAATATCACAGTCCCCATCAGAGTCCTTTGCAATGAAACGCATGTGTGGCCTGACCCTCTGGTGAACTGTCACCTCTACATCCCATCCCTTTCTCAAACTGCAAAACACAATCTTCAGAAAAATGTTTTTCATTCCTATTCAACACTACTAAACAGCATTAAATAACTGTCATTTTGGTGTGAATGTATAGATATGGATTGCAATCTGGGAGATTTCTTTGTTTTTATTCACTCCTGCCCGTACCTAGTTATCATTGAACTGAGTGGCTTGCCGGGCCAGGAGACAGTAAGGACCGCAGATGCTGGAAGCCAGAGTCAATAAACGTGGAGCTGGATAAACACAGCAGGTGAGACAGCGTCAGAGGAGCAGGAAAGCCAATGTTTCAGGCTGAAACCATTTGTCAGGAGTGGGGAGGGGGAGGGTAGCCCAGAAATAAATAGAGGGGGAGGGGTGGGGCTCAGGAACGGTAGGTGGGATGGTGATGGGGTGGATGCAGATAAGGGGTTATAGTGATTGGTCAGTGGGAAGGGTGGAGCAGATAGGCGAATAGGAAGATGGGCAGGTTAGGACAGGTAAGGGAGGTGACATGGGATAAGGCTGGGGATGGAGGGATTTTGAAGCTGGTGAAGTAAATATTCAGGCCCTTGGGCTGTAAGCTCCCAAGGCAAAATACCAAGGAGGCAATATACTCCAGGACATCCCAGATATCCTTCTACTTTAAAGACCGTAGTTTCCCCCTCCTCTGCGTTTAAGGATGTCCTCAACCACATCTCTCCCATTTCTTGCACATCTACCCTCAAACCCTCTCCCCCCACCAACAAGGATAGAGTCCTCCAGTCCTCATGTACCACCCCACCAATTCCAAATCCAAATCCAACGCATCATCCTCTGACATTACCATCACCTACAATCAGACCCCACCACCAGAAGGATATTCCCTTTCCCACGCCTGTTCGCTTTCCGCAAGGACCAGTTCACTTCGCGACTTGCTCGTCAGCTCTACACTCCTCACCAACCTCTCCACCACACCCGGTACCTTTCCCTACAACTGCAGGAAGTGCTACACCTGCCCCCACACCTCCCCCAAGGACCCATAAAATCCTTCCAGATCCAGCAGAGATTCACCTGCAGCTCATCCAACCTGATCTATTGTATCCATTGCTCCCAATGTGGTCTCCTCTATATCAGGAAACCAAACGCAGACTTGGGGACCAGTTCGCGGAGTATCTGCACTCTGCACACAACAACCAACCTGACCTTCCGGTTGCCATCCATTTTAATTCCCCTGTTACTTCCCTGGCGACATGTCCATCCTTAGCCTCCTCCACTGTCAGAGTGCGGCCAAATGTAAAATGGAGGAACAACAACTGATATTTTGCCTTGGGAGCTCACAGCCCAATGGCCTGAATATTCACTTCACCAGCTTCAAATTCCCTCCAATCCCCAGCCTTATCCCATGTCCTGCCTCCCTGACCTGTCCTAACCGGCCCATCTTCCTACTGACCTATCCGCTCCATCTTCACTGATCAATCACAACCCCTAACCTGCATCCCACCCATCAACATCACACCTACCTTTCCCCAGCCCCACCTCTCTCCCTCTATATTTATTTCTGGGCTGCCCTTCCCCCTCCCTAGTCCTGATGGAGGCTGGCTAGACCATTTCAGAGGGCAGTTAAGAGCTAACTGTGTTGCTGTGGGTCTGGAGTCATATGTAGGCCAGACCAGATGAAGATGACAGATTTCTTTCCCGGTGAGGCAGCTGGGTTTTTATCAACAATAGTCTCATGGTCATCAGTAGACTCTTAATTCCAGACTTTTTGTTTTAATTGAACTTCAATCCCACCATCTGCTGTGCCAAGATTCAAACTCAGGTCCCTAGAACATTAACTAAGTTTCTGGATTAATACTGTAGTGATAATGCCACTGGGCTATCTTCTCCCCACCTATGACTGCATTTAGCCTGTTTACTTAGCTTGGAACGATAGTCCCTTAATATTGTTCTAAGGAGTAGAAGGGGCGGCATGATGGCTCAGTTGTTAGCACTACTACCTCACAGCACCTGGGTTCGATTCTACCCTCGGGCAACCGTCCGTGTGGAGTTTCCGCATTCTCCCCGTGTCTGTGTGGGTTTCCTCTGGGTGGTCCGGTTTCCTCCCACGGCCCACAGATGTGCAGGTTAGGTGGATTGGCCATGCTAAATTGCCTATAATGTCCAGGGATGTGCAGATTAGGTGTGTTAGCCATGGGACATGCAGGGTTATAGGGAAAGGGTAAGGGGTGTGGGTCTGGGTGGGGTGCTCTTCGGAGAGTCGGTGTGGACTTGATGAACTGAAGGGCCTGTTTCCACACTGTAAGGATTCTGAGTCAATGAGTACAATCTGATAAAGTTGCCCAACAGGTAATTTTTAGATCCATACCGAACGTTTAAATGTGATCGAGCCCATGATATGATTACCAGAAATTGCTCTATGTCAAATTGCAATACTTCAGGATGTTCATCTTCTCAGGAGCATTTTTTGAGCGAAATCTATGTTAGCAAATACTTTAACTTTAGTTGTTATGAATCGAATACAATGTGTTTTATCATGGTATTGTGCTGGCTGCAAAGTTTCAACAAAACTGTACATTAACATTAGTTAGTAACCATTCACTAAGGTGGCTTTTACTCCTGCCTTTTCTCAGCCTACTTCTCCAAAACCGCATGATTTAAAAAAAGGTAAAAAATTGCTGCCAGTTCTTTAAACTGGTTTTACTGGTCTTTTTAATCTGCATTCTTTGGTAAGAGGATATTTCTGCAGTAACAAATTTAATTTCGTCTCCTAATTCACCTGTTAATCTGCTTGTCAAAACATAGCAAAAAGATTTTTTACACAAATTCACTCAACCATTTAACAAGTAATTTTACACAAGTTGCACCGCTATAGTGTCACAATTCACAAACCTGTCTAAATCTCATTTCAAGCTTGCCTTTAAATACAATTAGCTATAATCAGAATTATATCAGCTGGGAGAATTCAGTGGATTTTTTCCAAGAGTGTAATATAGCCGAGTGCTGTATAAGATAAAGGTGCATGTTGTTACAGGCAATGGATTGGCATGGATCAAGGATGGATGAGTGCTTTTCAGATTGGCGATCAACAACGAGTGGTATGCCTTATGGATCAGTGTTGGGACCGCAATTGTTTACAAAAATTATATTGAAGATTTGGAGTTGGGGACCACATGTTGTGTGTCAAAGTTTGCAGATGACACTAAGATGAGTGGTAGAGCAAAGTGTGCAGAGGATGCTGCAAGTTTGTAGAGGTTATAAAGATAGTTTAAGTGAGTGCGCAAAAGTCTGGCAGATGGAATTCAATGTTGATAAGTGTGAAGTCATCCATTTTGGTAGGAATAACAGTAAAAGGGACTATTACCTGAACAGTAAAAAATTACAGCATGGGCTGAGCAGAGGGACCTGGTGCATGGATTGCAGAAGGTTGGTTTGCAGGTGCAACAGTTAATTAAGAACGCAAATGGAACTTTGTCCTTCATTGCTAAAGGGATTGAGTTTAAAAGCAGGTAGGTTATGATGCAGCTGTATAGAGTGCTGGTGAGGCTACACCTGGAGTACTGTGAGCAGTTTTGGTCTCCTTACTTCAGTAAGGATGCACTGGAACTGGAGAGGGTGCAGAGGAGATTCACTATGTTGATTTCCAGGGTTGAGAGGGTTGGTTTATGAAGAGAGACTGGGATGAAATTCATTGGAATTTAGAAGAATGAGGCGGGATCTTATAGAAGCATATAAAATTAAGAAGGGAAGAAATAACATAGAAGCAGGGAGGTTGTTTCCACTGGAGGGTGAAACTAGAACATGAGGGCATAGCCTCAAAATTAGGGGGACCAGATTTAGAACTGAATTAAGGAGGAACTTTACCCAAAGGTTTGTGAATCTGTGGAATTCCCTGCCCAGTGAAGTAGTTGAGGCTTTCTCATTGAATGTTTTTAAAGCTAAGATAGGTAATTTTTTAAATAGGAATTAAGGGTTATGATGAGAGAGTGGGTAAGTGGAACTGAGGCCACGAATAGATCAGCCATTATCTTATTGAATGGTGGAGCGGGCTCAATGGGCCAGGTGGTCTACTCCTGTTTCTTATGTTCTTATATCACGGCCATTACCCAATAAAATTGAAGTATATTGTCCTGAGGAGCTGCATGGCATCCTTCTGTTCCTACTATCCTACAAGATGGAACCCTCCATTTTGTTCCCCAAATCATAATTCTTGTACACTACTTCCTTACCCCCAAGGTGAAAGCTCACATTGTCTAGGCTAAAATTCCTCATATCATAAATTCTGAAACTTCCTGCGTAAAGTTGTTCTCCTTTCTCCTTATTAGGAATATTCTACTTACAATCGGCTTCTTTGATCAAGCGTTTAGTCACCTTTCCTGTTCTTTCTGAATCAGTCCAATATAAAATTTTGTCAGATTCTGTAAAACTCACCCTTGGCCCCATTTTGCTGCATCAAAAGTGCTATAGAAATGCAAGTTGTTGTTGAAAAAGACTGGACCAGCAATGAACCTGTTTGCCTATGAATGTAAAGTCTCTCACAAACTAATTCCCGATCCCATTAATGCCACAGGGTAGATGTTATGGGAAAGAACAACATCTAACATAACAAATGTGTACAAACCATGGGCGATCAGGATTTAAACTGCGCTGATGTTTGCTTTTTAGTTTGTTTGAGTGAAATCATTGCTAGTTTTATGAACACATTAATAAAACTATTGGTTTTAAAATGCCACTGTTGAAATGTATTTTTACATTTTGCCTCATGTTACTCTGCACTCTCTCATCATGATTGTGTAGTGACTGTCAGGCAATAGACCTTCATTTTTGACAGTTCGTTGACATGACTTGGGAAGAGTTTGCACCTGCCTGGAAAAGTAGATATTTCTGCACCAGACTATTCAAGTCTTCTCCTGTCAGACCTCTCCCAAGACAAAGACATAGATCAGAATTGTCAGAACAGGATCCATTCAGGCAATGCTTCAAAAATCAAGTCACCAATTTATTCCTGGAGCATCGGAGGCTGAAGGGTGACCTTAAAGAGGTTTGTAAAATCATGAGGAGCATGGATTGGGTGAATATCTAAGGTCTTTTTCCCAGGTAGACGAGTCCAAAACTGGGGGGCATAGGTTTAAGGCGAGAAGGGAAAGATTTAAAAGAGTCCTAAAGGGCAGATTTTCCACACACAGGGTGTTGTGTGTATGGAATGAACTGCCAAAGGAAGTGGTGGAGGCTGGTACAATTACGACACTTAAAAAGCATCTGGATGGGTATATGAATAGGAAGGGTGTAGATGCATTTATGCCAAATGCTGGCAAATAGGATTAGATTAATTTAGGAATATCTGGTCGACATAGACGAGTTGGGCTGAAGGGTCTGTTTCTGTGCTGTACAACTCTATGATTCTAATCAGGATTCTGGTTTTCAGGCTAGGCTTTCCAGTTGATTAAATTTCATTTGGTGTTTTACTTACGGAGCTTTGAATATGAAAATAACAATGCTTAAAACAAATTTTCCGTTGAATAACAGTGGCTAGTGTCTTTGGCATTTTGCGGACTACTTTAGCCCCTTGTGCAAATATTCTAATACACGTGTATACCCCTGTCAAACACTTGATTTCTACCTCATCCATCTGAAATGCCCTCCAACCTCTGCCACCCATACACCCACTTCCCTTCCCTACTTTCATTCTCTGCAGCATACCGTTCTCAATCACCTAAAACATTCAACCGTGCTTGCTGTCAACATCCTCTTCTGCCATAGATCTGATTGCCCTTAGCTGTCCCAACTTACCTCTAACCCCTCCCTATGTGTCCTTTGACACGCCCACCACTATGTCAAAAGCAGAAAACTCAACTGTTTCAGTTTCATTTCCAAGCACATATGACCATCAATTCATTTACTGGAGATTTCATTTCTGACATTTTTCCTGTCCCTGCTGCCCAAGTCCTTTTCAACAATCATTTGCAGTTCGATAGCACCTTAGACATGGTAATATGGACCAAAGCCAAGTTTTACAGAACCTGACAAAATTTGACATCTTACTGATTCAGAAAGTTTAGGAAAAGTAATCAAATACTTGACATCTCACTACACTACACTGCATCACCAATCATTGGTTGAATCTATTGCAAACAAGCATCCCTCTATTCTCCACCTCACCTTGACTGACTACACAGATATTATGAATCTTGCTTAAAGTTGTCTCCCAGTTATTCCCAATGTTTGAGCAGTCCCCAAGCATGGTAGTGGTTCCACATGTCTCGTCACTGAATACCATTTCAATCTCTTCCTCCATTCTCTATGAGTTCTCCTTCACTCTGTCACTCCTCTACAATCAGCGTCTGCCTGTGGCCCCTTTTAAACTATTTATTCTCCATCAATCAATCTCCCAAGTTCCAATATGAGCTTTTCTCATAAAACATCCTTCCTGTTCTCCTCCAGGCATTTTCCACATGTATGGTCAGTGATGTTAACACTGACTGCAATTCTCCTTGATCGCTTCCGTTTCTCCTTCCTGCCCTCACCTCACAGAACAATTTCATTATACAATTAGGTGAGGTGATGGCCTAGTGGTATTATCACTGGACTATTAATCCAAAAACTCAGCTGATATTCTGGGTTCAAATCCTGCCATGGCAGATAGTAGAATTTGAATTCAATAAAAAGAATCTGGAATTAAGAATCTGCTGATGACCGTGAAACCATTGCCGATTGCTGATTGTCAGAAAAACCCATCTGGTTCACTAATCCCTTTCAGGGAAGAAACTGCCATCCCTACCTGGTCTGGCCTACATGTGACTCCAGATTCACAGCAATGTGGTTGACTCTTAACTGGCCTCTGGGCAATTAGGGATGGACAATAAATGCTGCCCAGACATTGACACCCTCTTCTCATGAACGAATAAACAAAAGATCACTCCCAGCGCCCTGTAGGCTTGTCAAGCCATGACTTGTCAGTGATATCAGAACAATCGTATAATCCCCCAGGATCAGGAAACAAAGGTGTCAACATTGTACAGTGATGGCATAGACTTCTTAGAAGAAAGATCATATCAGCACATTGAATAATAGATTCCACACTAATAATATGGTCGTTGATGATTGGCAAAAACACAATATCTGAACCATTCAAACATGATAAAGGTTTATATATGATTATCTGGGAATTCTTATATAGGTGGGTCTTTGATTTTCAATGCTGTGAAGGTCTCATTATTTTTTAAGAAAGGGTCAGAAAGTTATTTGGTACAGTGAGCTGAAGGCAGCATATCCAAGTAACCTTGTGACTTAAGTTAAATTACTCAACAAGCTACCTTGTGAGATATTGCTCCATATTACTGACTTGAGTCTTTTTCACTTGCAGATGCCCATAGGCCACAACAGACTGCGTTCAGAAGAAAATATCTATACCGGGACAAGGATAAATAAGTTTCTTGGCAGTCTCTGGGCCAACAGAGCTAGAAAAAAGCCTTAAACTCTTTTAACAATGTTGTGGGTAAATTATCACAAGCTACCTTTAATTCAGCTACTTATTAAGAAATCTCACAGACAATCAAATACTGAAACAATTGTTTAAATATTATTGCATGTAGCAACCTAATTAAGAGCTCTTAAGTAAGCATGTTAAGCATCAAAATGCAATTTGGCTATTACCCAATTAATGGTGGAATTTAGCTACAATTCCGACCAACAATGTCTGTTTCTGGATGTCCAGGGTTCAATCTTTGTGCAGTGTTGTTCCCAGGAGTTCTGCTCCTGAGGAATCTGGGCTTAAATTCTAATACAACTCTTTTCCTTCCTTCAAGTTTGTGGTGTGACATTACTGATGATCCTCTAGATTCTTTTGCTCACAGTATTGCAAGTCTGCAGCTTGCCTTCTTATCAGAAGTACTTTCTTTGTTCTTTGTTACATTTGGCTTTGACTGCGTGAATGCACAACTTTTCTGCAGTTAACTCCTTAAATTCTTCTGCATTTGTCCTTGTAGCGTAAGATAGCCAGTTATCAAGCAGGTGTTAAAACAGTGTTGTTTACGACTAGACTTCTTCTTCTGCCAGACATAGCTAATTGTGAAATTCCTGCATAACAGTTTGTCCTTAACAGTTTATTCCAGACAGAGTTATTGCTGATCCTTTCAATCCATGAACATTATTGCAGTTCTGATGTTTACACTATCACTGCAGTCCCGCAGGCACGGCTAGAACAAAAGCTCTTAGATTTTCTTTAAATTCAGGAAGAAGAAGTCAGGAATTAGCCTTCTGTGTGCTTTGGGGAATTACAGAGAGAATCACATCAGGTGACTGTAGCTGAAACGAACCTTGCAAACCCATCAGTTGAGTAAGGAATTTTAAAGTGATGATACTTCACTGGGGTTGAGTGATAGGAAAGAAATAAGAGTTGAATGTTTCTTTCTACTGTTTAAGAGAAGATCTTTCAAAAATGTCTCATACATAGCTGTCTTTTTTTCTCCCTTTGTGTAATAAATTTATGTATTTTTGTTATACAGTGTACTGGCAACGTCTTGTGAATATGATCAGTGAGTAACTACCAGAATAAACAAATTTAAGAAATAAAACCTATGGTCCATCAAGTCAAGTTTTAATCTGGACTTTGCCTTATCCAGTACTATCATCAGCTGGGATTGTAACACAAAGAACAGAAAATTGCCTTCAGCATACATTGATAACATAGTCCTTATTAACTCTGGCAAAAGGATAGACCTCACTTCATTGCTACTCCATCATGCTTTTCATTACAGTCATGAGGGATGGTCTTTTGGCTTTGTTTTTCTGGTGGAGAGGGGGGGAATAATCTGGATGTTTCTTTTTCTTTTGGCTGTTTCTTTTATCTATGTTTCCGTTTTTAATTCTGTTATTATGATTGGATCTCATTGAGTATGCGTTCCCTGATTGGGACTGTTAATCTGGGCCAATTGGAAATCCTGGCTGACAGATATAAATAGAAGTCTTAGTGATTCTTCTCACTCTGGGACTAGCTCTGAACTGGCTTGTCAGAGTCCATGTACTGTGCATGTGTGAATAAAGGCTGACTTGGTGACAGGATACTGGTCACCGTGAAGTTATTTCACCTGCCTTTTGTATACTAAGATGGTGCAGGAGAATGGTCACCTTGTACACTTTTCACCAAACTTCTGTATTCCTGTACTCAAGTACACGTGTCAATAAAATCTAAATCTAAAAAAAAAATCTACGTTAAATGATAATATGACCTCAGGAAATTTGGTTTGAGGGTGAGCAGATTCAATGGCCTGAATGTTACTACTTTCATTCTGAATCTTGAAAGATTTATTGCTGGTTTCTATGACAATCTTGGATCCTCCACTCTAGGGGTCAGAATTTTTGAGTGCTCTTTGTGAGCCATGCTCAATTGCTATTTTGGAGATCCATTATTTTAATTCCAAGGGCTTGTTTCTCATTCTCACCAATTCCTTTAAAGGAAGATGCAGTCATGTGACAACAATACCTTCTGCGTTGATGTTGAAATTTTTGTTTTGTTTTTCTACAAGGTGGCGCAAATACCAGAGATTGCATCAACATATTTATTATTAGATGTTCTAACTTGAAATCTGTAACCAGATGTTTTTCTTAAGTTATGACAAACAAATCTCCCATATTATGTTTCCAAAATGGGATAATTAAAGAATCCGAACTGATGCAGTTGACATTGAGTGTCTCAAATTTAATAGATGATAAATCAAGGCTGGAGCTTCCAATTGAAAATCTGACAACTGTTTAAGAATTAAGTGAATTCCAAATGTTTTATCAACCCACTCATTAGACAATTAGATAATCTAATGTTGCCTTTTCCTTATGCAATCCAACAATAATCTACATTGAACAGGTATTTTGTGTCAGTCTTCACAGTGGCGAACACAAATAACTTTTAAGTAATTGATGACAAAGAGACTAAGGTAGGTGAGGACTAGAGACGATCATTATCACAAAAGAGGTAGTGGTGGGCAAGCTAATGGAGTTAGTTAAAAGTAGACGAGTCTCCTGGCCTTGATGGAATGCATTCCAGGGTGCTAAAAGAGATGGCGAGATTATTGGCAAATGCATTTGTGGTAATTTTCCACAATTTGCTGGACTCTGGGGCAGTTCCAGCAGATTGGAAAACAGCCAATGTGACACAATGTTCAAAAAAACAGGTAGACAAGAGATGGGGAAATATTGGCTCGTTAGCTTAACTTGTGTAGTGGGGAAAATGTTTGAATCTATCATCAAGGAAGAATTAGCAAAGATAGAAATTGTCCCATTGGGCAGCTGCAGCATGGTTTCGTGAAAGGCAGGTCATGCTTGACTAATTTGCTGGAATTCTATGAAGACATTATGAGCTCAGTAGACAACGGGAACCCAGTAGATATGGTGTATCTGGATTTCCAAAAGGCATTCGACAAGGTGCTACACAAATGACTGCTGCGTGAGATAAAGGTGCACAGCGTTACAGGCAATGTATTAACATGGATCGAGGAATGGTTAACTACAGGAAGCAAACAGTGGGGATAAATGAGTGTTTTTCTGGTTGGCAATCAGTGACTAGTGGTGTGTCTCATGGATCAGTGTTGGGACCACAATTGTTTACAATCTACATAGATGATTTGGAGTTGGGGACCATGTGTAGTGTGTCAAAGTTTGCAGATGACACTAAGATAAGTGATGGAGCAAAGTGCGCAGAGGACTCTGGAAGTTTGCAGAGGGATATAGATAGTTTGTGAGTGGGTGAATGTCTGGCAGATGGAATTCAGTGTTGATAAATGTGATTTCATCCATTTTGGTTAGAATAACAGTGAAAAGGACTTTACTTGAATGATAAAAATTTGCAGCATGCTGCTGAGCAGAGGGACCTGGGTGTCCTTATGCATAAATCGCAGAAAGTTGGTTTGCAAGTGCAACAGGTAATTAATAAGGCAAATTGAATTTTGTCCTTCATTACTAGAGGGATTGAGTTTAAAAGCAGGGAGGTTATGTTGCAGCTGTATAGGGTGCTGGTAAGGCTGCTTGAGAAAGGACACACTGGCATTGGAAGGGGTGCAGAAGGTATTCACTTGGTTGATTCCAGGGCTGAGAGGGTTGACTAATGAGGAGAGGCTGAATAGGTTGGGATTATATTCATTGGAATTTAGAAGAATGAGGGGGTATCTTATAGAAACATATAAAATTATGAAGGGAATAGACAAGGTAGAAGCAGTCAGGTTGATTCCAGTGGCAGGTGAAACTAGAACAAGAGGGCACAGCCTCAAAATTAGGAGGAGCAGATTTAGAACTGAATTGAGAAGGAACTTCTTCACCCAAAGGGTTATGAATCTGTGGAATTCCCTGCCCAGAATGTAGTTGAGGCTTCCTCATTGAATGTTTTTAAAGCTAAGAGAGATAATGGTTGGAACAGTAAAGGAATTAAGGGTTATGGTGAGAGGGTGCGGAAGTGGAGCAGAGGCCACAAAAAGATTAACCTGGATCTTATTGAATGACAGAGCACGCTTGAAGGGCCAGATGGTCTACTCCTGCTCATGATTCTTATGATCTTATGTACATATTATCACACTCCACCAGAATTTTATACTTCTAAGGAATAAGTTTTGCATAATCACTTATTGATTGCTACAATGCATTACAGAATGCCTAGACACATCAACTACACATTCCTGTTTATTGTCCCTACATTACAACTTTTCTTTTGTCTCAGCAATTGTGTTAATAGCATCCCCATCACCATCGGGTTAGTCTTGGGCTCAACACCAAGCTTGCCCACTCTCACCTCAGCTGAGGATCAGGGACTAGCAACAACACCACCAACCCAGTTGAAACTCTGGTTTGCAATCAGCACCATCACTGCCACCCTCTAGCTAAGGCAATAGGCCTGGAACCAATGGGCACACAGGCTGTGTGAGACCTCACCTGGACCTACTCCGGCCTGGATGTCTCTTTCATGTAGCTGTCCCCAGAATAACTCCTCCTTTTATAGTTTTCCGCTTTCCCGCTCTGGCTGAACATCCAATCAAAGGTTCTGTGGCTTGAGATGCAGCCAATGCAAGAGACAGGAGTCTTGTGATTGGAACAACAGGGGTGAGTCAGAACCTGTGATTGGAGGAACATGAGTGAGTCAGAACCTGTGATTGGAGGAGCATGAGTGAGTCAGAACGTATGATTGGAGGAGCATCAGTGAGATTGAATCTGTGATTGGAGGAGCATGAGTTAGAGAGAATCTGTGATTGGTGGCAGTTCCTGACAGATTCTGTCCCTTGAAAGTAGAAGTTTTCTGGTTGGCTGCCTTCTTGATTGATTTTTTTTTCCCTGGGACAAAATTAGCCCCAAATATTTTAAATGCTGCTGTTCTCTTGTGAGCTCATTCATGAAAGAGTCTCAATTGAAGAGGCTTACTCTGTTGCTATTATTATATTTCTCCAGAGTGATCCAAATGTTTTAAATAATATTTTAGGGCTTCATAATTGTGATTTTACTGCGATAAGACCAACCTATCCATTTTGAAGAGATACAGGAATAGTTTGGCAATAAGGAAATGAAGTTAGAAAATGTTAAATATGTTTCTTGCTTTAACCTGTTCTGAGCATTGTATGAGTGATAAGCATTAACTGTTATGGCCCACCCATGTCACCTTATACCATTAGCTCTGGTGAAATCATACAAAGGTCCCTGGTGAGTCAGTGTGCTGAGTTATGAATTAAAAGTTAAATATACGCAAATTTCAGGCTGCTCCTTCACAATTTTAAAATACAAGGCAAAATATTACATGATATAAAAATGTACATGAGTCAATTGAATCAATTGGTTCATGCCTGCGGTTATGCTCCACAAGAATCATTTGTTTCTTCCACCTTCAGATTTCAATCTATCTTTCCCGTAAACAAGTTAAAATTATTTCCTCACTTATTCGTGTGTCAGCAAGTTCCACATTCTCACAGAGTAAGGAGTTTTCTGCTAAACAATTTTTTGGATTTATTGGTAGATGTCTTGTGACTTGTAATTGTGGACTCACGTGGGGAAAGCCAGGATCCAGCTGTGAAGACCAGGTAAGCTGGGGAGCCTGTTCTGGTTAGCTCAGTTAGTTGGATGGCTGATTTGTAATGCAGAATAACATCAACAGCCCAGGTTCAATTCGAGTTACCGACTGAGGTCAAAATGAAGTTCTACCTTCTCAATATCAGCCCTCATGTGAGGTATGGTAACCCTTAGATTAAACTCTCCCCTAATTGTTTTTCCTTGCTTTCAAATGTGAGAGTGGCCCTCCAGGCTATGGCTTTACTTTAAATGAGCTTCTGACTCTGCTGATCTTACAGGCAGCGAATTCCCAACACCAACATTCTCTCTATTTTTACTTTCTGACTGTCCATGACTGGAGGTAGATATTCATAGATCTTAGAATCCCTACGGTGTGGAAATAGGCCCTTCAGCCCAACAAGTCCACACCAACCCACAGAGCATCCCACCCAGACCCATCCCCCTATAACCCACCTAATCTACACATCCCTGAACACTACGGGCAATTTAGCATAGCCAATCCACCTAACCTGCACATCTTTGGACTGTGGGAGGAAACCAGAGCACCCGGAGGAAACCCACGCAGACACGGGGAGAATATGCAAACTCCACACAGACAATCACTCGAGGGTGGAATTGAACCCAGGTCTCTGGCGCTGTGAGGCAGCACTGCTAACCACTGAGCCACCGTGCCACCCCATACTAAGCTTAGGGGGAAAGTTGCCGATGCAACATAAAGAGAACATTGGCAACTATTCTCTGAGTGAAAAAGTTTCTGCTCAAATCTCCACTGAGCCTTCAATATCTTACCTTAAACACATGCCCCTCATCATTGATCCTTATACAAATGAAACATGTGCCTTCCTATTCACCCTCAGTACACCCCTAATAATCTCTTTTTTTTATCTTGATCAGATGCTGTCTCAACTCTCGCTGCTCGGAGAATAACAACCCAGTCCAACCAATCTTTCTTCACAGCTCAGACTCTTCATCCCAAGCAGTATTCTGGTAAATCTCCTCTGCACGCTTTCTAAAGCAATCAAACCCTTCCTACAGGTAACAAGGTGTAGAGCTGGATGAACACAGCAGGTCAAGCAGCATCAGAGGAGCAGGAAGGCTGACGTTTCGGGCCTAGACCCTTCTTCAGAATCCTTCCTACAATTTGACGAGCCAAAGTGCACATAGTACTCCAGCTGTGGCCTAACCACATTTTACAGAGTGCCAGCATAAGCTCCCTACGATTGTGTCCTAAGCCGCCGCTTTTAAAGGCAAGTGTCCCTTATGCTTTCTTAACCACCGTAAACTAGCTGCCCCTGCTAGCTTCAGGGATCTGTGGATATGCAAACCAAGATCCCACTGATTTTCACCTACTTCCCAAGGCTCTACCCTTGCCTTATTGCCCCACTCCAACTGCATTAGCTCATGTTTTTACAGTTTGAATTCCATTTGTCACTAATCTGCCCACCTGGCAAGTTTACATCTACCCTTCTCATCATTTATCACTCTTACCAATTTTCCTGTCTTCTGTGAACATTATGATCATGTCCCCTACATTTAAGTCCCAAATCATTAATGTACACCACAAATAGCAAGGATCCCAGTGCCAATTCTAGAAGAACACTGAGAATTTCAGTCTCAGAAACATCCATCCAACATCACCCTTTGCTTCTTATGTCTCAACCAATTTTGGATCCAACATGCCATTTTACCTTTGATCCTGTATACTCTTGCCTTCTTGAGCAGTCTGCGATAAGGGAACTTATTGTAAGCCTTGCTAAACTCCATATAGACCACGTAGAATGCATTCCTCTCATCGAAAATCCTACTCACCGCCTTGAAATATTTGATTAAATTTGTCAAATACAATTTAACTTTAATAAATTCATGCTGATTATTCCTGAATAATCCATGTCTCTCTAAGTGCAGACGTCGTCCATCCCTCAATTGTTTCTAATAACTTTCCCACTGCTGCAGTTAGACTGACTGGCCTGTAATTTCCTGGTTTTTCCTCTTCCTCCCTTTTTAAATAATCAGACAACGTTACATTCTTCCAGTCTTCCGGCATCCCACCTGTGGCCAGAGAGGATTTGAAAACTTCTGCCAGAGACCCTTGATATCTCTTCCCTTGCCTCCCTCAACAGTCTGGCATACAATCTCAGCCTGGCCTGCAAGCCTATTCATCGTTAAGGATGCCAAACCTGCTTATAACCCCTTTCTATATTAATCTCTTCCAATATTTCATAGTCCTCCATCCTGATTTCTACATTGTCCTTTACCACTGTGAATACCAACCCAAAATATTCACTGAGAACTATGCCCACACGTTTAGGGTCTAGATACAGATTATCTTTGTAGTCTCTTTACAGGAATGAATCTCGGTAGGTGATGGTCTCGTCGTATTTTTGCTAGACGATTAATCTAGAGACCTGGGGATCCAGGTTTGAAACCTGGCATGGAGATGGTGAAATCTGTATTCAACTGAAAATAATCTGGAGTTAAGAATTTAATGATGAGCTTGAAGGTATTGTCAATTGTCAGAAAAGCCCACCTGGTTCATAAATGTCCATTAGCAAAGGAAACTGCTTTCTTTACCTGGTATGGTTTACATGTAACTCCAAACGCACAGTAATGTGGTTGACTCTTAACTGTTATCTAGGCAATTAGGGATGGGAAATAAATGCTGGCTGATGCTGACATCCTGTGAATGAACTGAAAAAAGGCACCCTATACTTGACTTAGTAATTGTCTTGCTCTTTATTTTCAAAAAAATTACCTTATTCTACCCACCAATTCATTCTCATACATTGTTAGTTTTAGTAATTTCCTTTAAAGTTCCCACTGCGCTTCTTTTTCATAATTCTCTAGAAACTCTGTCATTTAGAGCCCTTGGTATCTGCCATAAGCTTCTCTTATTTTCTTAATCCTAACTTTTATGTCCCTTGATAACCTGGGTTCTCCAGACTTGGTCACACAGAATGCACTCCCTCTATTTTGTCCTTGAATTTAACCTACAACTCTGGCACAGTTTTATCTACAAATGGTTGCTCCCAGTCCACTTGCACAAAATTGTATCTTATCTTAGTAACATTAATCTTTCCCCAGTTTAGGAATTTTCTTCCTGGCCCATTCTTAGCTTTTTGCATAACCATCTTAATCTAACTGAGTTATGATTCACTATCAACAAAGAGTATCCTGGTTATTCATTTAAAAACCAAAAGAACTGTGGATGCAGTAAATCAGGAACAAAAAAAGAAGTTGCTGGAAAAGCTCAGCAGGTCTGGCAGCATCTGTGAAGAAAAAATCAGAGTTAACGTTTTGGGTCCAGTGACCCAGTGGAAGGGTCTGAGGAAGGGTCACCAGACCCAAAACGTTAAGTCTGATTTTTTCTTCACAGATGCTGCCAGACCTGCTGAGTTTTTCCAGCAACTTCTGTTTTTGTTTCTGGTTATTCATTTGTTTGCTGTTTGTGGAATCTTACTGTGTGCCGAATGACTTCCAAATCCATTTACAAAACAACAGTTGGTGATGAAGGGTTTAAGAATGCTCTGCAGATGTGGCAAATATAAAGGCAAGTATTTTCTCGTCGCTTAAACCTGCCCATTGCATGCTGCTGAAATGTCAGCCTTCTCTTACCACGAAAACTAAAGCCCATTGATGGCGCTTCTCAACTAGTGTACAGCTTCTGTCTGCCTCAGTGACACTGTCTCAAATCAGCTGGGGTTAATGAGTGCCGAATGCAAACTGCTTTATGGGTAGGTGCTCCTGAACTTATAATCACTGTTAATAGAGTTAGTAAGATCGAATCTGTTTGCATTGGGCTCATTTGGAAGTTTTCAATACAATTTGCAGCAGCATGTTGCAAGCTTAGTCATGTGGCTCATCCTGCTCAGCAAAAAGTCAAGTGACTGTAATTTGCCTCAGTGTTACTGAGCTCCAAAAGGCACAATCAGCTACAGCTCTGCTTGCTACATAGAGACTGATGTTTACTGCAAACTATATGTAAATGAACACTGAGAAGCTCAACTGTCTCTGCAGTCAGTTGACTCAAAGGCACTTTGTGGTTGAGGGTCACCTGCAACTACCACTGGGACCCCTGTTTTGGAGAGAAGGTAAGAATTTGGGAATGACATCATTAGCCGTGCCAAATTACTTCATCTGCCTCGGTTGGTATTTCAAAATCAAAATGATTTTTAACAGTGCTAAGTCTATTTTTTTTTAATCCACTTAGTTTTACAAAACATCTTTCTTTGGGGTTCTTCCAAGTGAGACATGCTCAGGCCAATTTTGTTTTCTTGGGCACCCAAATGTAATAGTACAACTGCCGCAGGAACACCTGAGGTGTGCAGTTTCTGTGGGGAGGTTGGCAGTACCTACACATGCTCTCCTCAGCTGGAGCTCACACAGGTCACTCAGGAACTCTGAATGGTTGAGTAACTTCATGGCTTTCTGCACATACTGAAAGTGTGTAACACTGGGAGGCATTAAACTGATTGCTGATCATTTCAATCTAAACCTTTAGTTTCTTAAATGTCACCACCATCCTGCCTTCCATGAAAAGTACCTGCAGGTAATTCAGATCCAACCATAGAATTGTTCCAGCACAATGGCAGCCATTAGTTTTATGGCTGATACTTTCCCATACTTTTTCCCTAACTTTGGGGATGAGCATGTTAGGTGACAACTAATGTGTCACTGTCCAGCCAAAGAGATAAATCAATCATTAGGCTTACGTATAGTTAAGGCGAGGTGAGAGTGACAGCCCTTTACATCATGTCTACATTCCACTGAGTCTAATACCAAGGAGCCCTAGCAAAACTGGAATCAGTGGGAATCAAGGGGCAGAATCCCTGCAGATTGGAGTTACACGTGGAACATTCTATGGTTGTTGGAGGTCAGTCATTTCAGCTCTCTAAAGGTAGTGTCTTCGGCCCAACCATCTTCAATGACCTTCCCTGCATCATAAGGTCAGAAATGGGGATGTTCGCCAATGATTGCACAATGCTTAGCACCATTCACAACTCCTCAGGTACTGAAGCAGTCCATGTGCAAATGCAACAAGATCTGGGCAATATCTAGGCTTGAGCTGTCAGGTGGCAAGTAACATTTATGCCACACAAATATCAGGCTATGACCATCTCAAAGAGGACGCAATCTGACCACCACCCCATGACATTCAGTGGTGTTAGCATTGCTGAATCCGAAATTGTAAAGTACACATGCTTAGCTGGATCTTGTCAGCCCTTACAGTATCTAGTGCTCCCAGTTGTTTCTTGATACCGTACGAACAGAATCAAATCATCCACTCAGCACCCAAATGATCCCTGATCCAGCCTTTTGTTGCTGATATGATCCATTTATCCTTTAAGCAGCATTTAGCAAATTTGAACTGATGCATTCTTAAAAGTTCGATGCATGTCTTTACTGACAGCATTAATGGAATAAAGAAACAGAATAGGCCTTTCAGCCCTCAAGCCTATTTTTAAAAGTAAGTAGCTGGCCTACATCAAAAGGGAGGTGATGGCCTAGTGGCATTATCACTGAACTGATAATCCAGAGAGCCAGGTAATTTTCTTGGGATCCAAGTTCAAATCCTACCATGGTATACAGTGGAATTGGAATTCAATAAACATCTCAAATTAAGAGTCTAATGATGACCATGAATTGATTGTCACAAAAGCCTATCTCGTTGACTAGTGCCCTTTAGGAAAGGAAACTGCCATCCTTACCTGATCTGGCCTACATGTGACTCCAGACCCACAGCAATGTGGTTGACTCTTGACTGAATGAATTTAGAAAAAAAAAACACTAACTGGTGCCAGGGCCAACTCACTGTCTAAGTTTCACTGCTGGAATCAAGATAAAAGTTAACTTTTAACTCAGTATTAGTTATAATTTCTTTCACCTCCGTCAGAGAGGTGAGTCACGAGGTATCAGCAGTGACTGTAGGAAATGACTTCCAGCTAGCACTGTACAAAGGTAAGTTACCAGGTCTCAACTGCAGACTTTGAAGTGGTCAGCAATATAGCATCCTTGAGACACTGTGGGAAAAAGAGAGGGTGGATCCTGTCACATGGTTCCCTGAACAGACTGTCAAAGTCATTTGGCATAATGCCTCATTGTCAGAACTATCCCACAAGCACCCAGGTATCGCTTGCCTGGTAGTGAGAAGGGCACTACTTGTGAGATCCTTCATGTATGCCCGCCACACACTGCCCTCAAAGCAGGTGTGGGCAATGGGGGTGGGGGCGGGGATGGTGGGAGGGGGTATTGGGGAAAGGGCAGAGTAGAGACTGTCACACATCTCCTCCTTCTGGGATGTGCCTTTTCAAAAGAAGTCTGGAGACAGATTCAATGGTTTTTGTCAAGGCTCATCCTGAGCAACTCTGTAACACAGGACTCTGTGCTCTATGGTCCATTCCCTAGGTTGTACACCGAGAGGAAAATCGACTGTGCATGGAGGACCATCAACACTGTGAAATATGCTCTTTGGTCTGCCCAAAACTCATTGGTCTTCCAGGACAAGGAGTTGGCCTCGACCAAGTGTTGCAGCCTGGCACATTCCAAGGTACAGGACTACGTGCTGAGGGACGTACAAAAGCTTGGGGCAGCTGCTGCCCAGGCACAATGGAGAAAGACCACTGTCTGAGGTCTTTCTGCTGAAAGTTAATGAGGATCTGTTGCGTTATCAGACCCTCCCACCCCGTGCCTTAAATTACATGTTAAATATAGTCTTGTACAAGTAAGCAATGCCTTTGGTTTGATGGCTGGATAGAGTCAAACTCCAAAGCTTGTTTGGTTCCTTGATACACTACTGTACAGAACCAAACTGAGTCTGTGACTACGTATGTATGTAAAGATTTTGTTTTGTGAATAAAGTATATTTTGAAATTTTTTTAAAAATCAACTACAGACTATGGGAGTGTGAGTCACAAGTACTTTGGAGGCAAGGTTCAGCAGAATGTTTTACCTCGATGAACTCCAGCAAGTACTTCAGGCACAGTCCCCAGCAATGTTGATTGTGAACAGAGCTTCAGATCATAGCTGGGGTCTCCCTTTCTTCCTGACTGTCAAGAAGCACTCTAAACAACACCCTTACTGGAGCCAGCAGCTCGCCTACATTGCTGTGGAGCACCAAGCCCTGTTTTTAAATTTAATTCAGGATCCTATTTGCAACATGGGAGCCTGAGTTCAAGGAACTGAATCCTAGAAGGGCCTGAACGAAGTTAGCTGTGATGCAAAATCGTGTAATATGACCAGTGAGGCCTATCTCAGCTTCAGGAGCTCCTAACTGTATTTGTTTACTAATTCCGAGTGTCAAGACTCATGCTCAGCAACGGTGAGGTGCCTATTAACTCAGTTTAATGTATGTTAACAGCCTCATTAACACCAATTCTTGCCTCTTTAATATGCAGCCTCCTATTCTCACTCTTGCCACAAGGAAACTAGGCATCAATAATTCCTGATATGCAAGTCTGAGCAGGAAGCTCACTGCTTGCACCTCCAGGCTTCCATCTTGGTCATTACATCTCCGGGCACTCTCCAGAGTAACAGCTGCATGTACCTCTTGTCCAGAGACACTGGCATCTGACACCTGCCAGCCTCTTGCTACCCTCATGACACCTCTCTGACCGACTTGCAGAATGTGTCTGCACTTCAGTGCTGTTCCTCAGGGCACACACACAACTAACATTGTAGAGATAGTAAGAACTGCCGATGCTGGAGTCAGAGATAACACAGTGTGGAGCTGGAGGAACACAGCAGGCCAGGTAGCATCAGAGCAGCAGGAAAGTTGATGTTTCAGGTCGGGACCCTTCTTCAGAAAAAATGAAGGGTTTCCCGAAGAAGGTCCTTGTCCACGAAGCGAGATTAGCACTTACCCCTGTCTCACATGTCTAGGGAAAATGTCAGTCACCTCGCAGGGTAGTTCCAATCTGAGCGTCCGTTTAGGGATTATCAGGAACTAGGGACTAAGTTAAAGAACAGGTCCAGATTACTGCTCGAGCCACATGCAAATTGGCATAGGGACGCGAGAATCAGGGACGTAAACATGTGGCTAAAAGATTGGTATGGGAGGGAGAGGCTCCTTTTCATGGGGCATCAGTATTGGAACAAGAGGTTACCTATATTGCTGGGACGGTCTCCACCTGAACCAAGCTGGGACCAACGTTCTAGCAAAAAGGGTAAATAGGCTGATCAACAGGACTTTAAACTTGAAAGTGGAGCGTGGGGTTGGGGGTGCGAGGGTGGAGTAAGGGAAGGATAAACGTCCAAGCAGTATAATGGCCAATGGGAAACAAAGCAGCAGGTTAACATCTGTGGGGATAGATTCAACTGCATGGAAAAGTATGAAAGAAATGAAAGGAAAGGAGAACTCAGGAGAGGTAATTAAAGTCTCCATCACACAAAATAGGACAGTGTGTTAGGTAAGGGTAAGAAATCAAACTTCAAGCACACTGGATAAACAAATGACAATGAGAGGAAGGATGGTCAATACAGGACTGAAGGTGTTGTATCCGAATGCACGCAGTATATGAAATAAGGTAAATGATCTTGTGGCACAGATTGAAATGGGCAGGTATGACATGGTGGACATCTCAGAGACGTGGCTACAAGGGAATCAGGACTGGGAGCTAAATATCCCAGGATATACATCCTACTGAAAAACCAGACAGATGGGCAGAGGGGTTGGGGTTGCCTTATTAGTAATAAATGAAATTAAATCAATAACAAGAAACGAAATAGGGTCAGAAGATGTAGAATCTGTGTAGGTCGAGTTGAGAAACTGCAAAGGTAAAAATGGGAGTTATGTTCAGGCTACAAACAGTAGTCAGGATGTGGGGCTCAAGATACACCAGGAGATAGAAAAGGTGTGTAAGAAAGGCAAAGTTACAGTGATCATGGGGGATTTCAATATGCAGGTGGACTGGGAAAATCAGGTCGATTACAAGAAAAGGAATTTGTAGAATGTCTACAAGATGGCTTTTTGGAGCAGCTTGTGATGGAGCCCACGAGGGAACAGGCAATTCTGGATTTAGTGATGTGTAATGAGGCAGATTTGATAAGGGAGCTTAAGGGTTCCTTCACTTTAGAAGGCAGTGACCATAATATGATAGAATTTACTCTGAAATTTGAGAGGGAGAAGATGGAATCAGATGCAACCGTATTATAGTTGAAAAAAGGCACCTACAGAGGCATGAGGGAGGAGCTGGGCAGAATTGATTGGGAGAGGAGCCTAGCAAGAAAAACAGTGGAACATCAATGGCAGGGGTTCCTGGGAGTAATTTGGGAGAGACAGCAAAATTTAATCCCTAGGAACAAAGCATACTAAAGGGAGGATGAGGCAACCATGGCTGACAAGGGAAGTCAGGGGCAGCATAAAAGCAAAAGAGAAAGCGTATAATGTGGCAAAGGGCAATGGGACGCCATAGGATTGGGAAGCCTACCAAGGCCAACGAAAACAGAAATAATGAGGGAGAAGATTTAATGGAAGGGTAAGCTAACCAGTAATATAAAAGAAGATTTCAAGAGTTTCTTTAGATATATAAAGGGCAAAAGAGAGGTAAAAGTGGACATTGGGCTGCTGGAAAATGATGCGGGAGAAGTTGTAATGGGGAACAAAGAAATGGTGTCAGTCTTCAAGGTGAGTATCCCAAAAATTCAAGAGAGTTGGGGGGCAGAGGTGAGTATGGTGACCATCACCAAGGTGAAGGTGCTAGAAAAACTGGAAGGTCTGAAAGGAGAGTTCCAGAGGACTGAAAATTTGCTAATGAACCCTCCTGTTTAAGAAGAAACCAAGACAAAACACGAGAAATTACAGGCTGATTAGTTTGACCTCAGTCACTTGTAAGATTTTGGAGTCCATTGTGAAGGATGAGATTTCTGAATATTTGGAAGTGTATGGTAAAACAGGGCAAAGTCAGCCTGGTTTCATCAAGGGAAGGTCATGCCTGACAAATCTGTTAGAATTCTTTGAGGAGGTAACTAGAAGGTTAGACTATGGAGAGCCAATAGATGTTTTCTACTTGGACTTCCAGAAGGCCTTTGACAAGGTGCTACACAGGAGGCTGCTGAGTAAGATAAGGGCCCATAATGTTAGAGGCAAGGCGCTAGCATGGATAGAAGACTGGCTGTCTGGCAGAAAACAGAGAGTGGGGATAAAAGGGTCCTTCTCAGAATGGCAGCTGGTGAGTAGTGGTGTTCCACAAGGGTCAGTTTTGTTACCACAACATTTCACTTCACACATTAATGATATAGATGAAGGAACTGAAGACATTCTCACAAAGTTTGCAGATGAGACAACGATACGCAGAGGGACTGGTAGTATTGAGGAGGTGTGGAAGGCTACAGAAGAATTCATACAGGTTAGGAGAGTGGGCAATGAAGCGGCAAATGGAATACAACATGGAAAAATGTGAGGTCTTGTACTTTGGTAGGAAGAATAGAGGCATGGATTATTTTCTAAATGGGGAGAAAATTCAGAAATCCGAAGTACAAAGGGTCTTAGGAGTTCCAGTCCTGGATTCTCTTAAGGTAAACTTGCAGGTTGGGTCAGTAGTTAGGAAGGCAAATGCAATGTTAGCATTTATCTCAAGAGATCTGGAATATAAAAGCAGGGATGTACTTCTGAGGCTTTATAAAGCTCTGGTCAGATATTTAGAATATTGTGAGCAATTTTGGGCCCCATACCTCAGGAAGGATGTACTGGCCCTGGAACAGATCCAGAGGACATTCACGAGAATGATCCCAGGAATAAAAAAAGGAATAGAAGATTGAGGGGGGATCTAATTGAAACTTACAGAATACTGAACGGCCTGGACAGAATGGACATTGGGAAGATGTTTCCATTGGCAGGAGAGACTAGGACCCGAGGGCACAGCCTTCGAGTGTTCCGCCATTCAATCAGGGCTGATAGGTTCTTGATTGTCAAGGGGATCAAGGGTTACAGGGAGAAAGCATGAGAAAGTGGTTGAAAAACCTATCTATCTCAATTAGATCCCCCCCTCAATCTTCTATTCCTTTTTTATTCCTGCAATCATCCTCATGGACGTCCTCTGGATCTGCTCCATGGCCAGTACACCCTTCTAATTTCTAATGATCTAATTTCTGCTCAATGTCTTATGGTTTTATAAATCAACACTTAGCCAAAAGTTCAGCTCTGTATGACAATGAAGTGCCCATAATCTCCAGGTTTGGACACTCTTGCAGCATGGTAGTTGAAAAATGCTGCAGGCATGTATACTGTAGCTGGGCAATACATTCTCTATTGTTTTGCAGCTATTAACCACCACAATCATGCCTGATTATTATGGGGGTATTATTAAGGCCCAAATCACTGCAGTGGGGTTCAAGCGATCTGACTCAGAGCTGGGAGAGATTACTTTGAGCATTCACCTAAATTTGATTTTTCTGGTCACATTGGATATTTTTTAAAAATCTAGAATAAATTTGCAAATATTTTTGTCATCTCTTTAGATTGTCTATAATGTGTCCTTGCTTCGTCTCAGGCTGGTTACTCAGGAGCACAGCCCCTTCATTAAACATGAAATTAATAATCAGAAAGGCAACATTGCTGTTGTATTAGTCTGTATTCCACTTGATATGCCTTTCTAAAGGGGCCTGTTCCATTCTCAGTAAGACTGTTATATTGGGTTGATGCATGTAATGGCTACCATAAGACACTATTGCATCTTCTTACTATAAAAATTCATTTTTGATATGATCCCAAATGAGCAAAGTCCAAGAAAAAGAGAGAGAGGAAGGAGGAAAGAAAAGGAGGAAAGGAAAAAGGGATGAGAGGAAGGCAGAAAGAAAGGGATTCTAAGTAATTGTTAAAATAGATACAGAATAGCTGGGAAATGTCACAACAAAATATGTTGCTGGGAAGAATAACCTAATAGCATTCATGTAATCCTGGAGTGCACTACTGCCTAAAACAGAAAATATCCCAAGTTCCAGCACAAGTATCTTCTATATGGTTAAGCACAACATCTGCTCAAAATGACCGCATTGCTGAATGCTGCTCTCCATCACCTTCTCACTCTCATCATCCAGAAACCAAAGATATAGCTGAAACATTTACCCAGAGGAGAGTGGGAAATCAGCAGTGAAAGAGGAAAAGAGATAAAGCCCGAGAAAATTATTCTATGACCATCTACTAAAAGCACTGAAGGACCTTCGGAGAAATTCAGTCCTACTTTTTTAACAGGAATTGTAGACCTTATGGTAAGAGCACAATTTAAGATCAAGCAGCTGAGACAGAGTTGATCAAATTCAGAGATGAAGTAATAACATTATTCAAACATTTTCCAATTGACAATGGAGTCTACTACTTTAGTAGCACTGTACATTATTGATACTTTAACTATCAGCATGTGTGACAATGCTGTCACTTTTAAAAAGGTTATTTTGTCCTGGGTTTTTTGAAGAGAGGTTGTAAAGGCAGAGGTGCCAACTGGGCAACTGAAAACAGCTTAAGTAAATAACTTCAGAGGCCTTTAGGTTTTTTTTTAAACAGTTGGAACAATGGAAGGGGAGTGGCCAGTTCTCACAGATCAGGATTTTGAGGTTTTTTTGTAGCTGTAGCAGTCAGAAGCTGTTTGGGACCTCAGAAAAGTTGGAAGCTTCAGCAAATGATTCCTAGCTTTACTTTCTCTGAAATCTGTCTAGATATTGTTTCCTCCTGGATTGGAGAGCTGCATGTATGAATCTGTGTTTGAATTTGCCTTTTTGCCAAGGGGTGTGATATAACTATATTGGTACAGTTAATTAGTAATAAGTACTGTATCTGTTATTCAGCTAACTTTTCCAACAATTAAGTAATGGTAAATTCCTCTTTCTTTTGTTTGTATGTTAACTATAGTGTTTAAATAAATTGTGTTTTGCTTAATGTCGAGTAGTTTGACCAGTCGCATCACATCTGGGACACGCACTTCACACTTCAAAATAAAAAAAAGCTACGGTCTAGGCTACCTTCTTAAAATATTTTGAAAGAGTCTTGTCTGGTCCATAACAAATGACTAAAAGAGATTAGCATTAATGGGTTGTTCTATGAGTCTCCAAGCTGAGATTCAGAGAACCTTTTGTCGCACGTGTGTGCTCTGTACATGACAAACGACAACGCCGAATCTTTTTAACTCCTCCTCCCACTCCCTGGGTGACATGGCCATCCTGGGCTTCCTCCAGTGTCACAATGACACCACCCGCAAACTGGAGGAGCAGCACCTCACATTCTGCCTTGGGAGCCTACAACCCAATGGCCTAAATATGGATTTTACCAGTTTAAAAATCACCCCACCCGGCCTCATCCCATGTCCAATCCTGTCTCTCATCCCCATCTCCTTGGCCTGACACAATTTGTCTATCTTCTCTCCCAACTAACCACCCCTCCCATCCCACTGACCAATCTTCACCACCCCCTACCTGCACTCACCTATCACCATCCCACCTACATTCCCCAGTCCCACCCCTCCTCCCTCTATTTATTTCCCAGCTCCCTTCCCCCTCCCCCATTTCTGAAGAAGAGTCCTGATCCAAAATATCAATTTCCCTGCTCCTCTGATGCTACCTGGCCTACTGTGTTCCTCCAGCTTCATACTGTGTTATCCCTGACTTCAGCATCTGCAGTTCTTGCTATCTCTTGTTCTATGTTGTGTTGTCATTGTGTTTGTTTTAAAATTATTTGTTCGAAGGATGTGGATTCCATTAGCTAGGCCATTGATGCCTTTCCCTAATAACCCTTGAAAAGGCAGTGGTGAGTTACCTCCTTGAAACACTGCACTCCATGCAGGATAGGTTCCACCACAGAGCTGGGACAAGAGTTTGAATTGTAATCTGCACTACACCAGCTCTAAGATGTTGACCCTTAACTCAAATCTCCTCATCGTCATTTGATGAGGCCAACATCAATTATATAGTTTCCTACACACTGTTCAGGAATTAACCCTTTACAGTACAACTTATGCATATTATTATGAAACTGCAGAAATGATGTCAGTTACATTCATGACCGGGTAGTTAGTCAACAGTGTGCTTGTGATTCCCAATTGCTTAGTATTCATTCATAAAATTGAACCTGCAGTCCTATTGAGAAATCTAGTACACATTTCCCCCTAGTTGAAGGAAACATAATAATTTTAGTCACTAATTGTTCTTCCTTATATTTTAGCTGAGAGAAACAGTAGAGAAGACAATGCCTAACTTCATGAATGTGTTTATGAACATGGAATAGAAAGTAGTTAATAAGTGACAAAGCTGCTTCTAATGCCATGAACACAGTGTGATGAGTGATACCAAGGAGTGACAAGTAATGTTGTCCAGTCTCCGCCTACATAGTGAGTTCTGATGAAGCTCTGATTAGAAGCCAGATCCTTCCCTACAGAGAAAAGAAGGTAGAATTCAATACCAAGTTTCACATGGCCTGTTCTTCCATAGCTGCTAGTACTCAATAGAATTACATTGACAGATTGTTAAAGATATTTCACCTGCCTGCTCATCTTATTACTTCTGCTTAGTCAATAAGCAACTTGAAAAATGTCAACATCTCCCACACCCTAATTTTTTCCACTAAGCACTTCCCCACCAGAGAACTCTGTCAACAACGACTTCTCATTCAGAACTTCCCAATTGTTTCTTTTGACCTATCTCTGCACCAGATTCAACAATCATTTTGTCAAATCTTTCAATGCCTTCGCCTCTCCCTGGATTTAACTCCTTGGCCATGCATTTTTTGTCTATGGGAGGACTGAGCCATTGGACAACAGTGTTGTTTATGTTTTTTTAAATGAGATTAAGATGAATTAGATGTTGCAAAGCCAGTGATCGAGCTAATAATCCCATTGTTCAGAGTGCGATTTGTTGCCATGTGATTAACAGTCTGCCTATTTGAGATACAGGAGTTGAATTTCCCAAATTTTGTTTTCCTCAAAGGACTAAGCCATTGAATAAACATTCCAGCTATTTGCTTTTGGGAGAAGGTGAAGGCTTTTAAGATTTTGCTAATTGGTGAGATTCTTGCCTTTAAGTCAGGTGACTATTTACTCAAGATTCAGTTTTGCATATGAGAATGTATATTTTAATTGGAGCCTCAGTGAAGGCCTGCAGCCCTGTCAGAGATGCTATCTTTCATTTGAAGTATTCAAATATGGCTCTGTCTTGTCTGTTCACAAAGCTGAAATAAAAAGACCCCCTTCTAATATTTAAAAAAAAGCAGACCTCCCAAACTCCTAAGCAATGTCATGCACAAAACATATTAGCCCTTAAAGCAGTGATTAATGAAGATAAGGCCGTAACTGTAAAATTTGAAGAGAAATACCAGCAAACTTAGATTCCTTATCTGCCCATTTAGGTGCAGAACTACAAGCAGACTTAATAAGGCTGCTGACTACATTCAAAGAATTTTGCAGAGACAAGTCAGGCTGCACCTGCCTGGTGTAATTCAATTATTTAATTCAATTGAGGAGCTGAGTTTTGCTCACTGAATTAACATTTATTGCCCAGAAAAAGGTGGTGGTGAGCTTTACCAGTCCACATCATTAGGAACACCTACATTGCCCTTAGGAATGTTAATTTCCAGGGTTTTGACTTGATATAAAAGAACATCTTTGTCATCTAGGCCCAGGTTTGGGAGGTAAGTAACGAAGGTAAAGTCACCATAGTCCCAGATGACTGCTCACTCATTGGAGAGAAATAACTAGTGCTGGTTTAACCTCAAGGTCACTGAGCCTCTGGGAGGGATGAAGACTGGGATTGAAAAAGAGGTGCCTGCATGGCTATTTTAGCTGGTGCAGGGATTGAACTTATGCTTCAAAATCTCCTCATCCCATGACCAACCCTCCATCTCATCCCCGCCTCCTTGACCTGTCCGTCTTCTCTCCCACCGATCCGCTTCTCCCACCTCACTGACCAATACCCACCACTACCTACCTGCACTCACCTATCACCATCCCATCTACCTTCCCCAGCCCGACCTCCCCCCTCTCTCTATTTATTTCAGAGCCCCCTACCCCTACCCCATTTCTGAAGAAGAGTCCCGACCTGAATCATCAGCTTTCCTGTTCCTCTGATGCTGCGTGGCCTGCTGTTTTCCTCCAGCTCCACACTGTGTTATCTCAGGCTCCAGCATCAGCAGTTCTTACTATCTTTGAAACTATGCTATTGGTGTCACTCTGAATTGCATGCCAGCTGTCCAATCAACTAAGCCAACTGACCCCCATTAACCAGATGCTGGATTAACTGCAATGAATTGCACCTAGTAGCAGGGGCTGGAACATCTTAGTTTTATTCATGCCCAAACTGGATGACTCCATAAAGATCTGCATTGACTACCAAAATGTTAATGCAACAACCAGAGCCAATACCCTAGTTTGAAGACTGAATAAACAGGGTAGGTAAAGCAGCCTGCATTTCTAAGATACATTTACTCAAAGGGTGCTGGTAGATTCCCTTTATTGCCTACATGAAGGAAATCTCCATCTTCAAATCTCCAGATGGGTTATGTCAGTGTCACATCAGATGCTGAAATGTCAAGGGCTGATGAACCAAATAGTAGCGGGTTTATATAATTGCCAATAGTGTGCCAAAGTAATCTCCTAGGTACCGTGACACATAGAAAACACACCTGGAGCAACTTGAAGCCTTCTTCCAGAAAATACAGTCATCTAACCAGGTGATCAATCTTACAAACACTGAATTCACTAAGATCCAAGTGACCATGTTGTGGGTTCAAGGATGAGTGCAACCTAGGGTTGCAAGGAGAGAAGCAGTAGCATAGCTCCCCATTCCTGCAACAAACCAGGAAATTGAATGAGGTGTAGGCACCCAGTTCATAGCTTAAAGAGACCCAGTTAGACCTGATAAAATTATCTTGACGGAGGCAAACGGAATGACTGCATGTGTTTGTTGTGTTATATGTTTAATTCTTCTCCACACTTGTAATGAAATGAGAATGGATGTCATTTCATATCCTACACGCCAACTGTCATAGTGATCAGAGTCTTGAAGTACCACAGTAATTCTTTTAATTTTCAATTCCAAAGAAGGACTGCTATAGCCTGAAAAGAAACTGTGGATATAAAATCAATGCTGTCAGGCAAAGTTCTGCGTTGAATCTAGGGAATGTCACACCCATAGAATGTCAGAGAAACTTCAAACAGAGAGAGACATAACAAGAAGAGATAATGAGGGTGCTGGCTATCTTGCCCCTCTCAGAAAAAAAAGACATCTTGCAGACATTTTTGTGTTTTGCCCTTCCAAGAATATACAAAAAGAAATGGGATTACAAAACAAAACTGAATGCAACTCAGTTCTGTGCGCATTGGTAGAAGAAGGTGTGCTACTGAACTGAGATTCGTGTATACGAGGTTGGTGCCAAGCACGAGTATAACGGTCAGAGAATTACCCACTAATCAAGTCTGCATTTTAGGTAAAAGTATCTCTCTCCTCTCTCTCTCTCTCTCTCTCTCTCTCTCTCTCCCTCCCTCTCTCTCTCTCTCTCTCTCTGAGTGCTGCCAGACAACCACCATCAAAGGGAACAGGTCAAAAAGATTTCAATTAACTTGCAAAAGCGTAGATTCCTGAAGTTGATCATTCAACTTACAACATTCCACTACGTACTCTTCAAAAATACCCAGAGATACCAGTCCAAATGTATCTTAATTTTAAACTATTTTTGAACTCACTCCTTATTCCTAATCTGTGTATATACCTGTTGCATTATTATTTTTCATATTTGGAGCTAAAAAAAACTCACTTCTTGTTAACTCAAGAAAGCCTGGTGTGATAGTCTCTACCAGGCCCAAAATAAAGACTGATTAATCTTCCTATGGAGCAAATTAAGTGAGGGTAATTCAGGGCAGTAAGTGAAAGGGTACAGAGAGTAATGAGTAAAAGTGCCTTTAAGGGGAATGACTAACCGGTCAGTCAGTATAGTTAATTAGACAGTGAGTGAAAAGGATACTGAAAATGACCATGAGTCATTATCCAACAAGGAAATTGATTTCTCGATCAGTCTGATCAAGGTTATTCCCAAATTATGACACAGAACTGCACAGTTCTAATATACTTCATGGACTTGCACACATTGTAACATCAAGGCATTTATTCCAATTATTTCCTTGTAATTAGAAGAAACAAACTTGATGCAAATTTTCGCGGAGGCTCCCATGAAGGAAATGTGAGTCTACTGGAGCATGTGGGCCTGATACTTCACCAATTATTTGCATAGAAGAAGTTAATCTTGGCGTAGTTTGAAGATCTTGATCTGCGGGTCAGGTGGTGTTTTGCATGGAACACCTAAATTTAAATAGGTATTTCCCTGTAGCAACAAAGTCAGTTGAAAGTTAATAATTGGTCAGATTTTCCGACATTATGAGATTAGAACCATATGCAGTAAAACAGCTAGGCTAGTAAGCAAATCTCATCCCTACATAATTACCCCTGCGTGACTTATTTTATTGGCATTGTCGCAAGTATTCAAATTCAGAACTGAAGTCAATCTCCAGATGTCAGCTTTGAAGCATTTCTGATGTATGGGCACCAAACCTGAAAATTTGTGCTGAAATGTTGCACATGAATGCATCCAAATTTTGTCTGAAATATCTTCTTTGCCAGAAGTGCTAGGAGTTACCTTAGCTGAGCTGCTGAGGAAACATCCTGTAAACTAGTTTCAGTGGTTTCACACAGGCAACTGGTTCTCTCCAATCTGGTGCATCCCTTGCCTTTAGGTTCTCTGTGGCAATTGCTAAATCATAGAATCACAGAATCATACAGTACAGAAGAGGCCCTTCGGCCCATTAAGTAAACTACTCTAAATCAACACCAGTCCCACCTTACAGCACTTCGAATGTAACTTTGAATGTTATGATGTTTCAGGTGTTCATCCAAGTTCTTTTTAAAGGTTGAGGTTCCCACTTCTGGTCCTTTCTTAGGCACTGCATTTGAGATTCCCACCGCCCTCTGGGTAAAATAATCATCCTCAAAACCTCTTGAAATCTCCTGCCTTTCACCATAAAATTACACCCCCAAGCTATTGATCCTTCAACCAAAGGGAATGCCTGTTTTATAGCTACCATGTCCACAACCCTCATCGTCTTTTACACCCTCAATCAAGGACCCTCTCAGCCTTCTCTACTCCATAGAAAACAGCCTGAGCCTACCCAGCCTCTCTTCATCGCTGAAATGCTCCATCCCAGGCAACATCGTGGTGAATCTCCTCTGCAACCTCCCCCAGCCCCCATCCACCCAGCACAATGATATCCTTCCTATACAGTGGTGACCAGAACTGCACTTCAGCTGTGGCCTAATCAAAATAATCTCCTTGCTTTTATAATCTGTGCCATGACTGGTAAAGGCAAGTATTCCATATATCTTCTTAACTACCCTATTAACCTGTCCTTCCACATTCAGGGATCTGTGAACCAGCACACTCCAGGATCCCTAAGTTCCTCTGAGCTTCCTGGTATCCAGCTGTTAAATGAGTACTCCCTTTTCTTGTTCCTATTTCCAACATGCATCACCTCATACCTCCTGTAACCTAAGCACTTTTTCCTCACCATTAACCACTGGGCCAATCTTCGTGCCATCCACAAACCACCTATCATCTTTCCTCCGCCTCCTGCCTCTCCACCTCCACACCACGTTTTCCTTCATATATCATGAACAATAAGAGACTTAGCACTGATCCCTGCAGTATACCACTAGACACTCGGACTCCAATCACTCAAACAGCTTTCTACAATCAACCCCATATCCTACCACGAAGCCAATTTTGGATCCAACTCGGCAACTTACCTCAGATCCCATGTGCCTTTATCTTCTTTATCAGTCTTCCCTGTGAGATCTTACCAAAGGCTTTGCTGAAATCCAAATAAACTATATCAACTGCACTACCCTCATTTCCATGGTCATCTCCTCAAAAAATTCATTCAAATTTGTTAGGCATGACCTCCCTCTGACAAAGCCAGGCTGACTATCCCTGATTAATTCTCTCCTTTAGCATTTTCTCCAATAATTCCCCTGTCACTGAAATGAGACTCATTGGACTATCATTCCCTGGTTTATTCCTACCACCCTTCTTGAAAAGTAGAATCACATTAGCTATCTTCCAGTTCTCTGACATCTACCTTGTGGCCACAGAGGAATCAAAAATTTGGGTCAGAGCTCTGATAATTTCATCCCTCGCCTCCCACAGCAACCTGCGATACCACTCATCTGGACCACTTTTAAGCCTGGCAAAACCTCCAATATCTCCTTACCACCTATGTCAATTTGTTCAAGAACCTCACTGCACCACTCCCAGAATTCTGTACCTACATATTCTTCCAAAGTGAAGACAGATGTGAAGCATTCATTGAACACCCTACCAAAGTCCTGTGGCTCCACAGATAGTTTGCCTATTGAGCCTCTCTTCATAACTGAATCATTCCAGCCCAGGCCAATATCTTGGTGAGTCTCCCATGTAGCCTAATTGGAGCAATCACATCTTTCCTGCAGTATGGTGACCAGAACCGGGCTCAGTACTCCAGCTGTGACCTGATTAACATCTTATACCGTTCCATCACAACCTCCCTGCTCTTGAATTCAATGCCTCATCTAATAAGAGCAAGTATCTCATGTGACATTTTAACCACCATATCCACCTGTCATGTTGTCTTCAAGGATCTGTGAACATGCATACCAAGGTCCCTCTGATCCTTTCTGCTCCTTAGGGCCTTACCATTCTTAGTGTGCTCCCTTGCCTTGTTAGCAAAGTGATATCACGAGTGTCTTGTGACAGGGATTCTGAGTCTCAACAGCTGTCTTTTAGAAAGATAAATTTCCCTTTATATATTGCCTTTCACAATCAGGTCTCCAAGAGTTTCACAATCAATTAATTACTTATGTAGTATAGTGACAGTTTCAACATAGGAAATACGGTACCTAATTTGCATACACCAAGATCCCATCAACAAGGGTGTGATCGTAAGATAATGAGACATGATTGAGAGACTGTCAAGAATTTTGCAGATAGATAGTTGGCACCATTAAGTGTCACAGAAATATTGGATGATGGTTTGGAAGGTCATGAGCGTAAGGCTGAGTACCCCTTTTTAACAAACTCCATTTTAATCAACACTAAATCTAAAAATAAACAAAGGTATTGCAAATTATCAGACATTGCAGTCTTCCTTGTCTTTTCCTTGATATTTTCTCAAATTTTATTTTTCTTGAAAATCGAGTGTTTTGGCTTTGAGTCAAAGATAAGCATTAACACCTGTATGTGCATGCCTAGATTCAGGTAGTGATTTAACAGTGAATTCATCATAGCTGGAAAATACCCGTAAAGGAATGAGACAACTGTGTGTGGACATGTAAATTAGAAGCTGCCTGTTTACTTAGTACTCGCAGTCGACAAGAGGAATCCCGTAGAAGAAGTTTGGAAGAAATAAGTGGTATTGGCCCTGAAAACACTAGCTGCATGGAAACTAAGAGAGTAAAGTTCAGCACAATTTTCCCGGTTTTGTTTTGGGGAGTTGGAATAAAGGCTGAAAAAATGTTACAAAACTGAAACACATCCAGTAAAGTGCTGCAAATGCAAATACTGCAGGGTGTCCAAGCAGAAGATGTACACGCAGACTGAGTGACCACTTTGTGGAACACCTATGTTCTCTCTGTAAAAAAGACCCCGAGCTTCCAGATGCCTGCCACTTCAACACACCACCCTGTTCCCTGGCCAACATCTCTGTCTTAGGCCTGATGCAGTGCTCCAACAAAGCTCAACACAAGCTGGAAGAACAACATCTTGTCTTACACTTGGGGATCCTGCAACCTTCAGGACTCAATATTGAGTTCAATAATTTTAAGGTTTGAACGTCTCCTTCTTTACCCACTCCCACATCCCCTTCCACTCCCCGCTCATCACATGGGCTGTTTTCAGCACAGCCAACCCAATTTCACCTGCTCATTGTCCCCATTATCAGCTTTTGTCCTTTCTTGACTTACTATAAGCCATCTCTTTATCTGCTTATCTGTCTTTATCTCTCTCTCTGGGCTCTGATCACTCCTCTTCCCCCACCCCACCCTATGTCATCAGCATAAATATCACCATTTCCTAGCTACCACCAGTTCTGAAAAAGGATCACTGGACTCAAAACCTTAACTTTGCTTTCTCTCCACAAATGCTACCAAATCTGCTTACCCTCTCCAGCAATAACTGTATTTATTCTGTTTCCTCTCCAGTTTTAGAAGGATCTAATGGGTAGGATATTCTTTACCAGTTACCATTACTTCTGGAACTTTCCATTGGAAGTGGTGTGCATCATTGTGTACACCAAACCAGTTATACATGGGAATTATTAAAGTGATGTTAGTGGTGAAGCGACCATACTTTTCCATCAGTTTTACTACTGAATCTAAGAAATGTCAGCATGATCTGTGTATTCCCTGGCTGGGTGGGAGGATGTTTAAAGTGTAAGATGCCTTGTACAAGCACAATTGACTACTTTGACCCTTTCCATCACTATACCCATTACTTTGTTATTTAATTTCAAAGATATGTTTTATTCATAAAAACATTTTATATACGTATATAGTCAATAGAACAGTTTGGTTCTGTACAGCCTTAGCATATGGAGAACAAACATTGGAGATTGACTTTCCTGAAAGTTCCAACAAACCCAAAGACATTTCATACTTATGCAACATATGTTTTCATATATTTCAGGCACTGGTAGTGTCCAATAACTGAACTGAACCCCAATGTACTTTGGCTGAAAGACCTTAGGCGGTAGTCTTCCTACACTAAAACTTGGTAGCAGCAGTCCCAAGCTTTGGTACATCCCTCAGCATGTAGTCCTGAACCTTGGAATGTGCTAGTTGAGGTTAATCCCTTGCATTGGAAGACTAATAAGTTTGGGGCAGACCAAGGAGCTCTTTCACCAACTTGATGGTCTTCCAGGCACAGTCGATGTTTGTTTTGATGTGTGTCTGGGGAATAGACCATAGAACACAAAGTGTATTATGGAGCCGCTTGGGATGAACCACGTCCATAACACTGCCTCCTGCTGCTGCAGGTACTAGGGACTGACCAAAGCCACTTTGCTTCATCCTCTCACTCCTCATCTTATCCCACCACCTTCCTTGTGAGTGTATCCAAAACATACAAATGAGATTGACCCGAAAATATCTTGCGAGAGTCAGAGAGGGGCAGCCTGATCCAAAGCAGTAAATCGTGCTTCTTCAGGTATCCAGTGCCATGTGTTAGAAAAGGATGAAAGTGTGAGTTAAAATGTGCAAATTAAATTGAATTTACATAAAGCAATCAGCCATGAGTCTCATGGAGCTTTGTTCAGCTACTACTTCTTTGATACTGTGATACACTACATCTCATTGCTCTGACTGACACCTCAAACAGATTGGAAACCTTTGTCTACTTATGTGACACATAACAAGGAATCACATTTCACTTCTGAAAATGTTGGTAGCTAAGACCTACTTCAGAACATATGGTAATTTTAATCATTAACTTCATAGTGTTAAAAAATGAAATAACTTGACCGAGAAGAGTGTGCTGATAATTTAGCCCCACTGACATCACAAAACGTATCAATGTATAAAATACCAGTGTGACCGCCAAAACAACTAATTTACCTGATTGGCTGCTGTACAGAACAAAAGCAATTCACACTAGATTTTTCAGTCACAGTTACTAATTTTATCAAAAATGGTGAAATGAAAGGATCTTTAATTTATGCAATTTTAATAATAACCCTCTAAAAACCCTAAACACACAAAATTTTCAATTCGAATTAAGACAAACAAAAAACAAACAGTTTAACACAAATACTACAGGGGAGAAAGATCAGAAGTCCAGGCCATAAGGTGAAAAGTTATTTTCCTCACAGTCCTTTTAAAGATGAAGATATACTGTTGTCAATAGGGAGAGCATTGTACCTCAATTACTTGGCTGGTGGATAAACTTAGGTTTTGTCATCTATAAATTATTTCTTTTAAACTACCTTGATTTTTATTATCTTTTTCCCATTTGGAGAGAAACAGAGAGAGAGAGATTGAGAGATCTTTCTCACTTCAAGCTCTGAATGTTTTTGTTTCACCCTGCTGCTCTTGGCATTTACAGTTTTTTAACACTTTGCAACTGAACCAATCAGAGAGGAGTTGATAGGATGAACTTCCTTAACTTGAAAGAATCTTGAGACCATTGAGTCTCGAATTCACCCTCTTACAGCTTCCAAAAAGTGACATTATATTGCATAGCTCAACAATATGCAACATTTAATTTTCAAGTTACAAAACTTTCTCACAGCGTGTGAATTTGAGCAGTTCAATTTTCATTTCAGTTTATAGCCCCAAAGATTAAAAATGTACGGTCTCTTACAAAAGTCATACATCAGAAATGTCATGAGTTTTGTCTGTGAAATGTCCAACACAGGCCATCAACCTGAAATGTTAACTCTCATTCCTTCTCTGCAGTGGGAACAGAGCTGCTGAGCATTTCTAGCAATTTCTGTTTTTATTTGAATTTGCTGAGTTTATTTTGCAGAACAAGTAAGGTGACTGAAATTAATAGATGTATGAGTACTCTCCTACATAATCAGAGAGATTAGCCACACAGTTCTGATTCTAATATCTATTCTGCAATTGAAAACAGTATCTATCTGTATTTCATTTCAGCTCTTGTAGCAAACCAGTTTGGATTAGCCTAGATTCCAAGTTTATATTTAAACCCATTCATAAAGCCAACACTTAAATATTTCCATTACATTTCCTCCAGATTTTTTTTCTCTCCTAGATGCAGTGATTCAGAATGAAATGTTTTGTAAATATTATCTTTCTCGCTGTGTGGATCTGGATAATAGTTATCACTGGGATGTTTGCAGAGTGTCACAGCCAAACCTGAGCGTGTTGCAACTTGACAGCAATATAGAAGTATGTTGCCAAAGAGCTGAATGGATACAAATCAATTTAACGTTAGGGAAGTAAGGATTAAAACAGTTTTTCTTAACATTTCTTCACAACATGTGGGCATCACTGGCTAAAGCCAGCACTTATTGCCTGCCCCCAATTGTCCTTGTGAAGATGATGGTGGTGGGCACTGTGTGCGTGTGTGTGTGTGTGTGTGTGTGTGCATGTGTGTGCGTGTGTGTATGTGTTGTGTACGTGCGTATGTATGGATGATGCATGCTTTAGACAGGAGCTAGCAGGTGTAGAACCTCAGGAGATGGGGGAGATACTGAACGAGTGTTTAGCATTGGTATTTGCTGTAGAGAAGGATATGGAAGTGAGAGAACTTGGTGAAATAAACAGTGATATCTTGAAAAGTGTCCATATTACAGAGGAAGAGTTGGAGGGTGTCTTAAAACACATAAAGGTGGGTAAATCGCTGGAATCTGATCAGGTGTACCTTACAACCTTTTGGGAAGCTGGGTAAGTGATTGCTGGGCCCCTTGCTGAGATATTTCTATCATCCATAGCCACAGGTGAGGTGCCAGAAGACTTGAGGTTGGCTAACATGGTGCCATTATTTAAGAAAGGTGATAAGGAAAAGCCAGAGAAATATAAATCGGTGAGCCTGACATCAGTGGTGGGCAAGTTGTTGGAGGGGATTCTGACAGACAGGACTTACATGTATTCGGAAAGGCAAGGACTAGTCAGCGATAGTCAACATGACTTTGTATGTGGGAAATTGTGTCTCACGCACTTGATTGAGGTTTTTGAAAAAGTGATGAAGAAGACTGATAAAGGCAGTGTGGGTGGATTTTGTCTAGATGGACTTCAGTAGGGCGATCAGCAAGGTTCCACATGGTAGACAGGTTAGCAAGGTTAGATTATATGGAATACGGGGAGAACTAGCCATTTGGATACAACATTGGCTCACACAAACAGAGGGTGGTGGTGGAGGGTTGCTTTTCGGACTGAAGCCCTGTGACCAGTGGTGTGTTGCATGGATCATTGCTGGGTCCACTGCTTTTTGTCATTTATATAAATGATTTGGATGTGAATATACGAGGAATGGTTAGTAAGTTTGCAAATGACACCAAAATTGGTGGTGTAGTGGACAGTGAAGAAGGTTATCTCAGAGTACAACAGGACCTCAATCAGATGGGCCAATGGGCTGAGGAGTGGCCGATGGAGTGTAATTTAGGTAAATGTGAGATGCTGAATTTTGAGAAGGCAAATCAGGGCAAGACTTACACACTTAATGGTAGGGTCCTGGGAGTGTTGCGGAACAAAGAGACCTTGGGGTGCAGGTTCATAGCTCCTTGAAAGCAGCGTCATAAGTAGGCAGAGTAGTGAAGAAGGTGTTTGGTAAGATTGCTTTTATTGGTCAGTGCATTGAGTGTAGGAGTTAGGATGTCATGTTGCAACTGTACAGGACATTGGTTAGGCCACTTTTGGAATACTGCGTTCAATTCTGACCTCCCTGCTAGAGGAAAGATGTTGTGAAACTTGAAAGGGTTGGAGGGTTTAAGCTATAGGGAGAGGCTGAATAGGCTGGGGCTATTTTCCCTGGAGCATTGGAGCCTAAGGGGTGACCTTATAAAAGTTTATAAAATTATGATGGGCATGGATAGGGTGAATAGTCAAGGTCTTTTCCCCATGGTAGGGAGTCAAAAAATAGAGGGCATAGTTTTACGGTGAGAAGGGAAAGATTTAAAAGGGTCCTAAAGGGCAAGTTTTGCTTGGAAAGGATGGTGCTTGTGTGGAATGAACTGCCAGAGGAAGTGGTGGAGGCTGGTACAATTACAACATTTAAAAAGCATCTGGATGGGTATATAAATAGGAGGATTTAGAAGGATATGGGTCGAATGCTGACAAATGGGACCAGATTAATTTAGAATATCTGGTTGGCATTGACAAGTTGAACCAAAGTGTCTGTTTCCATACTGTACATCTCTACGACTCAGTGAGGTGTTGGAGTTCCCATTTACGTGCTGTCCTTGTCCTTTTCAGGCGTTAGAGGTCACATGTTTGGAAGATACTATCGAATGAACCTTCATGAGCTGTTGCCATGTTTGTAAATGGTATAGACTCCTGCCACTGTGTGTTGCTGTGTAGGGAGTGCATGTTTAAGCCGGTCAATAGGATGCTAACCAATTGAATTGCTTTTGTCCTGGATTGTGTAGAACCTCTTGTTGGAGCTACACTCATCCAGACAATTGGAGAGTATTTCAGCACACTCCTGATTTGTTCCTTGTGGATTGTGGACAGGCTTTGGGAGTCTGAAATTCAATTACATACCACAGAATTCCTAGTTTGGTGGGTGGATTATCAGATGTGAGGTCTGGGAATCTTTTCTGGAAGTCAGTGACCTCCGGATGCATTCACACTACTACTGTATCCCAAATGATTACTTGTCTCACTGTTTACAAAAGTATACAAAAATGACATTTCAAAGTTGACTTTACACCAAGGTGCAAATAAAGTCAGTTTCTTCCATTACTTTATGCTATCCATTCAGTTTAGAATTAAGTTAACATTTACAAGATGCATTACAGAATACACGTACAGCCCAATTGATTTCTTTTTTTTCAGCTCAGAAGTGCTATTTTAAATGCAGTCCAAATTGGAATCAGGGCACATTTCACCTCAGGGCCAATATGTGTGTCTTTTCTCAGGTGACTGTTCCTACTACTTTGTAGTGCTTGCCACTTCTACCATCATATTGTACTAGGTAAGGGTAATTTTAAGGTAGTTTGCTGCCTCCAATCTTCCTTTGTCTTTGCTTTGTCTTTGAGCCAATCTACTCATTTCTCACAAAGAGAAATAACCACTCCTCATCTGCCCTGTCAAGTCCCCTGAGAATATGTTTCCATTATGTCTCCTCTCATTCTTCTAAACTCCAATGAATACAAGCCCAATGTTGTCAACCCCTCCTCACAAGAAAATCCTTCCATGCCTGAAATCAACCTCGTTAACCTTCTCTGGACTGCCTCCAATGCCTATGTATTAGTTACAAAAGAGGAACAACAACATTTAGTTAGACATAAATTGTAGGACCTGGTATAGACATATAAGCTTCCTATGAAAGCTGGAGTAAAACCTACTATCTCCATACACAGACTTGCACCTAATCATTAGAATGAGTGGAGATAATATAACATGAACATTAATCTCTTCAGAGCCATTACTTTATACAAGAACACGGACTTGCTCTGAACAGGTTGAAAATTCATTCAAAGCCAAAGCAATCCACAACAAGACTTTACTTGTATATGAAGTAATATGAAAGCAATTCAGAGTGGGAGGTATATTATAGATTATAGATTTCTTCTTGCAATGTTTCAAATCTTTACTTTATCAAGAGTCCATTGACACTTTCCAAATGCTGTCTGACCAAGAATATGTAAAAAAAACTTTGAAAATCAAGACAAAAAGGTATTTTGGAAGTTAAAGTGTACAACAATTGTGGTCAAATTCTCTGCCTCTTCTTCTCTTCCAAATTTCCAAAGAGATTATGATATAATTGATCTTCAAAATTCTAGATTTGAAATACAACTTGGCTTGGGCAGTTTTATGAGCTTCTTGAAGTAAAGAGTCTTGCTGCAGGGGAAGGCATTGTACTTAGGCTTGACATTAAGCAATGACAATCAGACGTTTGCCAGACTAATCACAATGAATGCAGCAATAGCTTGTTTAGAGTTCAGCTTTCCCATCACTTTAAGGAGGTGACACTGGAAACAAGTTTTGACAAACTTTTCATAGCCCAAGTACTTAATCAAAATATTCATTCTGAGAACTGGGCAGGTTGGCTGGTTGTGTAACCTTGGGTTTTTAATCAGCACAGGGAAATGAATTACAGATTTTAACATCAACCATGTTGTTGCAACAATGAACCAATATCTGTTAATAGTTGTATCAGCCACAAGTCAGTGGTTGAACTATGCAAACCTTCACATCTATGCAAAGTTCTGAACTGTGCTGAATGCAGAAGCTCTTTTGCTTTCTTAGTTCAGAGACCTCCATCTCTTCCCTTAATTTATGAAGGAGAGCCACCAGACAATCTTTCTTCTTGCAATGTTTCAAATCTTTACTTTATCAAGAGCCCATTGACACTTTCCAAATGCTGTCTGACCAAGAATATGTAAAAAAAACTTTGAAAATCAACACAAAAAGGTATTTTGGAAGTTAAAGTGGACAACAATTGTGGTCAAATTCTCTGCCTCTTCTTCTGGCCTCTGACTGAACATAGATGTAAGTGCTTGAAGGTTTGGATGTTAGCCTTAGCATACTGATGGCATGCTCATAAAGACTATGGGTATAAACTGCATTACAGAGGCTTGAGCATAAAATCTAGACCAAACACATCAATGAAGCAAGTGCTGCACTGTTGGAGGTGCTGTCTTCTGGAACGGAAGTTAAATCAACTACCTGTCTGCCTTCTCTTGTAAATGAATAAGACTCATGGCACTCTATTGAGGAAGAACAGAGAAGTCCCTCTTTGTGTTTTGGCCAATACTCATTCCTCAATCAACATCATCAAAACACATTATCTAGATGTTGTCATGTTTTTGTTTGTTAGGCATTTGCTGTGCATTTCCTACAATATATAGGTAAACTATCTCAAATCTGGCAACCAAAATTCAGCATTTTCCAAAAACTGGGCATTTTTCTGAACTGATCTAGTCTCACTTTCAACAAGTCGCATTGATGTGCAGAAGTGAGGGAATCACTAAACATTAATCACTAAATAAATGTGTGAGAATCAACAGTAACATAGACATTAATCTAAAATATTTTGCAATTATATTAGTTGATTTTCCTCTATTCCCTATTCACTGAATTAAAGCATCCCAGTTTGAATGAATGCTTTCCAATTTATTTTCCTTGGACTGCCAAGTTCTGAGATTCTGCATGGCATCAGTGCCAAAGCTGCCAAATTTGAGAGAATGTGTTATTGATCTAAAAATCATTATGGTATCTCCTGTGGCTGTAAAATAGACTCTATAAATGATAATCTTTCTTTCAAAGTATTACTTAAATGAAGCATTTTGAGTTAGAGAGATCTAGCTGTTCCAATGCACGAATCATTAAAGGTTAGTATGCAGGTACAGCATGTAGTCAGGAAGGCTTTGTGATCCTTGTCTTTATTATGAGTGGAATTGAACATAAAAGTAAGGATGTTATGATTCAGTTATATAAGTCATTGGTGAGACCATATCTCAAATATTGTGTAGAGTTTTGGTCTCCTTATTTAAGCAAAGACATATTTGCTTCGGTGGCAACTCAGAGGAGGTTTACTAGATTAATACCTGGAATTTGTGGGTTGTCTTATGATGAAATATTGGACAAGCTAGGCTTGTTGCTACCAGAGTTCAGAAGAACAAGGGGTGATTTGGTTGAAGTTCATAAGATCATAAATTTAATAAGATTATAAGTTTTGACAAGGCGGATGTGGAAAAGATGCTTCCTCTTGTGGATCAGCCTGCAACTAGGGGGCAGTTCTAAATTAAAATTAAAATTAGGGTTCACCCTTTTAGGACAGAGATGAAGGGAAAAAAAGATTTCTCGGAAAGTTTTGCAATGCTGAAACTCTGCCTCAGAAGGTGGTGAAGGTGAGGGTCTCTGGATATTTTAAAGGCAGAAGTAGAGAGATCTTTGTTAGGTAAGGAAATGAAAGGTTATCCAGCATAGACGGGCATGTGGAATTTGGAACACAAACAGATCAGCCATGATTTAATTGAATGGGAGAGCAGGCTCAACGGGCCAAATGGCCTACTTCTGTGTGTGTTTGATTGAACAGTACAAGAACCATCTGACACAGCTAAAGGGGAATAAAGAGTTTGTGATGAATTCACTGATCTCGCACACCCATCAGTGAGCTGTATTCACAGGGAGTGTGGGTCTGGGGTTAGACTGAAACATTCAGAGCACAGCTCCTCCTTTTGAGTCTGGATTGGTAAATTTCTTCTTTGTTGAGAGTCACTAGCAAGTAGCAAAACTGTGAAAATGGATATGCTGCAGTTTTACTAAATCGTATGTTTTTTTTGAAGATTCAAGGAGTATTTAGATTCAGCTTTTTCTCAGATTTTATCACACGATGCAGAGTCCACAGTAGGCTAATTAGGCTGTAAAATTAACTGTTGGTGTATAAATCTGAAACAAGCTCCACATAACCTTTGAACTCATTTTTATTTCTAGCTGTTTTTCCTTTAGGTTAGACACCAGCTGATAGCTAATTTGAGAAGGAAGATATGATAATGCTCCTATCCAGCCACCTTGGGTCATTTTATTATGTTAAAGGCATTGTATAAATATGAGAGATTGTTATATTAATATGGTATATTAGCTTCCTCTCAGGCTTTGTTCATAGCAAACTGCCTCCATAAGTTGCTGTAATCTCTTACAAACTGTAGCTTTAACCGTTTCTCTTTGTGGAAGATATACGGTATTGGCTCAATATCATTCACTTGGAAGCCTCTTCTCAGGATAAGATGACCCTGTGAGCCCAAGGTAGGGATGGCACATTGAACAGCTTTCAGTCCAGCTTGGCTGACGCTGACTAAGTTTCCAAGAGGAGTTGTGTGTCGAATGACCCGAGATGCTGCCACTTTGTACGCCTCAGCTGTGCTCACAGTTAATTCAGCAGATCCTCTACCTCTTGACATTCCTAGACCTTGTTTGAGATGATGAAGTACCTGCCCCAATAGAGCATTGATATCATCCATTGTGGTTGAAAGCTCTGATACTACATGAGATTGGCTCTGTTCTCCAATCCTAGCTTGTTCCCTATTAACTGCTCAGGCTACAAATAGATCAGTAATTGAATAATTAATCAGCAGTTTCGCAAAGTGAAAAGATGGTGAAATTGTTCACCAATCCAAATTTAGCTTTTTGGTTACATATTGGAAAAGGAAATATCTTTTACTCTCAAAATACCATGAATCAAGGCTGGGTAATCAAGTCAACCTTTCTTCATAGCTGTACATGTTGTGCACCTCATGGGGACACTCAGTCACTTTAATTGTGCCTAGGGCTTGTTTTCATATTATTTATTTTGATTCTAACATTTTTATATTTACAGCCATCAGCCACTCCTTTGTTTTCTGCTGGCATGCATCACAGGCCTAACAGAGTGCTAGATGGTATGTTGGCTCAGTGACTTGATGGTGAATTATTTTGTACAACAGTACGAACTCTTAATTCCTGACTCTTATCTTTCAATCCCAGCTGAAACTCCATACCAAGAGTAAAAGAGCAGAAAACATCCTGACTGATCCTATCTTAACTGTCAGTAACTGTGACCATTCAGACTTTCCCCAACTCCCACACTGCCCTCACCACACATCTCAGCAATCTTTTATCTTCTCAGAGATTAAAGTTACATTCCATAACATGACACATGCCTCCTGTGAACTGGAGCCTAAAGACTTATACTGAGCAAGACTATGTGGCACAGGAGCAATGGTTACCCTTTAAAATGGCATTTTATGATGATATTCTGTGCATCTTGAACAGTGTTAGTTATTGCAAACATCAGTCAAGCTCAGTTTATTCATGAAATTTCTTTGCAAATCAGACAGTTGCACAGAATCCAGTGTTAAAATGACCTGACGGTACAAGCATAATTTATGCACCACTGAAATATGTTCAGAGTCAACACAACAGCAATGTTTAGACAATAATAAAGACCATTTCTTTTTATTTTTCTGTATTTTTAATTGTAGAATGAAATAAGAAAAGAATGTTTTTTAAAGCCAAAGTTTGCTGAAGGATTACTGCATTTTTTTCAACACAAGTGAATGTGGACAATTCTGTCATATTGAAATTAAAATGATGAGCAGAATCTGAGTTTACTTGGGCAGAAAATAGGAACTGACCTAACATAACTGCTGCAACTGAACATGAACGGATAGATCAAGGTACCATATTTATGTTAGGAACATACGCTGCAAATCATCCCATACTATCACTATACACAGGGACCATTTGGCTCATGGTGTTCACTCAACTCTCTTCAAGAACAACTCATGACTGTATTTTTTTCTGTAAATAATTATCCAATTTCCTTTTGAAAACCTTGACTGAATCTGCTTCGGCCACACTTTCAGGAAGTGCATTCCAAGTCCCAACCTGTCACTGCATAAAAAAATGATTTTTTTCTTGTCCCTGTTGCTTCTTTTGTCAATGGCCTTGAATTGTCATCCTCTGGTGCCCCACACTGACACCAGTATTGGACAGAATTTTGTGGAGGTCCCATTGGTCTCGCCTGCTGACTGAAGAGATGGAGACAGTCTCATGGTGTTTTCATTATGGGAAAGCCCATCAAACTGCAGACTAATCAGGATGTGGCAAAGCCACCAGAGGGGTTTCCCTAGGAATTATGGCCCCAAGGTTGGCAGTGTGAGTGCTCCTGGCCAATATGAGCTCTTGAGCTCAGCAGCACCATTGATGCTGCTGGAAGGACAACCTTCAGATCCAAGGATTGCAGAGGGCCTAGACACTGCTAATAATGTGTAGGGCAATGTTCTGTGTGGGGGTGTTGTGAGTAGAACAGGATGCAGTGGGTTCAGAAGAAAGGGGAGGGGTGTGTTTTCTATTGGGTTCCCTCCTTTCCTGAGGTCCAGTCCCCTCAGGTGACCCCTCAAGGTGACAAGTGACCCTCGCATTTGGATCCATCAGAGGTGCCATATAACAACAGGCTCACTTGTGGTTCAGTTAGTCCGAGCGACAATGAGATGAGGCCCTTACGTGTCCGGTAATTAGCCCCTTCATGGGCTCATTTGGTGATAGGTCTGAAAGGTCTACCCACCCAGAACATAATGCTCATAGAGACACCCATCTGACTGAATTGCCTTTCTGCCTCCAAACTCACCACAAGCGAGATTCCGCTCAGTTTATCTGCCACTCTGTCCAGGCACCTCAGAATTTTGAATAATGTATCAAATCTCCTCTGAAGCTTCCCTTCTGCAAGGAAAGCAGCCCCTGTTTCATTAATCTTTTCTGCATCTTCTCCAATAACTGACACAAATTGAGAGAAATTTTACCTTGCCTTCTGCTCCTTCGCTGAACTGCCTGACTTTAATTGATTTTCACCGGATCAAGTATTCAGGTTGCAAATGCTGAAAAGTCCGTAGACATCCATGTGCAGATGGCCTACTGTACGCCTAGTAAGGCATATACTTGTGCTTTGCATCTTGAAGAGTGAACAGCAACCCCCACAGGAAAATGGAAACATTGATCTTAATCTTCAAATTTACCCAAAACAAAGGAGTGCTAATAGTGCAGAAAGCTGGCTTTATAGATGCTTGGTAACAGACATAGCAAGCTTGTTAAATGGAAATGTGCAGTTCATTTGAAGCTGTGGGCCCTGACCCCCTTGCCATGTTACCACCTCCCCCCCCCCCCCCCCCCCCCCCCCCCAACCCCCCAACAAAGTTGTAGATCAAGGTTTTGTGACCGTCTGATCTGAGGCAATTATGATGTGAAGCTCAGACTGGTTTCCGAGCTAAATCCTCACCTCTTCCTTCGTTGGTGGGCATGGTACAGGACTGATCCCTGAGGCCAATTAATGGTGCAACAAAAAGCCTGTGAACAGGCAGAAAATCCGTTGGGAAGGAAGGAAGATGAGCTGCAGGGAGCGAAAGAGGGAAAAGTGGGGGTCAAGGAGGGGGAGAAGGGCATGCTCAACTCATTCCATTGCACATGGCAATTCTTGTAACCCAAAATTTTCACCCCAGGATCACATTATATCTAAAAAGGAGTCACACCAAGAAACCTTTGGAAAGTAACAAAAGCAGAAGTTGCTGGAAAAGCTCAGCAGGGCTGGCAACATCTGTGAAGAGAAATCAGAGTTGACATTTCGCGTCTGGTGACCCTTCCTCAGAAACTTTGGAAAGTATTGCCCCAGGAGTGAGTCAAAACCAATCATTTAAATGGAATTAAAAGCAATAGAATCCAGGATACCAATTCGAAAACTGGAATACTCCTAACATCCCACAGATGGATCAATGAACTCTCCTTACTCCAGCAACTTTATAATATTGAGACAAAAAGAAGTTGCTGGAAAAGCTCAGCAGGTCTGGCAGCATCTGTGAAGAAAAGTCAGAGTTAACGTTTTGGGTCCAGTGACCCTTCCTCAGAACTAATGCTAGCTAGGAAAGTATCGGTTAACATGCAGAAGATCGTGTTGGGGGAGGGGTAAGGAGTAAACGATAGGTGGGGATAGAGCCCAAAGGGGGAGAAGAGCAGTTAGACAGACAAAGGAGTGTGTGACAACCTGGCTAGATGGGTGAATGCTGTTACTGGGGACTGTTAGTGGCTAGAAATGGGTGGTGTGTAATAGCAGACTATGTGGTGATAAAGCCTTTAAGATTCGTGCGAACTTTTGTAGCTCGGGTTGCGAATGAATTTGTTGGTTTGCTCGCCGAGCTGCCTGGTTATCATTCAGATGTTTCGTCACCATGCTAGGTAACATCATCAGTGCAGCTTCCGATGAGGCGATGTTGTTCTACTCCACTTGGTATTTATATGATCCGGTCTGTTAAGTTGGGTTGTGTCATTTCTGGTTCAGTTCTGCATGGGTTTGTATATGGGGCCTGATTTCACATGTTTGTTGACTACATTACAGGTTGAAAACCAGGCCTGTAGGAATTCCCATGCATGTGTCTGTGTATCCTGATGGCTAGTTTCCTTCTGGTCTGGCCGATGTAAAGTTTGTTGCAGTCATTGCAAGATATTTTGTAAACTACGTTGGTCCTGCATGTCATAGGTACGGCCCTTGTGAGTGTTCTTCGTAGGGTGGCTATGGGTTTGTGTGCTACCATGATTCCTAGTGGTTGTAGGAGTCTCGTTGTCAGTTCGGATATGCTCTTGATATAGGGTAGTGTGGCCAGTGTACTGGGGCATACTGTGTCCTCTTGGTGTTGTCTATCTAGTAGGCACTTGCGGATGAAATTGTTGAGATATCCGTTGTTAGCAAAGACCTTGTATACATGCTCTTCCTCTTTCCTGCTAGCAGCAAAATGACATGACGAACTTTCCCTCATCTCAGTGCACTTGGACAATGAAGGCTATCAATTTAACTGGCACAACGTGACCATCCTAGCTCAAGCCAACCACAGACATGCACAGGAATAAAGTGTAGAGCTGGATGAACACAGCAGGCCAAACAGCATCAGAGGAGCAGGAAGGCTGACGTTTCGGGCCTAGACCCTTCTTCAGAAGTTCTGAAGAAGGGTCTAGGCCC
>NC_063358.1:32977697-33015575 GCF_021869965.1 Rhincodon typus | reverse complement strand
TTGTTTTCTTTTTATTTGTCAAAGTTTAGAATAAAGTTTCAAAATGAGTATTTGGATTATAGCATGCCCATTTACATGATTAATAAATTAACCTTCCCTGCTTAAGTCATTATAAAACAGGAAGATCACGGATTCAATTATGGACTAAAGCTAAGTGACCTCACCCTTGCTCACCATCACAACCTATTGGTGGCATTTGGATAATGCATGTGTGTCAACATTGGAAGTGTGTGATCAGGTTCAATTGTAACATCCCCATCAAAATCTGTGGCTTCAAGAACAATCCCAACTGCACTGTTGTACTTGTCCAACTTTTGGTCTTTTTGTACATAATATTGTGAACAGGAATGCACAGTATGCCTCTTAGGACTCGGTCTACCTGATTTAAGCTAACATCTGAAAAGCAATTTAACTTGTTCCCCAAGGTATGGATGAATCACTGCAGGTGGCCTTGACATGTCCAAAAAAAAGTGCAGGATTATTTTACTGAAATTCAGTACAGAAATGATTGACTGTAATTGCTTTGAAATCTCAAGTGTTGCTGTTTAAAGAGAAATATTCCTCAGGGTGGGGTTGAGCTTTGCTCTAACATGAATTCCCAATTAGTTAAGAGAGCAAAGTCATGGATGATGATCCTGTTGGTTTTGTAGAGTTGTTATTCATTGATGCAGCCCTGTCAACTGCATGACTTCTCAATGGCTAATGATGTAAAGTATTATGCGGTTACAAAGCTGCTCAGGATCATTTTTCATTGATCAAGTTGCTGAAATGACTTTGATTAATTAACTGATTGGAGCAGCTCTTGGATTTGTGTGATGCTGTGGACCAGGTGATAGTGAGTTTGCAAGTCCTTTCGCATCATGTCAGAGGTGACAGAGGCTGCAGATTTTGCTATTGCCCATTTGTCATGATATAGCCCAAATGCGTTCAACTTCTTATCCTAGACCCCTACCTCCCCTATCACCCCAATACACACATACATTCACACACACACACACACATGCACACAGCCATACAAAATATATTCGCTGGTCTTACATGCAGTCATAGAATCCCTACAGTGTGGAAGCAGGCCATTCAGCCCATCAAGTCCACACCGACCCTCTGATGACCATTCCACTCTCTGAGACACCCTCCCCCATCCCTGTAACCCTGCATTTTGCCATGGCTAATACACTTGGCCCACGCATCCCTGGACACTACAGGGCAACTTCGCCTGGCCAATCCGCGTAACCGGCACATCTTTGAACCGTGGGAGAAAACCAGAGCACCCAGAGGAAACCCACACAGACACAGGGAGACTGGGCAAACTCCACACACACACAATCACCTGAGGGTGCAAGGTGACTTCCTCTTTGATTCTGATAGAATCGTAAATATTATTGGCAAAGGATGCCCATCATGCAAGGAAAGGATTTACCAATAAAGATTAGAAAACCAGCAATCCTTAATTCAATAATTGTTGAAAGATGTCTTCAGAATGATAAAGAAATCTTCCTCCATCAATTGTGTTGAGGTTTCTTCTTGGCACAGTTAAAAATTGGTTCTTTTTTTGCAGAGTTTATGTTGCCTCAGATTTAATTTGGGTCCCAGCTAAGTTCTAAATCCTTTTTTACCTACTACAATTATAAACCATCTGATCTCTTATCACTTACATTATTTCCAAGATGTCATCTCCTGCATTGTAATCCTCAACCCCTTGTAGTGTTGATAAAAGCCCAAAACCATCCAAGCAGTGAATAGTTTCTATATTTTTAGGGAAGCTGCTCTGGCATCTCCCTGATACTTTCTGAGAAAAACAAACAAAATCTCTCTCCTCAAAGGACTCTCTCACTTCCCTGTCTCTCTCTCTCTCCTCCTCAATCGCAACACCTGCTTTCTGGTCAGTACAATATACAGTACTGCTCCCCTCAACTCTCCCTTTCTCTAAGCTTCAAATTTTATATCCTAAATTTTTTGCACCACCTATTCTTCCAGAACTTGAAAATTGTGAAGTTCCTTCCCCATCAGTATTTCCATTATCTTGCAAACTTAAATCTTTAAATATAAGTTTCACCGAAGATACAGTGTTAGAAATAAATTTGACTGTATTTTCTCATTGCCAATGAAAGTGTCTCATCAAGTGGGATTTACAGTAGTCTGTGTGACACTACTCAAAGCAAATTTTTTGATGTAATCTTCTGTTCTTCAGCATGAGAATTCTTCAACCAGGCTCTCTCAAGCCTTTGTCAGGGAATTGCACAGCCAGAGAGATGGAAGTGGTTGCGGTGCCAAACACTGAGCTTTCATGCCTCTTGAACCATATTTGAAGCCCATCTCAGATGCTAGAAGGGTCAATGACTCTGTGTCTTGACTATGGATATATCAAACTTTAATTCCAGCACGTATATTATAAAAGCAGACTCACGACTACACTTGTAAATTTAGTGGCAGTCTGGATAGAAATTCAGGAATGTTATGCTGGAGTTTCCTAATTATGCTTGTGTGCAAGCCAAACATCTCCCTATTCCTATGTCATGTCATGCCATTTAGACTCTGAAATTACACAGTCATCTTTCATAGTTTGATGACAGGATCTAATTATACAGTGTACCTAGACAGCCTCATGGCGTACAGCAACAAAGTTCTCTGCCAGGAGAAACAGTCAGCTGTCCTTCATGGTCAATCTGACAAAAAGTGAATTCAGCGTAGTCCAAGGGACTTATCTAGGATATGTAGTGGATCAGGAATAAGTGCTGCCCAGGGCTGTAAAAGTAGAAACAGAAGCACAATTTCCTTCTACCACAACAAAACAGGAGATCATGAGTTTCTTGAGAATGTATGGATTCTCCCAAAAGTTTGCTCCAAACTTCAACACAATAGCTGGACTGCATTCTATAGAAAAAGCCAAAGGTAATATGGAGTGAGAAATGCAAAAACATTTTTTAAAAGCTGAAGGCCATTTTAATTAGTTATGCTGTGGTTGTAGCTCTGAACTTTAACCAAGCATTTAAAGTAGCTATTGGTATGAATGTGACATTGATATAGGGGCTATCCTCCTTCAGGAAGATGGATTCGGGATAGAAAGACCAATCGGGTCCTTTAACAAACACCTAAACAAACTTCTGAGAAAGTAATCCACTGTAGAGAAGGAAAGTCTTAGTTTTTATTTTACTGGCTCTCAAACATAATCTTATTTTTAATTTTTATTTGGTCTCACTTCTTATTTCTAATCTGTGTGAATATGTGTGCATAATATTTCTTCTCACAATTAGTAACTAATAAGCTCACACATTTGTTAACTCAAGAAAGCCTGGTTAAATTGGCTTCTTTTAAAACACAAATGAAGTTGGTCTGGGAAAAGCCATCCATAATAAGATCCTTTTTTAAAGTAACCTTGTTGTTACCAACTGAGGAGTAGGTGAATAACAAAAGGAAAGCAATTCATTCCTCCTAACCTGAGAGTTCAATAATTTGGGGTATCTCAACTGGAAATGGAATAAATTGGGAACCTTACCAGGGTCTGGTTGTATTATAAGCCAGGAACAACTCCTCACATTATAGTGCCTGACCCTCAACAATAAACGCATGGATGAAGAGAAGCCAAACCTCACCCCTGTCAACTTCACAGATAGGGACCTGGAGATGTTCATGGACAAGGTGCTGTTAGGACAGTGTTATATCTTGTTGGCTGCCATAGGAAGGCACAGACAGAATCTGTCAGTGCACATATTGCAGCTCGAGAATACTGTGTCCAAGGTGAAATAGGAAGCCAGTCTTCTGTGCCCCACATGAGTAAGTGCCACCATCACCTCTCTGCTACCTCATACCCAAAGGGCTACCACTTACTCTAACGCTTCCACTCTATGCAACACACAAACGCTCACGGACTACAATCTTACTATTGCATGTGGATGTCAACTCAATGGCCCTCACCCAACTCATCCTCCCAAACACTTGCTGCACTCTGAGCTTCCTGTTCACTCACCTGGGATACCTCACCATTAGCTGCTTCTCCATCATCGCTATCTGTTTTCTCATCCACTTCCACCATTCTCAATCCCTCCCATTGCGTAATTACAGGACAAATTGATTCATCCCCTTGATTGATACCTCCACTCTACCCGGACTGACCTACCTGTAATCTCCAGCCTGGTTACACTTGACTATCTGTTGCCTAATCCTTGGACTCCAAGGATTCTCGGACTCTGGGTAGGACTGAGTAAAGAATAGTTAGATTTAGCTTGTGCAATTTGCATCAGTCGCATAATTTACCAACTCTTTGAACATCAGAGACAATGTAGAATTTTGTTAGGTAGAGTATTGTCATGTAGAGAAGAGATGATACATGGACTTTGAGATACAGATCAGTCATGATTTAACTGAATAGCAAAGGAGACCCAAGGGGCTGAAGGGCTTAATGCTGCTCTTAAATTTCCTCGATTCCTCAAGGCAATGCTTTTCCTATCCATTCTTGGAATTAATTGCTAAAAGTACAATTTTCCTTCCTAAATTATGTACACAGATAGAGCATTGATCCATCTTCCCAATGACCTATAACAAATAACTAGCAACTTTAACAGAGGAGCCTATCTTTGAGCAAAATCAGGTTTGGCAACAATTTCTTTTCATGTGGGTGCTTTTAGATTGTTGGTGGAGTTCTGTTTGAAGGGTGAATAAAGCACCTGTGTCAGGTAAACAATCAAATTCATGCCAGTCATCTTTCTCAATTGTGGGAGGTGCTCTTTCGCATTATTTCAAGTCAGACAGGTATTTAACCTTTTTAAATTTGTCTTTTGTTTTTAAAATGTATTGGGATCTCCACGTTTGGATTTGACCGAGATCTCACAGTTGAAAAAAAACCTCTGATCAAACTACATCTTTTATCTCCCCTTATCATCTACATAATCTATTTCTTTTTTTTTTCCACCTTTCTGGATACCACAGATGGAACCTTTGTTTATGTACCTCTGGTGATATTTTTCTAAAACATGGTTTCTAATGCAAGTGCAGAAATTCTGCACAATTACAGAGCGACATTAGGATTGCATCCAATGCTGTCTGGATATTCCTGACAATTGCCTTTGTTATTCTTCAAATGTCTTTGCGATTCTACGCATTTTTCTCCATGGTGATCTATTTCAAGTTTGGTACAACGTGTCAAGTGGAAGCAAATCAAAGAAACCACATAAAGTTTTGTTTATTGCAGAGTTTTGATACAGTTCTAAATGAAATGCTAGTCTAAACATTTTGGTTATACATTCTCCACGGGATACCCCATTAAAAAGGAAGAAATATAAAATTATTTCATTTCTATTTTTTCCAAGTATACAACATGGACCGAACTCCAAGCTACCTTTAAAAATGCACGAGTCCCAGTGACTGATTAAAGAATGGGAGAATTTATATTGCCTTAAGTCCTTTCATGACATCAGGACTTTCCAAAAAGCTTTATGACTAATGAAGTGTTCTTAAAATATAGTAATTGTTGTAATGCTAGGGATGCCACAGATAACTTGTGCACAATAAGAGACCAGTTCATCTAATTTAATGATTCTGGTTAAAACATAAGAATTAGCCAGAGCACCAAATAGATCTTCTGCCATTGTTCAAAATAGTACCAAGAGATTTTTTTTATATCCATTTAAGAGGGCACATTCGGGCTTTCATTGAACATTTCACTTAAAAGACTGCACCTCGACAGTACAGCATTCTTTCAGTACTTTCTTTCCTGGAATGCCTGCCAAGCTTACATACTCAAATTTGACAAAAGCTAGGTGTGCCACTGGTTTATTGGCCATCTTGAAAAGTGTGCCTTTTAAATAATAGAAAAAGAATTGGGAGCTTACTTTGGGAAACATTTTAAGAATTGAAAGACACGATAGTGGTCTGAACAACTGAAGGGTAATGCCAAGGATATTGAAGAAATCGGGGGTATTCTTGTTACCATGCCAGGGAACTGGTCCTAACTGTGTATAATACTGTAAATCCGGTGATAGCAACTTGGCAACTTGCTTCATAACAACAAATTCCTGTGGATAATGAAGATCTGAAATCAAAACAGAAAATGTTAGAAATAGTCAGCCAGTCTGGTGACATCTGGTCACCATCATGACCTCATTGAGTGGCTAAGCAGACTCAATAAGCTGTGTAGTCTACTTCTGTTCATACTTCTCATATTATTACCAATGCAGACGGGTAGAAAAACAAATTGTGAGAAGGATAAAGTCTACAAAAGGATATAGTTCAGTTTTTAAAAAATGACAAAAAAATTGGCAAACGGATGTGGAATGTAGGAAGATGGGAGGTTGTCTATTTTGGCACGAAGAATAGGAAAGCAGAATATCATTTGAACAGAGAGATTTCAGAATGCTGCAGTACAAAATGATCTGAGAGTTCTTGTGCATGAATTACAAAAAAAAGAGTAGCATCCAAATAATTAAGCAGGCAAATGGGTCTCGATAGGATGCTCTGAGGGTTGGTGTGGACTTGTTGGGCCAAAGGGCCTGTTTCCACACTGTATGGATTCTATGATGATGATGATGAAATAGAATGTTGCCTTTGTTGATGCTCCAACTCGCTTCAATGTAAGGAAGTTTGCTACAACGGTACAGGGCGTTGGTAAGATCGCACTTTATTTAAGGAGGGGTGTACTGCATTGGAAGTAGTTCAGAGAAGTTTTATTAGGCTGACTTCTGGGATGAGAGAAGGAGCAGCTTGAGTCTAAACTCAATGGAGTTTTGAAGAATGAGAGGTCAACCTGTAGAAACATAAGATTCTGAGAGAGTTTGAAAGGGTCACTGCAGGGACATTGTTTCCTCTTATGATGGAATCTAGAACTAGGGGTCTCCCATGAAGGTGAGGAACAATTATTTCTCTCAGAGAGTGGTTATTCTGTGGGATTCTCTCGCAGGGAGTGTGGAGCAGGCCCAGCCATTGATTGGATTCAAGGATGCATGATTTTTGATCAACAAGAGAGTTAAGAAAGGAAGAAAAGTGCAGTTAAGACCACAAACAAATCAATGATGATCTTATTGAATGGTGGCTGAGAGTCCTACTATTCTTCCTTATGATTTCTCATCAGCTTATGCCTGGATGAGTGCAGATATCAAGTTACAAGTGGTGCAACAATCCTGATGCTCACAGGCGGCAGACTTAGACTTAGAATCCCTACAGTGTGGAAACAGGCCCTTCGGCCCAACAAGTCTGCACTGACCCTCAGAGCATCCCACCCAGACCCATCCCCCTGTAACCCACCTAATCTACACATCCCTGAAACACAATTTAGCATGGCCAATCCACCTAGCCTGCACATCTTTGGACTGTGGGAGGAAACTGGAGCACCCAGAAGAAACCCACACAGACACGGGGAGAATGTGCAAACTCCACACAGACAGTCACCCAAGGATGGAATCGAACCCAGGCCCCGAGTGCTGTGAGGCAGCAGTGCTAACCACTGAGCCACCGTGCCAACCCCTAAAAGCCCAACAATTCAGGTCTGAGACCTTTCATCAGTTCTGATTCTGTTTGTTTCTGCACAGGTGCTGCCCCCCCCTGCTGAGTATTCCCAGTATTTTCTGTTTTCAACCTGTTTTACATCTGGCCCAATTTTTATTTCCATTGATATTAAGGTAAATGTTAAACAATTCATGCAACATAAGATGGGCTGCTCATGTTGGTATCATTCATTTTACACTCACACAAAATCAAAATTTACTTCCTAGTGTTTCATCAAATGATGAAAGATTGCCAAAATGTTAGTCCACGGAATTTAGTTTAGTTTGCCATAAGATATTTTGTCATTCAAAAACAGATGCACTCCTTTCAGCATGGCTTACATGCCTCAGTTCAGAAATAACCTGTTTTCATGCAGCCTTTGAAAAAGTTAAACACAAATGCACATAAATATATATCGTATACGCAAGGCTTATATTGAACACACTTCCTTAACAATAATCGCTTACAAATCAATAACACCTGTTATAACCTATTACACACTTTGAGGCGCTACATCTTGCTAAAAAGAATAAAAGCCCCAAATGATTTGGAAAAAAATGGTTTCTAAATGAGATATAGGAGCAGAGGGATCTAAGAACACAGTTAAACAAAAAGCAAGATATAGTGTTTAAGGATAATAAGGCTATAATCAAACAAAACCTAGCACTATTGCTTGTTTCTTGAGTCATAAAACTGAAAAGTAGAGCAGTTGTGTTAAATTTGTAAAGCACCTTGGTTAAACCGTAGTTGGAGTGAGCAATTGTGGTTTCTGTATTGTAGAAAGATTATAGAGTCACAGGAGAATAGATGTACTCAAATGATAACAAAACTGAGAAGTTATACCCATCAAAAAAGATTGAACAAGAAGAAAAGATTAAGAGAGGGTTTAGTAGAAGTCTTCAAGATTATTTAAAGAATTTGGTAGGGTAAATGCACACACATTTGCAGGGGATAGTGACCAGATCCAGGAGTCAGGGTTGAGTACATTGGGAATTTTGGATTTGGATGCCATCCAACCCATCTCTAGCAGGACACCACTTGAGCCATTGTGTGATAAGTTAAGTTTCATGTCTAATACAGAGAAGCATGTCACTAAATCCATTCCACATACTACATGTGAAGTTTTCCTAAAAGACAGTTTTATTAAAATATCAGATATTTACAGTGGAAATAAAATCTAAGAGCTATACATTTATGAGCAGAGGAGAAAGTATATTGTTGATCACAATAAAACAGAATGTGAAACAGATACCTTCACTGTTAGTGAAAAAAAATTAAAAATAATGAGCCAAAATATTGAATTAGCTGTGTTTCAGAATCTTCTCCCACAGTACATCTGGTTTGCTGGATTCAGTACTTGAGCTGAACGGTGACTCAGTTTCCATCGATGCTTCAGGTGTTAACATAAATTCAGGTTAGAGTTCTCAAAATCCAGAAAACCTTCCCCTTTAAGGAATCTTTGCTATTCGAGAATCATCAACACTTTGCTATAGCTAATGAAAACTCCTTGACTGGGCTTGCTGTATGATCAAAAACAAAGGCAGTGGTAGGTCAGAACATTAAGTCTGAATTTAAACAAAACCTTGCATGTAACAAGATTTGCATATAGCAGAACATGCTACACTTGTACTGATTTGATCAGAGACAAATTGGGACTGGTTAGTTATTTTATTAATTTACATAATTCACTTGAGAACAAAATTTCTACATTACCGGTGAATCGTAGGGGGAGGCACAGGCAAACCAGAAAATCAACTGAGATAGTAGTTCAACATTTGGGGCTATGTACTTGGAAAGTAAAAGCAATATCAGAGAGAGAAGGTGAAAGAGCCTGAGATTAGGACTAATAAAAAGGCGATTTCCAGAGCTTACGTTGAAAGAGGCACTTAAATGGTCTCCTTTCTGTGAAATTGTATGAACAAGAACAATTTCTGTCAAAGATGTACACATAGATGTACATCTGAGGAGATTTAACTCATGATCCGGAAGAGGCAAAGCAATGGGGAATTTAGTTGCTTTAAGTTTATATTTTCTGGCTGCAGATTAATCAGAAATTCACCATTCAAGACCTGCATCAGCAAACAGCGCTGACAGCTATACAGAATTCATTGAAAACGTTCAGCAGGCCTAGCACAATCTGTGGAGACAGGAAGAGTTAATGTTTCGAGTTGAATATGACTGTTTCTGAGTGACCAGATTCTCCAGCCCTTCCTGTTTTATTTCAGATTTCCAGCATCCATATGATTTTGATGTTATTTTACAGTTTCAATAACATAGTGGCCAAATCCAGCCTCTCGACTTGTAAAGTGTAAAGGAAAATTAATATGTTTCATTAAAACTCGTGGAAGTAACTGTGATTATGACAGAATTATTCTGTCAGAGAATCTATCTTTACTTCTTACATCTGCAGAAAGGACAGTATTTTCTACTTTCAGATCAGTTTGCTAATGCTTGCAGTTTCATTTGTCCTAGGTCAGACCAGACTGATTTTGTTTCAGCATTTATCAGCTCAGCAGAGGGCACAAACCAATAACAAATCCACAGCTTTTCAAGTGGATAAATTAACCGACAATGACAAAACTTTCACAAGTCAAACATATCTGCTTCCTCTTGCACCAAGCAAAACACTAGTGACAAACGTAACACATTTACAAACTATGCCTTATTTGCACTCTTGCATTGGGAGAACAGAAGAAAAAGACCTGGGAAACTTTGCAAGATGCCACAACTGCACCAGTTATTAGGCTATCTCTAACATCTTTCTTCTTCTGCGGTTATCTATTTTAACTATGATCGTAACTTATTGAAGTTCAAGGTCACAGTGATAAATAAGCTGAGCGTCGAAGAACTGCAACAGAAAAATGGAGAGAGGAGATAGGGAAAACCATCATAAAGGAAAGTTAGGGAGGTTGATTAGAAAGTGAAAGAGAGGTGACTGGACATTGTGTTAATGGAAGACAAAATAAACACAGGAGCCAAAAAATAACAAATATAGAATAAAGGTCATAAAAACAAAATTTTGAATCATTCTAAATTCAGTGTGTTTCTTTAAAAAAAATGACATTTTAAATTGGTAATTTAGTTTAAAAATCTAGAGAGGGAAACAAGTCAGGCTGAAGGGTCTGCTGATTCTCAGCTTTGATGATGCTTCCATAGTGATGTGAAGTTTAACTCTGTGAGAATACACTTGCAATGGAGCCAATGCAGTGAAGCTTCACCAAATTGGTGCCTGGGATGAGGGGTTGAGTATTAAGGCTGAGCTACAGCAAACAATTAAGAAGGCAAATGAAATGTCGGCCTTCATGACAAGAGATTTTTGGGTAATGTTATCTTACTGAAGTTGTATACAGACCACTCCTGGAGTACTGGGTGCATTTTTGATCTCCCTTACAGGAGGAAAGATATACTTGACACAGAGGAAGATTCTCCAAATGAAGGATTGTCCTATGCAGAAAGATTAAACAGTCTGGGCCTATATTCTCTAGGGTTTAGAAGAATGATAGATGATCACATTCAAACATGCAGAATTCTTTCAAGAATTGACAGAGTGGCAGGGAAGATGTCTCCCCTACTAAGAACCAGGTGACACAGCTTCATAATAACGAGCAGACCATTAACCACTAAGGTGAAATTTCTTCACTCAGACAGTGGTGAATCTTTGGAATCTTCAGTGGAGGCTTATCATTGAGCATTTGAGACTGAGATTAATAGATTTCCACATATTGGAAACAACAAAGGATATGGTGATGGTGCACTTGAGGTGTCCTAACCTGCAAGGTTACAGATCAAGAACTAGAAAATGGGGTTAGACGGAACAGCTCATTAGTGACCGAACGCCCTCTTTTTGTGCTGTAAATGTTTTATGTTTCTCTGCTCATAAATTGACACTCTCTGTCACACCAGGCTGATCCATAACTAAACTTGCATGAATTTGTTTCTTCCTGAGAGTGAATGCAAAGGACAGTTAAAAATGTTTCATTCTCATTTGGCAGAAACTTCAGAAAGACGGGTACTTCTTAATCTGCACGCCTCATAAAGGAAAACTAATAAAATTAATACATTGATAAAGGGGATAAAGTTATGTAGGAACCATGCAGGATTTAATTTCTATTCATGTGAGTGAAAAGTACCAACACAGACGGCTTTGACCAAAGGATCTATTTCTGAGTTGTAATTTCTACATAATTCCTCCATGGAAACGGATTGGTTGAAAATACAGGGATGTGAATGAGATGGTTCCTGTAAGGAGATTCCTCAGAAAGCAGTTGTCTCTTAAATCAGATCTCCATCCTGCTTGTGCAGACAACCCTCTGCTTCCTAACTGCTAACATTATCTGCATGGATACTGTGCTTTGAGGAAACTTGACATTGATGCTCTCATGCAAATGGAGCACTCTATATTGCCCCAAAATGTGACCAGCTGCTGCCTTTAAAGGGGCATCTTGACCTTGGTCACTCAGGCTTCCAACACAATGACCCAACTAGCCCAGCGTGCTTTGGAACCATCGCGTCTAGGACTGATCAATCAGAAAACTGCATACTTAATGTGGCTACATTTAACTGGTTTCTGATACAGCAGCCAAAAGGACCCCTTTAGAGCAGACCCCTTCATGTGGAGAGCAGCAAGGAGAACCAGCATAGACTCCTTTTTACAGACACTAGGTGGCATACGTTTCCAGTGTGAATGGTGGAGAGTGGATGAATGTTACTGAATTACTAAACTGGCTGGTGGGCATTGTAGCAGGTGACTGAAGTGGGCAAGGTGGCTAGCTGGTTATGTGGATCCAGTCTAGTTATGTCAGGTTAGGAGTTGTCGGCAGGTTGGGGGCTGGTCTGCTTGGCTTGCTGAGGAGCAGTTGGGTGAAGAGGGATAATCAGGTTGGGTTGGGGAGTAGTCGAAGGTTTGGAGGGATTGTTGGGAGTTGAGAAGGTTGTCAGGTATCAGGTGGGAGTCATTACAAGTGATCCAGAAGTCAGTAATGCTGTTATCCATTCGTTGCACTAGGTTTAAACCATGTAATATTTCCTAGATAACTATTGCTGGTAAGTATATCGGTTTTGTCTTAGTCTCCCGCTCTAACCTAGAATCAAAGACTTTTGCAGAGAGTTCCAGGGAGCAGTGGAATTTCTCATCAGAATTTAAAATTTTTCCAGACAATCCAGATGGAGTCAGCATGTCGTGATTTCTGCAGAGTCCTGATATGCATCTTGTCTCTGATGACCTGGAGATTGGAGGGTCTGAGCTCTTGTTTTAGCTCAGCCAGGGCTCCCTAGTCACCGACTAAACATGGATTTGATTGCCACAAGGTCTCACAAGAGGAAAAGAGACACTGCCATCAGAAACTCTGCTAGTTTTGGTGCAGCTGGCAATAAGGACATCATTTCATGCCCACTGTCATATTCTCCAATCTAAAAACTCACCACCTCCTCTTCCCTTCCCTATCTGCGCTCTGTATTTGGTCATTTTATACTGGCTCATTTGCCCTCAACTGTTTTCTTGGGAAGGTCTATCACCAATAATCTGACTTGAGAGAAGGGAAACAATGTTGACAGTAAGTTAGGCAAGTACACTCCTGAACTCGAAGATGTAGGAAAGGATGAAATCATCATGGAAAATTGATAGCCTCATCCATTGGCAAGGGGAGCTTCACAAATCCTACATGTACACGATCAAGGTGGAAGCTGTTCCTCAGGGCAACCAAAGCCCTGAATGCCTCCTGTCAGTTTTTTCCCCAAACCATTACTGGCAACCAAGTAACTCCCTGTCCTGAGCCAATATTCCCTCTTGCCATCTTAACAATCAACCACCAACTGCCTCTGATTTTGAGTCTGCCCAGCCTCTACTTTCAACACACTCAGCAATCTGACTGCCTGCTCAAAAAGGGAAATTAGCTATGATGCTAATTATTTCTTTAAATTCAGTGTTTCAGCTGCTTCAGACACTATGTAATCAATAAGGTGCAGTGTGCGAGTTCTCCTCTTTTTTCTCAGTATGGGAGTCTCATGTGCATCAATCAATTTATAAGTTGCAGGTCCATCAGGAGTAAGGCAGTGAAAGTGCTGCATTCAAACTCAGCCAAAGGTATGGGAACAATTCTGTAGGGTTTCTCAACCTTACTGGTATTTGTTAAGACCTGCTGGGTGGGTGCTAATCTAGCAGTGGGGTGAACACTGGTCCAAGAATGACTATGAATGCTGGAATTCTCTCTCTAGAATCACACCGGAATGAGATCCTACTTCATTATTTCAGGGAAGAAAGAAAAGAGAAAAGAGAAATTTTCAAAGCAAAGGGAGTACATGAAATAAAACATCAGGGCCATGAACTTCTCCTGATGTTCCACTTCAACTTCAGCATAAAGTCAGTGGAAAGCTAGTAGAAACAGTGAAAGTCATTAGAGGGAGACATCGCAGCCTGGTGACGTCTGGCCCATGGGTACATTATCATGGATATCCAAATGTACATCAATCTGAGGACTTCAAGCTTTCAATCAGTTAAGAGTTACAGCAGAACTAGTAAACAAACAAAAGATTGCAAGGGTGGCAAGAGCTCAAAATGACTTCTTCTAACACAGGAATCTTTGTTAATAAAGGAAAGGGTTCTTTCACTTTCAGAAATAATTTTGATAGCAAGAATCTTTCTTCAGAATCGAGGTTGGAGTTGCCAGAAGCATTGGATCAGGCATTCAATGATCCTCTACGCACTCAAAGAATGCAGAAACCTCATAATTGTTATTATCAAACATGTTGTTTTAGTGTTCGTGTACTGAATATATATGCAGTGATACCAAAGGAAGATTCAAACCCCCAATGGACATCTAACTTTAAGTGTTCTGAAGGATGTGTGCATTTAAGTTACATGCATTGTCTATATTAATATTTCAGGTACAACAGCAGTAATATGATAGAACATTATTGAAACTCTCTCTGATGAGTTTATCCAGTGCCAGGGACACCATTCTGTAACTTGTGTTTGAGTCTAACAATGGATCATGTACATGGTTTGAACCAGAGTAGATCTTTGCATGCTGACCACTGGAACACAGAATTCTGTACCTGCAGTCATCTATTAGGTAGTCATGAATCATTTTCTGTTACCATAAGGATATGGATTGGTAATCAATCCTGATATGTCTTCTTCCTATACCTGTTGTAATTAACTGGGCTGTCCTAACATGCACGCAATTAATTATTTGCTTTACAAAAATTAAAACAGCAACCTGATGCAACTGGCGGAGTACAAAGAACTTAGATCAAAGAACAGTACAGGAACGGGCCCTTCAGCCAACCAAGACTGTGCCAACTCACGATACCTTTCTCAACAAAAACCTTCTGTCTCTATGTGGTCTGTATTCCTTTATTCCCAGCCTAGTCATATATCTGTCAAGATGCCTCTTTACTATTGTTACTGTATCCGCTTCCAACACCTCGTCCTCTGGCAGCACATTCCAGGCACTTACCACCCTCTACGTAAAAAATTTGCCACTCACATCTCCTTTAAACTTAGCCCTTTTACCTCAAACTTATGCACCCTCATTATTGACACTTCTACCCTGGGAAAAAGACTCTGACGATCTATTCTATTCATGCTTCTTATAATTTTGTAAACTTTGCTTGTAAACTTTTAGTAACTTTATGTCCGTTGGAACCTACCAGTGGGCAAGGCATTACTCCTTGCTGTTTCTGAAGAAAGTTTGTGATTCTCCCTGTAGGATTGTGCAGAGACTTTCCAATGCTTGTGGAGTCTACCAAACCAAGCCCCTTAAGCATAAGGAGGAAGACATTTCAATACAATTTGTCCACAAAATTGTACAAACTGTTGGCTGACAGTACTCGGGAGGGTCCACAACTCCGAAGGTATAGAAAATTGAAAAAAAAATGAAATTTACAGAGATATTTATTAAGACATACAAAGCGGAAAGAAAACAGTAATCCCAAATTAGAAATGTTTCCATATTTACATAGCTCATATCTTACAAACTTACCAGGAAAAATAACAGTGTCCTGCAAACACTCCATTACGTAGACCATTTTCAGGAAAATCCAGTTCCACTCCAAAGCAGATTTCGGGCACCATAGGCAAACCACCGATATACTTCACCAGACCTGCTCCAATTTTGCCACTTGGCAATATAACTTTAACTCTGTGTCCAATCTGTATATCTAAGACAGAGCGAGGTGCATATGCTTTCAGGGGTCGATCATTTCCGAGATCAGCCTTATATCTGTGAGAGAAGAAGACAAAATGGAACCATGTTTTAGCTATGCCAGGCGTCTAGATTATGCAGTTGGTTGTTTTTGGATGTGCTATGTCGAGGGTTAGGACTCAGCATGGAATAGTTACCAACTGGAGACATTGAAGGTAATTTTGACCTCGGCTGATATCCTACACTCACATAAAAGCACATACACAGCCCCCAAATGCATACCCTCAAAATGTGCATGCCTCTTGCACATATTGACACACATTTTGTTGTCACAAAGGTGAGCATGGATCTGGGAAAATATACTGGCAATCCTGCTGGTCAGAGAATGGTGTATGGAATATACCTAAAGAAGAACGGAAAAATAACGTACTACATATATCCTGAGGGAAGTATGAGCAAAATGGAATTCAGTCATTGACACAGAAACTAAAAGTAACAGTACAGTCACACAATATGATCCAGACTAAATAACATAGATCTGGGTGTTCTTGAACACCAGTTACTGCAAGTAGAAGGGAAGGTGCAACAAGTAATTAGGAAGGCAAATGATATATTGACCTTAAAAGCCGAAAGAACTGCGGATTCTGTAAATCAGAAACAAAAACAGAAAATGCCAGAAAAGCTCAGCAGGTCTGGCAGCATCTGTGAAGAGAAATCAGTGTTAATGTTCTGGGTCGAGTGACTCATCCTCAGATCCTCAAAAATACCTGCCTTCATTGGAAGAGGATTTGAGTTCAGAAGTGGGGATGTCTTATGGAAGTTATACAAGATATTGGTGAGACTGCACCCAGAGCACTGTGAACAGTTTTGGTCTCCTTACCTAGCAAAGGATAAACTTGCCACAGAGGGAGGTTCACTGGGCTGATACCGGGGATGCCAGGACTGTCCTGTAAGGAGACGTTAGTTCAACTGGGCAGTATTCACCAGAGTTTAGAAGGATGAGAGGGGATCTCATTGAAACATATAGAAGTCTAACAGGTCTGGACAGACTAGATATAGGGAGGATGTTTCCCCTGGTGGGGGAGTCTAGAACCAGGGGTCACAGTCTTGGGATATGGGTGTAGATCATTTAGGACGAAGATGAGGAATTTTTTTATGCAAACGGTATAAATCACTTCCACAATCACTGAACATATTCAAGAACGAGATAGCTAAATATTTAGACTTTAAAGACATCAAGGCATATGGGGGAAAGTGAGAACATAGCATTGAGATAGAGGATCAGCCATGCTGTGGTTGGTTGTCTCGCCAAGCTGGTTCGTTGTTCCGCAGATGTTTCATTACCCTGCTGGGTAACATCATCAGTGCAGTCTCCGATAAGCGCTGTTGTGTTTTCCCATCTGGTCCCCAGAGTTTAAATACCAGGCAGGAAAACACAACGGTGCTTCATCGGAGACTGCACTGGTGATGTTACACAGCAGGGTAATGAAACGTCTGCGGAACAACAAACCAGCTTGGTGAGACAACCAACCACAATATCCACAACCCGAGCTACAGATCTACTCAAGAACATCAGCCATGATTGTATTGAGCGATGGAGCAGGCTTGAAGGGGAAAATGCCCTGTTCCTGCCCTAGTTTCTATGTTTTGGAAGTGGTTGTGGCAGAGTGTAGTATATATTGGTATGTACAAGTGATCCATTGTTGTTGTTTTGACCTTTTTTATTGAAAGCACTGAATGCGCATTGCCATCATGAGACATTGGTGCAGTGCTCCTTCGTGAAGTATCTTATATCAGAATAACGCTAAAGGTTGGATATACAGCCAACTCTGTTCTGCCAGATTGCTGCAGGGGATTTCCTGAAACTCAGCCTTATTAGCTGAACCTGCAGAGACAAAGTGAGTAGAATTGCTGTTGTTGATATGGCAGCAAGTGTGCTGAGTTCAGACAGCATAAGCACACTCACAGAGAGGATGTAAAACACAAAATCACACTCTATTAATAGCAAGCCCCTGCAATTAGAACAAATGTTGCAAATATCACTGAAGAGGAGAGGGCAATTTCACTGGTCACCAGTTGTTTATTAGCCTGAAGTTACCCTTTCAATCAGAGCTGATTTTGTACATTCCATTATTATTACCATACCTGGTGTTTTGTTCCAGATGACTTAGCAATTGAACTGAACTCAATTTGACATAAACAGAAGAATTAAACTCTGGGAGGCTTTGAGAGCACCTGTTCACTGTAGTTCTCACTCAGGGCCAGATTTTACAATAGAAACAATGGCAAAGGTAACAGCACTCTATTACTTACATGCAAATTGGGCAGAAATGCCCAGCAGCCACAAGAAGAAGTCAGGAAGTTGCCTGTGTGGCTAATAGACATTTCTATTAAATGATTTGGAGAAAGAAACCAAAAATACGAGAGGTAAATTTACAGATTGCAAAAAGAGAGGTAAAAAAGTGAATTGTGAAGAGATATCGATAAGTTAGCTGAGTTAACAAAGATCTGGTAAATAGGGTACAATGTGGGAAAGCATGAAATTGTCCGTTTTGGCAGAAAGAATAAAGAAGCATATTATCTAAATGATGAGAGGTTACAGTGCTCTGAGATGCAGAGATCTGGATGTTCTAGTGCATGAATCAGAAGGTTAGCATGCAGATACAACAAGTAATCAGGAAAGCTAATAAAGACAAAGGAACAAAGAACAATATAGCACAGGAACACGCCCATCAAGCCTGCACCAACACATTTTGCCCTTCCATACTAAAACTGTCTTTACCTACAGGATCCATATCCCTCTACTACCTTCCTATTCATATATTTGTCCAGGTATTTCTTGAATGCTGCTATTGTGCCTGCTTCCACTACCTCCTCTAGCAACGCATTCCAGGCACTCACCAACTTTTGTGCGAAAAACTTCCCCTCACACATCTCTTTTAAACTTTTCCCCTCACACCTTAAACCTGCGTCCCGTATTGATTCCTCCACCCCGGGAAAAAGCTTCATACTTTCCGTGCCATTCACAATCTTATAAAACTTCTATCATGTCGTCCCTCAACCTCCTGCATTCCAGTGAAAACAAACCCAGTCTATCCGAGATAGTAAGAACTGCAGATGCTGGAGAATCTGAGATAACAAGGTGTAGAGCTCGATGAACACAGCAGGCCAAGTAGCATCAGAGGAGCAGGAAAGCTGACGTTTTGGGCCTAGACCCTTCTTCAGAAAACCTTTCTTCATAGATAAAATCCTGCATACCAGACAACATCCTGGTAAACCTTTTCTGTACCCTCTCCAAAGCATCTACATCCTTCTGGTAGAGCGGTGACCAGAACAGTACGCAATATTCCAAGTCTGGCCTAACTGAAATTCTATAAAGCTACTCAAAACCTGTCACTCTTTATACTCAATGCCCCTTCCAATGAAGTCAAGAATGCCACAGACCTTTTTTACTCCCTAATCTACTTGCTCTGCCATCTTCAGTGATCTGTGGGCCTGCACACCCGGATCCCTCCGCATATCAATGCTCCAAAAGGTTTGCCATTCACAGTATAATTTCCACCTGTAATTGACCTTCCAAAATGCATTACCTCATATTTGTCCGGATTAAACTCCATCTGCCATTTTTTGGCCCTTGCCTCCAACTGATCTATATCCTGCCGTATCCTCTAACAATCCTTCTCAACATCCACAAGTCCACAAATATTTGTATTGTCTGCAAATTTACTAATTAGACCAGCTTTATTTTCCTCCAACTCATAATGTAGAACAGCAGAGGTCCCAGCAGTGATCCCTGTGGAACATCACTAGTCACAAACCTCCACTCTGAAAAGTGTCCTTCCACCGCTACCCTTGGTCTCCTATGACTAAGCCAGTTCTTTATCCATCTTGCCAGCTGACTTCTGATATCATGTGACTTTACCTTTTGTACCAAAATGTTATGTTTTATTGTGAGGGGCACAAGATGCAAGAGGAGGGAGGTTATGCTTCAGTTACACAAGGTAGTGGTGAAATCGGATCTTGAATAATGTTTACACTACTTGACATTGCACTTATAGAAGGGTGTTATTACAATGGAAACTATTAGAGAAGGTTTATTAGACTAATATCTGGAATAACTGGAGGTGCCGGTATTGGACGGGGATGGACAAGGTCAGAAATCACACGGCTCCAGGTTATAGTCCAACAGGTTTATTTGAAAACACAAGCTTTCAGAGCCTCACTCCTCCTACAGGTGTTAGTGATAGAGGTCGTATCAGGCATAGAATGAGTGGATTGCCTTAGAAAGAAAGTCTAGGCAGTCCAGGCCTGTATCCTCTGGAGTTTAGAAGAGTCAGAGGTGACTTCATTGGAACATTAAAGATCCTGAGGGGATTTGACCCAAGCGCTGTTGAAAGCTTGTTTCCTTTTGTGGAAAAATCTAGAAATAGCTTAAAATAATGGGTCACCCATTTAAGATACAGATAAGAAAACATTATTTCTCTAACAGAATTCTAAGTACTTGGAATTTTCTTCCTCAAAAGGCAGTGTATGAAGAATTTTTAAATATTTTTAAGGAGGAGGTAGATAGATTCTTGATTACCAAGAGGATGAAAGAAATGCAGGAGTTTAGATTCATGGTTAAAATCAGATCAGCCATGATTTTATTGAATGGCAGAGCAAGTTTGAAGAGTTGAGTGGCCTACTCTTGTTCCTTGTTCATTTGTGCCTTTGAATATTCAGCACACCATCTGGTTCCCTACTCCAATAGAATCTATACAGTGTAGAAGCAGGCCATTTGGCTCATTGAGTCCACACCAACCCTCCAAAGAGCATCCCACCCGGACCCACCCCGACCCACCCCCTACCCTATCCCTGTAACCCTGCATTTCCCATGGCTAATCCACCCAGCCTGCACATCATGGGACAATTTAGTATGGCCAATCCACCTAACCTGTATATCTTTGGACTATGGGAGGAAACTGGAGCATCTGGAGAAACTCATACAGTGACAGGGAGAATATGCAAACTCCACACAGGCAGTTGCCTGAGGGTGGAATCGAACCCAGGTACCTGGTGCTGCAAGGCAGCAGTGCTGACCACTGAGCCGCCGTTCCATAATCTCCCAAACACTGTGACTCTCCTGTTTTTACATCATACACACCAAATGAACTCACCAACATATGTTATGACTGCTAAGTTCCAATTGAAGTCCTATTTTAATAGTGTGACAAATGTGAAATGTTGCCAGAACAATCCCTGTAACACTGGCGATTAACATTTATGCTCTCATCACTTAAAAAAATTAACTATTGTTAGACATTTAGGTATAAAACAATTACATTTCTGTCTCTTTTCTTTCCCTCTCTACTAATCCCATCTCTTTCCCTCTTTCCTTTTGCTTTTTCTATATTATTTAACCTTGAATTCACTGTTCTTAAATGAATTTCCTGGTTCAGGCTTTGGGATAATCAAGGTTATAATCTCAATCTAATTTATTATGGAAAACACTGTTGCTTGCTCTGTTCATATAGGTCTCAACTGTACAGCACTGTTGTGGTTCAATGGCTAACTTGTAAGGCAGCAGAAAGTATGTGAACAGCTGGCTCGATCCAGCTCCAAGTTTAGTCATGCAGCTGCAGTGTAGTAACCGCTTCACAAAATTCACAACCATAATTTGCAGGTCATTTTATTACTGCTTCCAAGCAGCAATTATAATAATTTTACTATTGGGAGATGGTTGTAGTGATTGGAACAAAGTCAGACAGGTGGACCTCATAGAATATGAGTTCCCTGATTGGGGCTGTTAACCCAGTCCAATCAAGGAGCCCTGGCTGACAGACGGAAAAAGGAATGTCAGTGGTTCTGTGCACTCTAGGAGCTGATATGGAGCTAACAGGATCAGTATCATGTACAATGCATGTTTAAATGAAGGGTGACTTGGTGACAGTATTCTGGCCTTAGTGGAATTATTTCAATGGTGGAGTAATAGTAATGTCACAGTAATAGTGTCCCTCAGAACATGGGTTCAAATCTCAACATCCTGGAATTTCATGAATCTGGAATTGAATATTAGCACCAATAATATGATACTGTTAACAACTTTTGTAATACTTAATGCTTTTTAGTGAGGGCCATCTGCCATCTTGAACTAGACTGGTCTACGTGCAACACCAGATCATCAGCAATGTGTTTGACTCTTAATTCTCTGCTGTAATGGCCTGGCAAGCTACTCAAGGGAAATTAGGCGTGGGCAACAGATACTGGCCTTCCCAATCATGTACATTACCTAAATGAAAAAAGAAGAAAAAAAATCTGGCAATGTTTTGAAACAAGCAAATACGTCTTGCATTTATATTGCACTTGTCTTGAGCACTAAATGTCTCAAAGCACTTTGCAACCATATCAAGTATCTTTTTTAAGAGTGGTCAGGGTTAGGACGACATGGTGGTTCAGAGGTTAGCACTGCTAACTCACAGTGCCAGGGACCCAGGTTTGATTCCAGCCTCAGGCAAATGTCTGTGTGGAGAATGAAAACTCCCCCGTGTCTGTATGGGTCTTTGCTAGGTGCTCTGGTTTCCTAAAGATGTGCAGGTTAGGTGGATTGGCTATGCTAAATTACCCGTAATATCCAGGGATATGCAGGCTAGGTGGGTTAGCCATGGGAAATGAGAGTTACAAGGATAGGGTAAGGGGTGGGTCTGGGTGGGATGATCTTCAAAGGGTCGGTGTAGATCATAGAATCCCTACAGTTTGGAAACAGGCCATTCAGCCCAACAAGTCCACATCGACTCTCTGAAGAGCATTCCACCCAGACTCATCTCCCTATGCTATCGCTTTAACTCTGCAAGTCCCATGGCCAATCCACCTAACGTGCACATCTTTGGACTGTTGGAGGAACCGAAGCAACTTGATAAAACCCACGCTGACGCAGGGAGAATGTGCAAACTCCACAGAGAGAGTGAATGGCCTGTTTCCACGCTGTAGGGTTTATATGATGATGGTAATTCAAGAAATGCAGCATTCAATTTGAACTCAGCAAAACTCATTCCCACAATGAGTAATGGGATAATGACCAGATTATCAGACTTTGTGATGGCAATTTGAGAGGTAAATATGGGTCAGGATTCAAATAGTGAGATATGTAGATATTCTTTTATACCTCCCTATCAGCTAGGTTAGGGCTACAGTTAGAGTTAGGGTCCTCAGCATAACATTTCATCCAGAAAATAGGACTTCTATCAGTGTATCTAGAATTCACCTTCAGTTCTGTTAGCCTTGATTTTTGAGTCCAGAAACTTAGGACTCAGAGGGTGGAAGCTACAAACTGCACCAAGCAGGTCAGTGAGGTGTGAGGTAAAAGTCTATTCTGTACAATGGTGCCAACATCACAAATACAATGCCCAAACTTTTCGGATTTGAATTGGAATCCCTATTTCCAATCCAGAAAGACTAAAAGTTGCCCAGTAACCTTTACAGGAGTGTTCTGGCTTAAAATCCAAGTCAGATGCCTTAATAATGGAAGCAGGCCAGCAAATTACACAGACAACGGCAGAATGGATTGATGCTGAGGTTAATCCCCTTTGGCAGCAATAGCTGCCATATTCTGTGGTTTAAAAGTCATGAAGCCACTTGACAAGACTGAGATCACTTATGTGTGCCAAGTAAGAAAGGGGCTAGGGTATCAGGGATAGGGGGCTAAGAGGGCAAGTGAATGGGGATATAAGATAGCAGGTTGATGAGGTGGTACCGATGCCAGGGAGGTGAGAGAATTAGGGTGCCAGGTAGGGAGGGTTGAGTGAGAGGTAGGGCACAGGTTGGTGAGGGGCAATGTGCCTACTGAATGAGGGGTATAGGTGCATGGGATGACAGGTTGGCCAAGAGGTAGGATAACCAGTCATTGGGGCCAGGGTGTTGGGTAGGTGGGGACTGGGGTGGGGAAGTTTAGGGTGTTGGGTAGGTGAGGACTGGGGTAGGGGAGTTTAGGGTGTTGGGAAGGTGAGGACTGGGATAGGGGAGTTTAGGGTGTTGGGAAGGTGAGGACTGGGGTAGGGGAGTTTAGGGTGTTGGGTAGATGAGGACTGGGGTAGGAGAGTTTAGGGTGCAGAGGAGGTGAGGACTGGGGTAGGGGAGTTTAGGGTGTTGGGTAGATGAGGACTGGGGTAGGGGAGTTTAGGGTGTTGGGAAGGTGAGGACTGGGATAGGGGAGTTTAGGGTGTTGGGAAGGTGAGGACTGGGATAGGGGAGTTTAGGGTGCTGGGAAGGTGAGGAGCCAGGTGAGTTACCCAGGTGGCTTTTGGTAGGAGTGGGACTTGGAAGTTGGGAGTTGTCTCTGTGGGTCAATTGCAAGGCTCATTGTTGGGGTAGTAGGTGGGACAGGAAGTTAGCAGTTGGGTCAGGAGGGATATAGTCAGGTCAGATCAGGTGCACAGGTGGGTGTCTGTGGGATGACTTGGGATGAGGATTAGGGTTGGGGTAGGATGGGTAAGTAGACTGTCAACTGGGAGTCAGGGGTCAGGTTGGATGGGGATTGTTTTGCATCCAGCGAGTGGCTGCCATCAGGCGTCAATGAGAGAGTTTTGTTGACCATGATGTGGAGGTGCTGGTGTTGGACTGGGGTGGACAAGGTCAGAGATGACATAACACCAGGTTATAGTCCAACAGGTTTATTTGAAAACACAAGCTTTCGAAGCCTCAGTCCTTCTTCAGGTGTTAGTGAGAGAGGTAGTATCAGACAAAGATTTTAAAAGTAAAAGATCAAAGGTTCACCACTGATGAGGATGTACTAAACAAATTTAAGATGCTGTTAAATCTTTAGTCAATCAGAAGGTTTTGATTGATTAAAATGCATATGTAAATCTCCGAATTCCTTTCAAGTCATGATCCTGAAGGTTTTAGTGTAAGGAAGAGGTGAAATTTAGGTCAGAAAATGCATGTTAGGTGCAAGACCTTGTTTAGAATCTGTTTGTGTTTTAGTTTAGAGTCAGACTGGTTTTATTTATAAAGTAGGAATTTATTAAACGCTATATTGACTGACCTGTCTATAAATTGTGTGCTTTTTGTTGGGTGAGGGCTCTGCTGAATAGTTACCCAAGGAATGGAGCAAGTTTTAATTTCTCTAACATTCCCTGACCAAATCTTAAGTAAGGCAAAACCTTCAAAGTTTCTAACAGTAACTCAGAGCTGGGCAGTTTTTCAGAGTGTTCCAGAGGCTGGGCAATGGCCCAATGGAAGTTTCAATTTTCTGAGGAGTTGCTGGGGTGTAGAAATCCTATGCAGTCACAACATACAATGCAAGTCGACAATTAGGCAAGGCCATTTCAGGGAGCAATTATGAGCCAATAACATTGCTATGAATTTGGATTTACATACAGGTCAAATCCAGCAAGGAACCACAGATTTCCTTCCCTAAGCAAATCAAAACAAAAATTGCTGAAAAAGCTCAACAGGTCTGGCAGCATCTTTGGAGAGAAATCAGAGTTAATATTTCAGGCCCAATGACCCTTCCTCAGGACTGCAAGGTTCACTTGACCCTAAACATTAACTGTGATTTCTCTCCACAGAAGCTGCCAGACCTGGTGAGCTCTTCCAGCAATTTTTGTTTTTGTTTCTGATTTACGGCACTGCAGTTCTTTCGGTTTCCATCCCTAAGAGTGTGCAACATTGCATGTCCGCATCCAATAATCAGCCCTGCAAAAATACAGCTCTATTTTTATTGGCTTTGTAGCTTGTTTCTTTTTCTTGTCAGAGTTAACTGAGATAAAGTGGAAACAAATTCACCAATACACAAATGAAAACAAATACATCATCTACCTGTACCGTAAGTAAACATCAAGGTGAGAATTTTAAGTATCAAGTGACAAGTTTAAATTTCTGACCCAAACAAAAGCTGGCAGGTATAATCCTGACGTTTAAGGACAAAAACATGTTGGTGACCTTTTCATTGAAAGAAAAACTTGTGCTTTGGTGACCTCAGGATTTCAGGAAAGATATCACAGTTAATTAAAAACTTTTTGAAGTGTATTGTTGTCGTTTCATGGGAATTGCAGCAGCCAACTTACATACAACATGGTCCAACAAACACTGCAAGAACTATCAAATTGTTTCATGTAATCTTTTTAATGGCAGTTCATTCTAAAGTGCAAGCAACTTATAACAAAGGTTACATGACTGTAGCAAGTGACACATTTACAGTGTCCTTACATAAGCATTTACCCAAACAGCCTCCTTTACAGTTACAATTACCCAATATAAAGAGATGTACAAATTATGAACAAACACTGCGTGTTTATTCCAGTCAGTGCCACATATGTCTGTTCCAGCACTTATATGTCATCCGTAATCTCCATAACATTCAGATCTTTCAATAGCACATGTATGAGTTGGTGTTTGCAGTTCATCTGATACCTGTTCATTCCAGGACTGAAATTCCTCCTCCAGGGAGTGCTAGTCCCATTCCAAGTGCAGTTGCTAAGGTAACTGTTGTTTGATTCTAGTAAAAATTGCTTTTTGATTCAATGCCACTGCATATCCTTACAAGTGAGCTTGCATAGAGGTTCACATTCTGATGATAAATTAGACAAGAGATTTGTTAGAAAGTTCACAAATCCAATGAGTCATTGCTTCATTTTTCTATCTGTTGGTTGTTGCATTTCTGCTGCAGATTGTCAGGATCCAGATGAAGTCTTTTTGCTGCCAACAGATAGCAATGTACTTGACCTCAGGCATATTCAATTTTATCTTTTTTCTTGTTCGGCTTCAGGCTTAGCTGCCAAGCTATCTCTAGCCAAGACATTATAATGTGATGAAAGTCTGTGATGATTTCTTCATTGTTTTTCCACATCCATAGACTGGCAGATCATCAATCAAATCATCCCCTCTAGGAAGATCATTGACTATCTCATGTTTCCTTGCATTGATACTCTTCCAGAGCAATGGAAATGCCAAACAACATGCAAAACCATCTGTGCTCCTGAATGGCATTCAGAATTTAATTAGAAAATTGTTGCTTTCACCCAGCTCCACTTGCCAGTAACCATCCTTCACTTTCGGAGTAATAAAAGAATTTTTGTTCTGGCAACATTTATTCAACGGTTGATGTGAAGTAGGGAGATCACCTCAAAGCTTTACTGAAATTGTTTGGATCTATGCATGTTGCCAGGTTTCCAGTCCTCTTCCATACTGCTAATTCAGTTGGTAGGAATTATCACTTTCTTGATCAAGCCCTTCTTTTTGACCTCTTCTATCTTGTCTTTTGGGCTGGATTGAGGGCAGCTGGAACTCTCCTCAGCAGATGCGAAGTTGGTCTCCCACTCTCATCCGCTTTGATGGATTTTCACCAGGAAGACATCTACAACCTGAAAAAAGCCATCTTTATAACCTCTTCTGGTTGGCAGTCAATAGCGTAGTGTGGTTTACTAGGTGCTGCAAATCCCTTCTGGCACATGCACTGCTACCATTCCAAGCTCAGATGAACGTCTAAACTGTCTGAAACTCCAGATTTTAATTTTTCACATTTCGCTGGGCTCTCCGCTCCATTTGTCCTCTGGGGCTGACAGTCATTCTATCATATGATCTCAACTTTACCTGTGAGAGCTTCATTACAGGGTGATTATCCCGCGTCACTTTGCAAAGGTCTGAGAAGTTCACAATCTTCCACAAAGCAATGCCATCTATCTGCTACTTCATGTTCATTTAATGCGCACCTTCTGCTTTCATCATTCCAATAGTCAGAAGCTTTTAATCCACCTTAAACCAGATACTATTGTATCTGCAGTCATTTAGCTAAAAGCAGCTGCCATTCTTATAGGATCGTTTTGTTTCCTTCAAGCTACATACTTGTGCACAAAGTAATTCAACTTCTTGTAGTTAGAGAGCTGCTTGTTCTACACTGGACATGCTTTCTTTCCTTTGGTCTGGATTCCTTATAAATATTTATAACCTGAACACTGGCCTTAATTATTCTGCTGGCTCTTCTGCAAGCATTTCTTCCCTTGTTCTAATAAAATTGATTTGATTATTATTCAAAAATCCTTGTAATTGGCTCCTTAATTGTTTCAGTTGAAAAAGTTGACCACATTTTTATTGATGAGGGGTATAGTTGAGTGCTAAAAAGACCATTAAACATCTGTCATGGCCAACAGAGGATGCTGAAAGAAGAAGAACTGATCCGCACTTAGTGGTAACAATGAGTGAGGAGAAATTAGCAATTGAGCTAGAACCATTCCCCCACCTTCTCCCTGCAATCCTGTGTATTCACCTGAAACCATTCCCCCACCTTCTCCCTGTGATCCTGTATATTCTACTTCTTTCAAATAATCTAATTTACTTCTTGAATGTCTCAATTGAACCCATTTCCACCATACTCTCAGGCAGCCCATTCCAGATCTTAACCACTCACGGCATGAAAATAAACTTCCTCATGTCTCCATTGCTACTTTTGCCAGTTTCCTTAAACGTGTGCCCACTTATTCTCAGTCCTTCCATCAGTGATAGTTTTTCTTTATTCACTCTGTCTGGAGACTTTTATGATTTTGATTACTCCGGTCAAATCTCTCAAGGAGTACTTTTATGCAGACTCACAGGTTAACCACCACTCCCTCTCCCGAACGGCCAGAGTACCAGGAGCTTCTCCTACACACTGTCCCCTCAGTCTCAGGATGAGAATGACTCACTCTGCAAATGGACATCCCCTTGATCAGGCAATCTAGCTATTGTGCATATGCTGTGAGGTTCAAACTCCTAACTGGGTGGAAAGACTGAAACATCCTGCATGGTGATACTGAGCTCCCCTGTTCCTGGCAGATCCCAATGTCAAGAGATTCCCCCAAAAGGCTTAGGGTGTGCCTGAAAGTCAGGTGAGCCCCTTGTTGGAAACTGAGATAGTGAGTGTCAATTAATTCATCCCAGATTCATTAAAGTTCTGTTGGGTCCACCATTCATTTTGAGGAAAACAAAAAATGACCTGCTGTATGGCCAGCTTAGCAGTAACCTGTGCTAACAGCAATAACATAAGCATTGTTCACGGAGGCAGTGAATTCCATGGGCATTTAGGATGCAAGGTCCTGGAGTATGGCTGGAGTGTCTGCACATGTCTCTAACTATCAATTGCAGCATGCTTCAGTCACTGCCTCCCTAATTTGCCTAAATGACATAATGACTCAATCTCTTTTCTTCATGGAAATGAGCTCCAAGGTCCAAGGTTGGAGATACCTCAAGGTCTCATCATTCAGATGTGAAATTCTAGGTCACAGTTCCCAAATTTTCCACCACATATAGGGTTTAATCATTTCCAAGATCAAGACCATCGAATTGACTGCTTCGGCTACATCCCACATTTTTCTTAGCCAACAAAGCCTGTCTCCTCCAAGGCACACCCTGCCCCTGTCCTGAGCCCATAGTTTTCTCTCTTCTGTTTGCACTCACACTCTGCAACCCCATCTTGACATTGAGACTGATCCTTGAACCCTATTCTGTGCAACTGGTGATCACCGAATTTCTCTTCTGGCTCCCACATTATCTCTTTGCAGCTTTTGACATGGTTGACCAAATCGACCATTGTGCAGCTGTATGGAATGCAAACACCTGGTACCATTCTTACACATGTCACCAGAGTATCACCTGCAATACCTCCAGTGCTCCCTTAAGATACAATTAAGACTCCCCTATTTCTTACCCCAAGCTGCTTCCTAGTGATACACTCCATATACAATGGTTTTAATTAGCACTATTACATTGGTAATGTCAGTTTCAAGCCAAGTAAAATCATGAGGGGTCAAGATAAGGTAAATGACAGGTGTTTTTTGCCTAAGGTTGGGGATTTCAAGACTAGGGGGCATATTTTTAAGGTGAGAAAAGAAAAATTTTAAAAAGACACAAGGGGCAATTTTTTTAACACAGGGAGTGGTTCATGTGTGGAACAAACTTCCACAGGAAGTGGTGGATGCGGGTGCTGTTACAACGTTTAAAAGGCATTCAGATAAGTACATGAATAAGAAGTGTTTGGAGGGAAATGGGCCAAGCGCACGGAGGTGGGACTAAGGATCTGTTTCCATGACATATGACCCTATGAATTTGACGTAGTCCGAGAGGTCCTTAGGGCTGCTTTCTCATTACAGCTAGTGGTGAGTTTAACCTGAAGGTCACCAAAGCTCAGGTGAGGTAGAAAAGGCACAACTTCCACAGTAACCTCAGCTAGTGCAGGAACTGAACCTGTGCTGTTTACATTGCTCTGCATCACAGACTAGCCACCTAGCTAACTGACCCCAACAGCTCCAAGTCAGCACCAGGTCTCTTGACAACTCTTCCACCTCTAAATTACCACACTGTTGTTTGACATCCTGTGTTAGATGAAGATAAAGTTAAAGTTACTCCAACTATATATTGGGAACTCCATCACAAATTCTATCATCTAATCACCAAATTTATCTTCTCCTTGCCAACTGTCTAAAACTGAACCAGATTGTTTGCAATCCTGGTTTCATTTCTGATCATGAGGTGAGAATCTGATTGTATATCCATACTATGCTCCGGCCTTTATATTTCACTACTTCGCCCATGCTGTGGGTCATTTGTGGATGAAACGCTCATCTTTTAGTGTGTTTGTTGCCTCTAGTCTTGCCCTCCAACAAGTCCCTGCCCAGACCCCTATTCATCAAGTTTAGTTCATCCATCATCCCTCTGCCCACTGGCTACATTGGCCCCTGGTTGAACATCTGAGTATTAAGATGCTTTTCTTCATTTTCAAATTTGTCTATAGTCTCTTGCCTCCTTATGTCCATAATTATGTCCACTGTTACAGGTCCTACAGTCCTCCGAGACATTTGTGCTCCTCCGATTCCAGCCTCCTGATTATTTATGATTTAATTGTTTCGCCATTGGCTGTGTTCCTAAATTCTGGAATTACCTCCCTAAGACTCAACATATATCTCTCTGTTTTCTCCTTTAAAATACTACTTAAAACCTACTTCTTTGACGTCACCCACCAAATATCCCCAAATATTTAACTTCGTTTGATAATGCTACTGTGAATCAACTCTGGGACATTTTACTATGTTAACGCATCTTATAAATACAAGTTAAGCTTTCTTAAAATTCTTTCAAGAGATTTGGGCACTGCTGACATTGCCAGATTTTATTGACCATCCGGAATCGCCCTTGAGAAGGTTTGAGGTGGATCGGCAATATTGAAATGCTGTATTCCATATGATGTAAGTGCATTCTCAGTTCTGGTAGTAAGGGAGTTGCATTTGAAGGATAAACAATATAGCTCCAAGTCAGGATGATGTGTAAACTGAAGGGGAACATGCAGGTGGTGATACTCCATAGCATGTGCTGCCCTTTCTCCTTCTAGGCGATAAAGGCCATGGGTTTGGAAGGTGCTGTTGAAAGACACTTGGTGTGTTACTATAGTGCATCTTGTGAACAGGACACGCTGCTGCAACTGTGACAAAGTAAATGAATGTTGAAGGTGGTGTTTGGAGTGCAAATTAAGCAGGTGACATTGTTCTAGATTATGTTGAGTACATTGAGCATTTTCAATGCACTCATCCAAGAATATTCCATCATTTCTGTCTTCAATGAGTCTGTTGCCAATTAATTGATCAAGATTAACTGCAGTGATTAAGAAACATCTACCCACATTATCATAACAACCACCACAGTGGTAGAAGATGAACAGTATGGACCTTGGTCTCTCCTCAACACAATTTTTTTTTATTTCTACAACACCGAAAACTGACCTGTATGGAAGGGATACGATGGAGCTGTTGCTTTTCAATGATGGGGGGAGAGAAGTGGACCCATGTGGAAAGCTACATAAAGGCATTGCCGGGATATAGTGCTTGATGTAGGGCTCACTTCGAAATGACATCATCTCAGCTTGATCACTTTCATCAAACTGTGGCGGGAAATCTGTTAGAATACAAGCAAAACAGAATATTCCTTGCATTAGTAAAACTGCTTCTTTATCCATTAAGGAAAATGCACAGATTTAATAAGTAATCTACAATATATTTTTAAAAGCTTACATGTACGTGCAGTTCCTGTTATTAGATTTTTGTGTCACTTCTATTTAATTTTTCCAATATAAATTCCAACGTCTTCTTTACAATGGTAACTATCTAGGTAAACTTGTCACATTGTAATCACATCGTCCAATCACTAGTAGTACTAATAGATCCCCACTTCTGTATCTGCTGATTCTCTGCAGCTTTTGACATGGTTGACCAAATTGACCATTAACCACTGAAAAAAGAAACTCTTTTTACTCTACCCAACTCTAACTTCCAAAAAGTGTTAAACTTTGCAATATAATGCTAACAATGTAAAATTGAAGTATTATATAAAATACGGGCAGAATGTAGAAATTTAAAATTCGAATTGATTTCTGCACTATCTCTTATGACTGAACACACACTTTACCTGAAAATTACATATGGCTTTGATTCTTCAGCTATAAAGCCTCTGAATTACAGGACAGTGAGTGCCTGTCAGTCAGTTACATCACAGCCTGACTCACAAGTAATGGTTGTTATAGTCGTAGAGTTGTACAGCACAGAAACAACGCCTTTATACATGCCAACCAGATATCTTAAATTAATCTAGTCTCATTTTCTAGCATTGGTCCATATCCCTCTAAACACTTCCTATTCATATACCTAGATGCCTTTTAAATGTTGTAATTGCGCCACTTCTACCACTTTCTCTGGCACTCTCTCATTTCCATGTATGCACCACCCTCTGCCTGAAAAATTGCCCCTTAGGCCCCTTTTAAATTTTTCCCCTCTCTTCTTAAGTCTATCTAGTTTTGGACTTATTTATCTTGGGAAAAGACCTTGGCTATTCACCCTATCAATGCCCCTCATGAGTATTTTGAAATGTTCCTCTATAGAGGTAAACATTTAACCTGTCCTTGTGGACACCTCAGCTGAAATGGTGAACGGAGAATGTATTCTCAGATTTATGACATTGCAAAATTTTGAGTAATTTTCAGCATCTGTAAGAATTCTAAACACATCGACAAGAAACCTCCTGGCGTCACCTGTTTGCTGAATGTGGAAACCAGACCCTGTGATTCTTGACTGTCCTTTTGTTTGCTTGGTTCTAAAATGTTATTTTCAAATTGCAGCCATGGCAGTGGTTACAATAGAAAGCAGGCCTGAACATGTCAACATCAAATATGTGCTTCAAGGCAAATGAAAATACAAGCAACAACAGGGCATTGTAGAAATAATCAAACAGTGTTAGTTGCAAACTTCTGCAGAGACTGCACTCACTGTTCACTCTTATAAAAGTTTAACAATTTGTTTCATATTTTGTAAAATGGCCAAGAAACCCTCTAAAATCTAGACTTTCCTATGCATCAACTTGTGCCTAATAAGTTACTCCTCATGTAGCCTTAGATTGTATTCAGATCTTTTACAAAGAGATTAAAATCAACCGAGGCTACAGCTTTTTGATTCCTCCTCTTGTTATGAAGAAACAAAGCCATTAGGTGGGGATAAGGAGCAGGAAACAGGTGAATGAACTAAGGAGAGATAGTAGGAACTGCAGATGCTGGAGAATCCGAAACAACAAGGTGCAGGGCTGGATGAACACAGCAGGCCAAGCAGCATCATAGGAGCAGAGAGGCTGACGTTTCGGGCCTAGACCCTTCATCAGAAAAGGGGGAGGGGAAGGGGGTTTTGAAATAAATAGGGAGAGAGTGGGAGGCGGATAGAAGAGGGATTCCGGAGGGAGGAGGGTAACTTCTTCAGGTTAGGCATCCTTAGAAGAGGCTTCGCAGTGGGGTTAAAATTGAATCAGAGATAGTAGGAACTGCAGATGCTGGAGAATCCGAGACAACAAGGTGCAGGGCTGAATTTTGGCATCTCCTTTTCAAGTCTTCAGCAAAGTAAACACAGAGCAGAAATGAAGATACGGCCTGCCCTGTTCTACATGGTTAATTATCAGAGTGAAATCGTGCAGCTGGAGACCATTCAGCCCATTGCTGTCATGCTGGCAGTTCTTTGAAAGATCTCTAACTTGTTGCACTGTCAAGCTCTGCCACCTTTTTCAGTATTTATTTAGTTCCCTTTTGAAAGGCACTGTTGGATCTGCTCACATCTACCTTTCAGACAGTACATTCTTTTCGGGTTTGCCATGTTTGCTTAGTACAAATATACCAATCTCATACCAGGTAAACCACTTGCAGGTTCTGTTTATTTGAAGCTTTATTACAGGATATCTCAACAAACAGATTCATAATAAAAGTTTTGCCACACTCTCACGACTTGTTGTAAACTGTGTGCATTGGCTGCTGGCCAAATGTTCAACCTATGATTACTTGCTTATTGGTATATTCCCTCAAGTGATATTATAAACATTCCAATTGATATCAATTCTGAGCTGTATTGAAAATAACTCATCTTTGTCTGACATGTAATCTATGAAATCAGCCAGCAAAGATCTTAATTCATTTCAGTAATAGTTGTTTGAGAGCAGGTTATCAAATGATGCAAACCCATTTTTTTTCCCATCAGATTTGTGCACACAAACCAGTGCCAAAGTTTACAATCATAGAATCCCTGCAGTACAGAAAGAGGTCATTTGGCCCATCATATCTGCACTGACCTTCCAAACAGCGTTCCATGCAGGCCCATGGCTCCACCTAATCTCTTTAACCTCTTGTTTAACATGGCTATTCCACTTACCATGCACATCCATGGACTGTAGAGGGAAACCAGAGCACCTGGAGGAAACCCACAAAGACACAGAGAGAACGTGCAAACTCCACACATACGACAGCCCAAGGCTGGAATCAAACCTAAGTCTCTGGAGCTATGAGACACTGTGCCATAGAGCCAACCCAGTAATTTGTACTGAGAAAGCTGCTATAGGTTCTTTGAGTTGACTGCTCCAGGCAGAGAATTTCCCACCTAAGTTACAGCATGGCCTATAACAGATGAATCTTGGAACCAGTATGTGTAGAATTCATGAACTAATACTGGGAGTTTTCTCTTGTCCATGACTTGTTATTGGACTAGTAATGGAATAATATAATAATTTAGAGTTGAGACAAATATGGGAGAAGCTGAGTATTACTGAACTTCATGACTCCATCCTTCTGATCTCGGAATGTATTCAAATCCCGTGCAAAGCAATAAAAACATAACACACAATTTTGGCTTTCTGATTCCTTCTCTTGTCATGAATATCTTTCCAAGAGGCAGCAAGCAAGCAATGAATAGGAGGAGACCAACTGCAGTGGAGTTCACAGTGATTGCTAATGATGCATTGATTATATTGACACATAGAGGAGTCAAACCATCAGACAGTGGTATCATGTAGGTAGGCCACACAGGGGACATGGGATATAAATATAATGGTTGGTCAAGCACAGAAAGGGTGAAGATTTTAGACAAAATTCTACATTTTGAGTCATATAGAATCTCACTGACAGGTTCAAATTGAAATTGGTGAAATTGGAGTTAGTAACAAGTCTTGAGAGTGGAGGTTATTACTGGACAGCAATTGGGAAGAGCAGGGATATTTAGGGTCAGCTTGTTAAAGAAGGTATGATATCAGTTTTGAAAGAAGGACTGTTGTAAAATACCAATCACAAGATTTACAAATCATTGGAAAAGTCAGCATTTAATGCCCGTTCCCATCTGAGAAGATGTTAGTTAGCTGCCACATTGTACCCCTGCAGTTCCTGAGACCACAGCTGTTTAGTTGATGTCTTGCATCTTCAGCAATAGAAAAAATTGTGCAAACATTGAATTCTCTAGATGGTTTTCCAATTTGTTTTATCACTGATGCTGGCTTTTGAGGAAAGGGAGAGAGTCACCCAATCCTCACTGTTCCTAATAATTTACTTGCTCTGGTCAGCAGTTATAGAAATATGATTTATTTTTATATTCCTGAGTCTGTCTCCATCGTCTTTGCAAGCTGTATAGTTGCAGGTAATCTTTCATGTCTAACATGTACAACTTATCCTACAGATCTAAATTAAAACAGGAGGTGTCAATTTCTTGATGCTTGACCCAGCTAGTTTCACATCTTTTAATAACACTGTAACTTCATAGAGTCAAAGAGTTGCACAGCATGGAAACAGATGGTGTAACTCAGCTATGCTGACCAGATATCCTAAATTAATCTTGTCCCATTTGCCAGAATTTGATCCATATCCCTCTAAACCCTTCCTATTCATGTATTCATCCAGATGCCTTTTAAATGTTGTAATTGTACTAGCCTCCACCAGTTTCTCTGGCAGCTCATTCCACACACACACCATCCTCAAATGAAAAAGTTGCCCTTTAGGACCCTTTTAAATCTTTCCCCTCTCACCTTAAACCTATGCCCTATAGTTTTGGAGTCCCCTACCCTGGGGAAAAGACCTTGGCTATTCACCCAATTCATGCCCCTCATGATTTCATAAACTTCTATAAGGTCACCCTCAGCCTCCGACACTTCTGGGAAAATAGCTCCAGCCTATTCAGCCTCTCCTTATAGCTCAAACCTTTGAATGCAGCAATGTCCTTGTAAATCTTTTCTGAATTCTTTCAAGTTTAACAAAATCTTTTCTATAGCAGGGAGACCAGAATTTAATTTAATATTGCAAAAGTGGCCTAAACAAAGTCCTGTAGCCTCAACACGATAACCCAATTCCTGTACACAATGCACTAACCAATAAAGGCAAGCATACAAAACATTTTCCTCACCACCCTGCCTACCTGCACCTCTATGTTCAAAGATCTATGAACCCGTAACCCAAGGTCTCTTCGTTCCGCAACACTCCCTGGGATCTTCCCATTATTTGTACAAGTCCTGCCCTAATTTGCCCTTCCAAAATGCAGGACCTCACATTTATCAAAATTAAATTTCATCAGCCATTCCTTGGTCCTTCAGCCCATCTGATCAAGGTCATATGGTACTCTGCAATAACCTTCTTCCCTGTCTATTACATCAACAATTTTGGTGTCATCTGCAAACTTACTAACCTTACCTCTTATATTCACATCCAAATCATTTGGGTAAATGACAAAAAGCAGTAGACCCAGCACCAATGCTCAGAGAGCATCACTGGTCACAGGCCTCCAGTCCGAAAAACAACCCTCCACCATCACCCTCTGTATTCTACCTTCAAGCCAATTTGATATGCAAGTGGCTAGTTCTCTCTGGATTCCAGTGATCTAACCTTACTAACCAGTTTAACCCTTTGCGGAACTTTAGCAAATGTCTTGCTGAGGTCCATTTGGACAACGTCCACCATTCGGCCTTCATGAATCTTCTTTGAAATAATCAATCAACTTATTAAGGCATGATATCCCACAAACAAAGCCCCTTGGACTATCCCTAATCAGTCCTTGCCTTTCCAAATACATGTAAATCCTGCCCCTCAGAATCCCTCCAACCACTTGCCCACCAGATATCAGACTTAGCAGTCTATAGTTTCCTGGCTTTTCCTTACCAAGTTTCTTAAGTAGTCACACCACAATAGCTAACCTCCAGTCTTCTGCCACCTCACTCTTGGCAATCAATGCTACAAATATCTCAGCAAGGGGCCCAGCAATCACTCACCTAGATTCCCACAAAATTCTGGAATACACCAAATCAGGTTCTGGTGATTTATTCATCTTTATTTGGAAATATTGGTGTTGGATTGGGGTGGACAAGGTTGGAAATCGCACGACAACAGGTTGTAGTCTAACAGGTTTATTTGAAAACACAAGCTTTCGGAGTATAGCCTCTTCACCAAGTGAAGTGAGAAAGAAGCACACAGAACATGGAATTTATAAGTAAAAGATCAAAGGGTCACACAACTGATGAGGATGTATTAAACAAACCTAAGATGCTGTTAAATTTTTAATCAGTACGAAGGTTTTAATTAATTAATATGTATATGTAAATCCCCAAATTCCTTTCAAGTTACTGTCTTGAGAAAACTAAAGGTTTTATCAGTGTAAAGAAGTGACATTTTAGGTCAGACAATGCATGTTAGGTGGGAGGCCTTGTTTAGAATCTGTTTGTGTTTTAGTTTGGAGTCAGACTGGGTTTTACTTCTAAAGTAGGAATTTATAAAATGTCATATTGACTGACTGTCTATAAATTGTGTGCTTTTTGAACAAAATAGAATGTATCTGCTAATACAAATACGCCCCGTAGATTTAGATGCATACGTGCGGGCACGCGCGTGTGTGTACACATATGCATCTGCGTCAGGAAGATAGAGTGTGAGTGTGAGTGTGAGTGTGTGTGTGTGTGTGTGTGTGTGTGTGTGTGTGTGTGTGTGTGTGTG
>NC_063358.1:32974045-32976545 GCF_021869965.1 Rhincodon typus | reverse complement strand
GGAGCAAGGCTCTGAAATCTTGTGTTTTCAAATAAGCCTGTTGGACTTTAACCTGGTATAATGTGATTTCTGACCTTACCCACCTTTGTGCATTTTAAGATGTCAAGCATCACCTCCTTTGTAATATGGACACTTTTCAAGATAGCACTATTTATTTCTCCAAGGTCCCAAGCTTCCATATCGTTCTCCACAGTAAATGCTGAAGTGAAATACTTGTTTAGTATCTCATCCGTCTCCTGTAGTTTCACACGTGGAGGGCCTTGTTAATCTATAAGGGGCCCTATTCTCTCCCTATTTACTTTTTTGCCCTTAATGTATTTGTAGAATCTGTTTGGCTTCTCCTTAATTCTATTTGCCAAAGCTATCTCATGTTCCCTTTTTGCCCTCTCGATTTCTCTCTTGAGCATATTCCTTTTGCCCTTATACTTCTCCAGGGATTCACTCAATCTTAGCTGTCTATTACCTGACATGTGCCTCCTCCTTTTTCTTGATCAGAGCCTCAAATTCTCTAGTCTTCTAGCATTCCCTACACCAACCAGCCTTGCTCTTCACACTAACAGGAACATACTGTCTCTGGGCTCCCATTATCTCAGTTTTGAAGGCCTCCCACTTTCTACCAATCCCTTTACTTGTTAATGGCCTCTCCCCATTAAATTTTAAAAGTTCTTTCCTAATACATCAAAATTGGCCTTACTCCAGTTTAGAGCTTTAACTTTCAGATCAGGTCTATTCTTCTTCATACCTATCTTAAAACTAAGAAAATTATGATCATTGGCCCCAAACTGCTCTCCTACTGACACCTTAGTCACTCGCCCTGCCTTATTTCCAAAGAGCAGGTCAAGTTTTGCTCATTCTACAGTAGGAATGTCCACATACTGAATAAGAAATTTTCTTGAACATACTTAACAATTCCTCTCCATCCAAGCCCTTAACACAATGGAAGTCCCAATCTATGTTTGGAAAGTTCAAATCTCTTAGCGTTGCAACCCTAATATTCTTACAGGTATCTGAAATCTCCTTAAAAATTTGTTTCTCAATTTCCCACTGACTATTGGATGGCCTATAGTACAATCCCAATAAGGTGATCATCCCTTTCTTATTTCTCAAATCCACCTAAATAATTTCACTGGAAGTATTCCCAGGAATATCATCCCTAAGTACAGCTGCAATGTTATCCCAAACCAAAAACATGATTCCCACTCCTCCTTTGCCCCCTTTTCTATCCTTCCTATGGCATCTATGCCCTGGAACATTAAGATGCCAGTCCTGCCCTTCCCTGATCCACATTTCGGTAACAGCTATGATATCCCAGTCCCATGTACCCAACTATGCCCTGACTTATCTCCCTTACCTTTCAGGCCTCTTGCATCGAAGTCAATGCAGTTTAATTTATCAGTCATACCTCATTTTCTGCTTTGCTCTTGCTTGCCTTGACTATTTGACTTATTCCTCTTCTCAAGTGTACCAGCCCACCCCGCCTCCCCCACCCCCCACCTCCAAAATCTTTACTAGTTTAAAGCTTCCTGAGTATCACTAGCCTATGCCAGGATATTAGCCCCCTTCCAAATTAGGCGTAACCCATCCTTCTTATATATGTCACCTCTACCCCAGAAGAGATTCCAATGATCCAAAAATGTGAATGCCTAGCCTCTGCATCAGCGTTTCAGCCACACATTCATCTGCTCTATTCTTCTATTCCTACCCTCACTAGCTCATGGCAGTGGGCATAATCCAGATATTACTACCCTCGAGGACCTACTTTTTAAACACCTGACTAGTTTCCTATATCTCTCATCAGAACCTCATTCCTTTCTCTTCTTCAGAATCAGAATGAGAACAGTTTTTTTGTCATGTGCATTCGAATGAAAAGTTTGTAATGTCGCCTCTTGGTGTCATCTTAGGTACAGAGTACCGGGTACAGATACTTTAAGAGATCGTAAGAACTGCCAATGCTGGAGTCAGAGATAACACAGTGTGGAACTGGAGGAACACAACTGGCCACTCTGATGAAGGGTCCCAACCCGAAACGTCAGCTTTCCTGCTCCTCTGATGCTGCCTGGCCTGCTATGCTGTGCTCCTCCAGCTCCACACTGTGTTATCACAGATACTTTAAGTGTTGTTACAGAGTTAAAAACAAAGGTTAGCATGGGAACAGAGTTTAGAAAGTCCAGAATGATAATAAAAGTGACCATAAGTACTTAAGTTCCAGTCCCTCTCCAATGTGAGTCCATACCGCTGGACCCAGAACATGAGACCATGCTGCCTCCACATGCTGGTCTCCGTTCAGGACTTGCTCGATCGCTGCTCTGCCTCTGGCTTGCTCCGCTGCCGCTGTGGGACTCAGCCTGAGAATCAGCACAGTCACTCCACCCCTGCTCACTCCGCTGCTGCTGTGGGACTCAGCCTGTGAATCGATCAGGTCACTCCGCTGTGGGACTCAGTCTGTGAATCGATCGGGTCACTCCGCTGTGGGACTCAGTCTGTGAATCGGTCGGGTCAC
>NC_063358.1:32958774-32974035 GCF_021869965.1 Rhincodon typus | reverse complement strand
CTCAGTCTGTGAATCGGTCGGGTCACTCCGCTGTGGGACTCAGTCTGCGAATCGGTCGGGTCACTCCGCTGTGGGACTCAGCCTGTGAATCAGTCGGGTCACTCCGCTGTGGGCCTCAGTCTACGAATCAGCACAGTCACTGCACCACGGGACTCGGTCTCTGCTCACTCCGCTGCTGCTGTGGGACTCAGCCTGTGAATCGGTCGGGTCACTCCGCTGTGGGACTCAGTCTGCGAATCAGCCCACTCATTCCACCACAGGGCTCGGCCCACGCACTCAGCTCACGCACTCAGCTCCCGCTCGGGCTCTGGCCATGATCCGTCTCCCTCGACTCCTAAGTCATTGGTACCCATGTATACAGTGACTTCCTGCTGGTCACTCTTCCTTTTGAGAATATTCTGCCCTTGTTCTGAGACATCCTTGACCCTGGTACCAGGGAGGCAACACACCATTTTGATGTCTCATTGTTGGCTGCAGTAATGTCTGTCTGCGCCCCGACTAAAGAATCTCCTATTACAATCGATCGCTTGGAACCTGACGTACCCCTCATTATAGTAAAGCCAGTCTTGGTACCAGAAACCTGGCTGTCAGTGCTACATTCCCCTGAGAGTCCATCACCCACCCCATATTTTCCAAAACAGCATCCTTGTTTGAGATGGTAATAACCGCAGGAGACTCATATACTACCTGCTTCCCTTTCCTACATTTCCTAGAGGTAACCTATCTACTTGACTGTATCTGTGGTTTTTCTACCTTTCTGAAACTGCCATCTATCACCCCCCACCCCAGCTCCTGTAAATTCCTCATTACCTCTAACTGCTGCTCCAACATATTAGTGCAATCTGAGAGGATTTGCAACCAAACACACTTCCTGCAGACATAATTTCAAAGAACATTGAAATTCTCCCTAATCCCCTACATCTGACAGGAAGAGCACATCACTCTACAAAGGCCATCTCTGCACCTTAATCTACAGACACAGGAAGTATCTCAGTAAAGCATAAAAAAAATTCCTTGCCCTACTCACTATTATAGATAGATTTCAGAGCTGATCGGGCTCTGAACTCCTGACACTCCCAGCTGAGAGTCATTCCAATAATAAGGTCTCTCCAAAGTCAGCCATGAAATTTCACTGTTTTTCTTGGACCGAAATCCAATTTCCAGAGATGCTAGTAATTTCAGTCAGTCAGCTGTGAAAGTTCATTGCTTGGTCTTTTTTTGTTGAATTCTAGAGCCATTCAATGACCTCCCACAGGGTCTGACCCGAAACTACGACTCCTGCTCTCTCTCCTTCCTCCTATTTAATGTACAGTTGTTTTTCAGTTCAGACAATTTAATTAATTCCACACTGGTTTCAGAACAGGCAAACATCTGTGGTCAGCTCTTTTAAGTCCTTGTTTCTTCCTTTATGAGAAAACATTTTAGTCCATGAATGTCTCAGGTATTAAATCAGATAATGGAAGTTGAAATGGTAGAGTTCATATTTACCACCATTGTGACAACTTAGAACTTTTGTGAGAAGTAAACAATGTATTTTGATGATCGCAACATATTTAACAATCTAACTAATCAGAATAAAGTACCTACTGATAACCAAATGGGATACAACATTCCTTTTAGGTCCTGATGTAGGATTGAGAGAATGATCTATTCAGCACTTTTAGATCGTGTAAAAGTAGTAACAAGAGGAGCTGAGTATATGGACACCTAATTAAAATGAATAAAAGTGAACTAGGTTAATATGTTTGCTCTTCACCATCTGTAAAAATTTACAGTTGAATCAATAACAAGTGATTGACTTGAACAGAACACAAACAGATGGTAGGATAAATGACCAATGTGAAAAAATACATTAAAGATGTCTGGTGCTCGATAGTAGGTGACATTATAGGACCACTCCTCATACAACTACAGGGACAGCTCCAGGAGAATTGCTAATAGGGAGAAGACTCCGCACCAGGTTAAACCTGATCTTCCCAGATGTCGGGGGAGGATGAAATGACATCAGGAACACCAATACTGGACACAAGTCTCCTCTAAGCGAGAGAGGCAGTTTACTTCAGGGGACAAAGTTTGGCGTCAAAACCACAGGAATGGCTTTGCATGGGTAAGAGGGATGGTCGATGCAAGGTCAACTTGATGGTAAGTTTTTAATATGATTTATTTGGTCTTTTCTTGTGAAGCCTTTTACAAAATGCTATGCTTTCTGGAAGACTTTACATGGACTCGATGACTCTTCAACAGACAGGCATCAACAAGCAATTTGCTAAGGCCAAAGTAAACATCAGAATGCTCTCTATTTTGAGATATGGCAAGCAGCCTGAGGCAATATTATCAAACTCTAAAGTGTTCTGGGTACCCTACAGTAAGCTCAAGGGTGTGATCAGGAGTGCAGCCTGGATTTGGAATATATTCAGCTGTAAGCACAATGTAAAACTGGATCATACTCTGAGTCCAAACGTAACAGTTCAACAAAAATCAAATAGTGAGTTAATGAATCAGTGCATACATTACTGAGATCTCATAGGATGGGTTGCTGTCTCCTTCACAAACAACCTGAGACACTATCAAATTTTAACATATATTCAATACGCCATTGTAGCAGAGCACAGTCTAGCCTGGGCAAGATCAGGCATGAATAAATGGGGACATATTTTTCAGGTGAGAGGAGAAAGACTTAAAAAACACGAGGGGCAGTTTTTTACACAAGAAGTGGTTTGTATGTACAATGTAAAATGTATTATGTAGAACTACCAGAGAAAGTGATGGATGAAGGTACAGTTACAGGTGCGACTGGTTTAGTTTGGGAACATGGTCAGCATGGACTGGTTGGGCTGAAGGGTCTGTTTCCATGTGTATGACTCTATAACTAGTTCAGCCATTGGCACAGCAGACATTCTCTCTTCCCTTTTTGTGTCTTGGTTTCCAGACTATTAATTTAGACCTTCCAGAAAGACAGATTTTTGAGCAATAAACAGAATGGTGTTGGTCAAAAGTTGGCTTTGGATTACACTAATATTATATAAGGCCTCACCTGTCAATGACTAAGCAAATTTCAACAAAATTACTTCCATAGTAACATAGGTCATTCAGCCTGAAATAACTCCATGAAGGCCAGTATCCCATCACCAAGTCACCCTTTATTTACACATGCATAGTACATGACACTGATCCAACTAGCTCAGAGCCAGCTTCTAGAGTGAACAGACGTCTGACACTCCTGTTTATAACTGTCAGCCATGGCTGCCCGATTGGCCCAGGTCAAGAGCCCCAGTCAGGGAATTCATATTTTATGAGATTCACCTGGCTGACCTCATAGCAATCAGTACATCCCTCTCCCTCTAAGTCCTCAAACGTAAGCCCATTCTTTATCCTGAAGCTTCTCCTGGGGCGTTTTCACACCAGGTCCAGTTCCTCCAACTCTGTGTTGGATACTGGCAGCTTGCACCAGATCTTAGTCTGCTTCTTGTACCCAGAGTGCCTCAGCTGAAGTTCACCTTCTTCTTCAGGTGATAATGGCATTGAGTCTGCAACATCTGCTGCGTCCATCTCGTCCTCAGAGGTTTCTTCATTGCTAGGTGGAGGGGAAGAACCCACTGGCTCTGACAGCTCATCAGATGTTCTGAGGGGCCGGGTATGTTTTGCTCCTGCTCCGTTTGTGAGGTTGCAGATTTCATGTGGTCCACGTGCTTGTTCGGGAGTGCCTCTCCTCCCTGAACTTTGCACATCACCGACCTGACTTCGTGTGGATTACGCCCGTTATCTACGCAGGGCCGTTCCATGGTTTGGACACCAAACATTGTCCCCTGACGTAAACTGCCTCCCTTGCTTGTCTTGTGTCCGGCAATAGTATTCCATTTTGCCCTCCCCCCCACCCCAGTCCAGGAAGATCAGGTTTAACCTGGTGCGGAGTCCTCTCCCCAGCTCTGCTGGAGCTGTCCCTATAATTGCATGAGGCATGGTCCTGTAATCAAACAAGAACCGGGACAGTTTAGTATCAAGTAAAGCTGTAGGCTGTTTCTTTAAGCTTGACTTCAAAGTTTGGACGCTCTTTCTGCCAGACCATTGGATGATGGATGGCATGGAGCTACCCTTACAGGTCAAATGCCATTCAACGTTAGGAAACACTCGAATTCCCTGCTAGTAAGTAAATGATAGCCCCTTGTCTGTGGCCAACACCTCCGTGAGTCTGTGTATTGCAAAATATGCAAAGAAAAAGCTTTTCAATCATCGTCCTCATGTTTGACAAATAAACTCTATGCACATCCAACATTTTGAAGGGGCATCCACAATGACCAAAAACATCGAGCCCATGAAAGGACTGGCACAGTCGACATGTAACTGAGTCCAGGGTTCACCTGGTCATTCCCACGAATGCAGGGAAGCTTCTGGCGGTAATTTTTGTCCTTATTGGCACTCTGGTCACTGCCTTACCAATGCGGCTATGTTGGCATCCAAACCTGGCCACCAGACATAATATCTTTCCAACATCTTCATTTTGAAAACCTCTGGATGACTCTGTTAGAATTCAGCTGGTGTCTGGCATTGACCTTTGCTCAGGACAATCACTCTTGCTCCCCATAATAATATGCTGCCCTCTACGGTGATCTGGTCTGATGAAGGTTTCAATTCTGGTTGTGATGGCCCTTTTGTTCCCCACCCCACCCCCAACACCAGCTGTTTTAGTTTTGCCAGGACCAGATTATTTTGCATCTACAGTCGGGTATTGCCAGCGGTGACTGGGTGTCCAGAATGTTTAAAACCAAAATGGACTGTTCTAGTGATGGCACCACCGGTGGTGTATCTGCCAATGGGAGGTGGCTCAAGGCATTCACATTTTCTAATGACAAGCCCAGTTATAGTGCCTGTTTGAAGTCTAGTTGGGCTTCAGCTAGTAGGCGGTTTTGCACAGTCACATCATTAATCCCACATAGCAAATGGTCTCTCCGCATCCCGCTCTTGTCGCAACTGAAATAACTCCACGAAGGCCAGTATCCTGTCACCAAGTCACCCTTTATTTACACGTGCATACTAGATGACATTGACCCAGCTAGCTCAGAGCCAGCTCCGAGAGTGAATTGAACCCCTGATACTCCTGTTTATATCTGCCAGCCAAGACTCGTTGATTGGACCAGATTAACAACCCCAATCAGAGAACTCATATTCTATGAGATCCACCTGGCTGACCTCATTCTAGTTTCTACTCTGACCCCTCAAATCTGCTTCACCATTCATTAAGATCATGGGTGATCTGGTTATGGTGTCATCTCCTCTTTCCTCTCTGTGCCCCACACCCCTCACCTATAAATCTTGACTACCTCGTCAATTAAGAATCTATCTACCTCAAGCCTAAATAAATTCAATGATGCAGTCCTCTCTGCTTTCTAGGTAGGGAAGAGAATTCCACAGACCAATGATAGTCCAAGAGAAAAATATTTTCTCTCTCTTTGTCTCAAAGGGGAAAGCTCTTAATCTTAAACTATATCCCTTCATTTTAATCTCCCACACAAGAGAAAATGTCCTCCAGGTGTCCACCCTTTCCACTTCCCTTAAGATCTTCTATGTTTTAATAAGAGCTCTCTCATTCTAAACTAGGCTCCAACAGGTTATATGCCTAACCTTTCACCACTTCTTCATAAAATAAGCTCTTCATCGCTGAATGAGTTGAAGAAATCCTCTCTGAACTGCTTCTAATGCATTTATATCTCTTCCAAATAATGAGATCAAAACTGTACAGTTTCTATTCCATTTGTATTAAGTGCCAACACTCTAATTGCCTTTCTAGTCAGTTGGTGCAACTACATAGTATAATTTATGTACGGGGGAACCTAAATCCCGCTACACCTTCAAGTTCTTGAATATTTCTCCAGCTATATTACATACTGCTCTTCTAATCTTCCTTCTTTCATAGACAGGTTCACATTTTCCCACATCTGTCAATTATTTTCCCACTCTGCTAACTTATCTATATCCGTTTCTTTATCCCCTTTGATGACTAATTTTCCTATATATCTTGATGTCATCCACACAATCAGCTAACATATAGTTGACTCTTTTATCCTAATTAATATAGTCCACAAATAATGGAGGCCCCCACAATAGTTCCTGTGGCACTCTATTTTACATATTGCCAAGGTGAACAAAAATTGTCTCACTTTCTGCCTCCTGTTAGCTTGCTAATTCTTTATCCATGCTGATATGTAATCCTGACACTATGAGCGCTTGTCTTTTGTGTAATGTTCCTGTTGCACCTTGCTAAATTGGAAATCCAAGTTTACCACATCTACAGATTTTGCTTTAGCCACTTCCGTTATGACTTCCTCAAAGAACTTGAATAAATGAGTTAAACATGATTTCCCTTGCTCAAAACCATGTTGATTGGAGATTTAGTTAGTCATGTTGTGCTGGTCAGGAGCCAGTGACATGAGCATCTTCGCTACAACTTCATGATTTCAAACTCAATTACAAATAAAAGTAATAGAAAAAGAATAATAACGTACATTTGAAAATTATTCATGAAGTACCTGTTTCAGTAACCTGTTCACTGCAGGCATGATCTATTCCGTTCTTCATTGTATGATCTTTCCTCTGTCGGCATGTGACATGCTGAAGCTGGGTTGCCACTTCTGACATCTTGGGTCTCAATGATTCGTCCACCTCCTTGCTGTCCATTGTCTGCTCACTGCATTCATCATACACCTGCAGAATTCAATGAGTAACAGCAGATTGTTTTGAGTTTTCTGTCATCTTCCTCGTCTTATTTCCTGGTAATCAACGATTCGTAATCCACAAGATATACTGGATCGTAACATCATGTCACTAGTACTGAATGCAGAATAATACAGATCATTCAGCATTTGGAAGAGAAAAGGTGGTTAACGCTTCAGGTGAGAAGTGTGATAAAGATTTTCACTGGGAGTGCTTAAATGATCTTTACTCATTGAAATCCAACTGATCGCAAGCTCGAACAGTCTGATTTTAATTTAAGTTTTCAGGCATGTTTTATTTAGATTTTGAATGTAATGTTTTACTGCAAAGCATGTCACACATCAGCTTGAAATTGGTTGCAAATACTACCCATTGTAATAAGTGTAGCAGCAAATGAGGTTGTGGGCCAATTGTAGAATATATCAGCCATACTCTATTCACAGCCTTTTGTTAGGTAAATGTAGCATGGGATGTGTCACCAAGAACATAAATGGAATTAAGAAGCAGATCAGCTCTGAGTGTCAGAACAGGCTTAGGGATTGAATGATCTACATGTACACTTCTTGTAACACTTGTCACAACACTAAGTTGATAACACTTCTACTACTTGTAAAGGGGAGGCAATGGCTTAGTGGTATTATTGCTAGGCTATTAATCCAGAAACTCACCTAATGTTCTGGGGACCTGAGTTTGAATCCCACCGCAGCAAATGGTGGAATTTAAATTAACTTTGAAAAAAATCTGGAATTAGCAATCTACTGTTAATTGTCGGAAAAATCAATCTGGTTCACTAATGTCCTTCAGGGGAGGAAATCTGTCATCCTTACCTGGCCTGGCCTGGCCTACATGTGAATCCAGACCCAAAACAATGTGGTTGACTCTCAACTGCCCTCCGAAATGGCCAAGCAAGCCACTCAGTTGTATTAATTACTACAATGTCTCAAAGAAATGAAACCAGACTGATCACCTGGCCTTGACCTAGACACCGAAAAAGACTACAGCAGAAACAACCCTGTCGACCCTGCAAAGTCCTCCTCACTAACATCTGGGGGCTAGTGCCAAAATTGGGAGAGCTGTCTGACAGACTAGTCAAGAAACAGCCTGGTGTAGTGATACGGAATCATACCTCACAGGCAGTCCAGACACACCATCTCCATCCCTGGATATATCCTGTCCCACCGGCAGGACAGACCCAGCAGAAATGGTGGCACAGTAGTAAACAGTTGGAAGGGAGTTGCCCTGGGAGTCCTCAACATTGACTCTGGACCCTATGAAGTCTCATGGCTTCAGGTTAAACATGGACGAGGAAACCTCCTGCTGATTACCACATACCGTCCTCCCTCGGCTGATGAATCAATACTCCTCCATGTTGAAGAACACGTGGAGGAAGCATGGAGGATGGAAAGGACACAAAGTGTACTCTGAGTGGGGGATTTCAATGTCCACCACCAAGAGTGGCTCGGCAGCAGTACTACTGATCGAGCTGGTCGGGCCCTAAAGGACACAGCTGCTGGACTGGGTCTGCAGCAGGTGGTGAGGGAACCTACTGGAAGAAAAAATATATTTGACCTCATCCTTACCAATCTGCCAGTTGCAGATCTATCTGTCCATGACCATATTGATAAGAGTGACCATCACACCGTTCTTCTGGAGGCGAAGTCCTGCCTTCACACTAAGAATAACCTCTACCGTGTTGTGTGGCACTATCTCTGTGCTAAATGGGACAGACTTTGAACAGATCTAGCAACTCAAGACTGGGCATCCACGAGGCGCTGTGGGCCATCAACAGCAGCAGAATTGTACTCCAGCACAATCTGTAACCTCATGGCCTGGCATATCACCCACTCAACCATTACCATGGAGCCAGGGGATCAACTGTGGTTCAGGAGGGCATGCCAGGAGCAGCACCAGACATACCTGAAGATGAGGTGTCAACCTGGTGAAGACACCAAACAGGACTATTTACATGCTAAACACCGAAAGCAGCAAGTGATAGACAGAGCTAAGCGATCCCACAACCAATGGATCAGATCTAAGCTCCGCAGTCCTGCCACATCCAGTCGTGAATGGTGGTGGACAATTAAACAATTCACTGGAGGAGGCGACTCCACAAATATCCCCATCTTCAATGATGGAAGAGTTCAGTACATCAGTGCAAAAGATAAGGCTGAAGCATTCACATCAATCTTCAGCCAAAAGTGACATTTCAGCCTCCTCCAGTGGTCCCCAACATTACAGATACCAGTCTTCAGTCAATTCGATTCACTCCACGTGATATCAAGAAACAGTTGGAGGCAATAGATACTGCAAAGGCTAAGGGCCCTGACAACATTCTGGCAATAGTACTGAAGACTTGTGCTCCAAAACTTTCCACTCATTTAGCCTAGTTCTTCCAGAACAGTTACAACACTGGCATTTCCACGACAATGTGGAAAATTGCCCAGGTATGTCCTATACATAAAAAGCAGGACAAATCCAACCCAGCCAATTACCACCCCATCAGTCTACTGTCGATCATCAGTAAAATGATGGAAGATGTCATCAACAGTGCTATCAAGCAGGACCTGCTCAGAAATAACCTGCTCAGTGATGCCCTGTTTGGGTTCCACCAGGGTCACTCCGCTCCTGACCTCATCACAGCCTTGGTTCAAACTTGGACAAAAGAGCAGAATTCCAGAGCTGAGGTGAGAGTGACAGCCCTTGACATCAAGGCTGAATTCACTAAGCATGACTTCAAGAAGCCCTAGCAAAACTGGAAACAATGGGTATCAAGGGCAGACTTTCCAATGGATGGAGTCATACCTGGCACGTAGGAAGATGGTCATGGTTGTTGGACATCAGTCATCTCAGCTGCAGCACATCTCTGCAGGAGTTCCTCAGGGTAGTGTCCTAGGCCCAACCATCTTCAGCTGCTTCACTAATGACCTTCCCTCCATTATAATGTTAGAAGTGGGGATGTTCGCCGCTGATTGCACAATATTCAGCACCATTCGTGACTCCTCAGGTACTGAAGCAGTCCATGTTCAAATGAAACAAGATCTGGACAATATTGAACTGATAAGTGGCAAGTAACATTTGCACCACACAAATGCCAGGCTATGAGCATCACCAATAAGAGACAATCTAACCACCGCCCCTTGACATTCAATGGTGTTACCATCACTGAATCACCCACTGTCAACATCCTAGGGGTTACCATTGACCCAAAACTCACTTGGACTCGCTATATAAACACAGTGGCTGCAAGAGCAGGCCAGAGACTAGGAATACTGCAGCAAGTAACTCACCTCCTGACTCCTCAAAGCCTGCCCACCATCTACAAGGCACAAGTCAGTAGTGTGATAAAATACTCCCCACTTGCCTGGATGAGTGCAGCTCCATCAACACTCAAGAAGCTTGACACCATCCAGGACAAAGTAACCCACTTGACTGGCACTACATCCACAAACATCCACTCCTTCCACCACCGACACTCAGTCGCAGCAGTGTGTATTATCTACAAGATGCACTGCAGAAATTCACCAAAGATCCTCACACAGCACCTTCCAAACTCATAACCACTTCCATCTAGAAGGACAAAGGCAGCAGATACATGGGAACACTATCACTTTCAAATTCCCCACTAAGCCACTCACCATTCTGACTTGGAAATATATCACTGACCCTTCACTGTCACTTGGTCAAAATCCTGGAATTCTCTCCATAAGGACATTGTGGGTCAACCCAAAGCAGGTGGACTGCAGCAGTTCAAGAAGCCAGCTCACCACCAACTTCTCAAGGGCAACTACGGATGGGCAAGAAATGCTGGCCAACCTGCAATGCCCAGATCCCACAAAAATGAATTCACATTATGTGACAGATCGACTATTAATACAATAAATGCAATTAAATGCTTTCAAGTAAGTTCAAGACTTTACTAGTATTAACTCTTACTTTCTTGCCTTTGAATTTTCATTCAGGGCAGAATATTGCTAGACAAACAGAAGCCAGAATACACCAAGAGTAAGAGATTTGAGGTGCAGTAAAATGGGGCAGGGACATGATCTGTGCCAGAATGGATAGGTAATTATGCCCTGCATTGCCAAGGAATTTCACCTGTGGTGGGATAAGCCAATTTGAAATGATTTGCTATCACAAGGAGGAGGAATGCAAACCTAGATGTTCAAATATCCCGCAGGACAATTTTTCCAGCAACTCAGCGCCAGATGGGGATGTTTCCATTTAAAAGCAGGCAGCTGCAACTGGGGTTGGTATGGGAAGGCATTTTTTTAATTCAAGGAGTGGGCTCTGTACAGGACAATGAGCTTGGAGAGGACTTCTCTCCGTTCATGTAATTTCTATGTGAATTTAGGAAAGACCTTATTGGCTTATCTGGTGTAAAGTACTGGGCACTTGCCTTCGTCAGAAGTAGCTACTGTTCCTGGTGACACTGCTGAGCTGATGGCATTCTGATGAGGCTGGCAGCTCTGGGAGGGGGTATGGTTGGGGGGTGGGGGTTGGGGCGGCTTACCAAAGAACCACTCCAGTGAAAGTAAGAGGGCAATCCTACTGGCCAGCTGTGCACACTGCCATTTTGTTTTACCATTACTGCCAGGATGTCAACCTTTTTGAGAAAATACTGCCCTTAGTAACAGCATTTTATAATACCCTTGTTGTGCGGCTTATAAAGTCTTCTGAGGCCAGGAAAGCATTAATTGTATTTAAGAAACATCATACTGTGGCTTCACCCTGACATGAGACTTCATGATGGTGAAAGATCATGCGACATTATCACAAGAAATGTTACAATGTATTACCTGATCAGTCAGACTTAACCCCTTATACTACATTTCCCTCCCAATCTCTGATTCTATTCATTATATTATATCTTCTACAAGGCAATGGCTCCAAAACAATTAAAATTGGAGACTGCAGTACGTTCCACCCACTCTGACAAGATTGCATTGGCCTGGGTGGGGATGAGACAGAAGCTTGTAGGATTGCACAGACCTATATCCACAGCTCTCCTCAAAGTCTTACTAACAATGGCAAAACCTTCCTGAGCCTCAGAATTAAGTGGGCAAAATCAGAAAAATCGGGAGAACTGTGTAAGATGGCCAAAGAGGAGCTTCTCAATGTCAAAAGTGAAAAATTCCATTCTCCAACCAAGTGTTGAACGGCAAGAGGAGATTCTTATTGGTGAGTGAAGGGGGATCTATTTAAATGCATTAGCATACATTATCATCCTGATTATGACATTGTCCTGCCTCATTGATATGCAGCTTTCCATACTTCCATGTGAAAGGATCATAAGACCATAAGACATAGGAGCAGAAATTAGGCCATTCAGCCCATCAAGTTAACTCCACATTCAGTCATGGCTGATGTTTCTCAAACCCATTCTCCTGCTTTCTCCCCGTAACCCTTGATCCCCTTGACAATCAAGAACCTACCTATCTCTGTCTTAAATATACTCAATGACCTGGCCTCTATAGCCTTCTGTGGCAATGAATTCCATAGATTCACCACTCTCTGGCTGAAGCAGTTTCTCCTTATCTCTGTTCTAATGGGTCTTCTCTTTACTGTAAGGCTGTGCCCTGAGGTCCTAGTCTCTCCTGCTAATGGAAACATCTTCGCAACATCCACTCTGTCCAGGCCATTCAGTATTTTGTAATATGATGGGTAGAAACTAGACGGTAACAAAATCCAATGTGAAAGTCAGAGCAGTAACCTAGTGATTCCAGCTTATCGCTTGCCTCCAGACCTTCATCAGTTCACCAGTATCTCAAGGCATGATCCAGTTGCCAAATTCCTTCTGCTTGATGTGCCTATGGCAATTGACAGGAACTGTGCTGGGCATCTGTGGGTGTACAGATACCACGAATCCTAGGAAGTCCCAACAGTGGCTAATACTTAAGTCTGTGGTGGAAGAATACCATTGTGGGACACTATTGCAGTGTGGTGCACAGATAATAAAGAAAGACTGGAAAATTGCATGAGAAAACATGCAAAGGCTCTCAGAAAGAACCCCACCGTGAAACTTGCCAAAACTGACAATTAGCCAATTCTGGTAACATTCATCCCAATGCCTAATGAACCAGCTATTGTTGCATAATAAACTAGGTCTTATTCAGACAAGATCCTCTTCTTGTTAAGACACAATAGTTGCTAATTGTCTACCACTGTACATTATTAATACCTTAGACCCAGTCATTGGAAAGAGGATTGGTTATAGAGTCATGGAGTCATACAGCATGGAAACAGACCCTTCGGTCCAACCAACCCATGCTGACCATCATGTTGCAACATCCTTTTACCCACAAACACCATTTTACACATTTGAGATTTGTCTGTGATGTGTGTGGGTGAATCTGTATGAGTGCTTGAGGCTTGTGTGTGTATGAATGTTCCCATGTGCTTGTCTGAGTGGATATTTGTGTGAATAAATGTGGATGTAAGTGTGGATGTGTGTGCGTGTGTGTTGGGAGAAGAAGAGGTGAGGTATGTGTGTGCCTATGTGTGGATGTGTATGAGGGTAGAAGGGAAGCATTGCTAGTTTGTGAGTTTAGAATATGATAGAAACTCACTGTAACACATTTATATGCGTCTGACAGAATCTACTATGTCTGTGTTTTATAAATCATTGTTGGTTATAACTTTAAATTGTTACATATTGTTCTTGGATGTTTAAGTGTGTGAAGATGGCAATATCATGGAGGCATTGAATGTAAGTTTAAACAATAGGAATATCAGGTTTTAAAGCAGGAAATGAAGAAATAATTTGATTACCTGTTCTTTGGTGTCACTCCATTCTGTCAACAAATGGTGCTGTCTGTATTCCCATTCCATTTGCAGTTTGGCCAGTCCTAATCTAATGCACTCAATGTCATTTTCAATTTTTATAATTCTCTTCCTTGACTCTTTACTCTCCTCTTGCAAGCTAATAAACTTTTGAATCAACCCATCTGTGGAAACATTAAATCAAACATAAGTGAATGATGGAGACTGGCAATAACAACTAAGCATTGGGTATGGTAGCTTGTGATTACAATACTGGACTAGTTGCGTCATAATCATGCAGCATGGTTACAGAAGTAAAGGCTTGGAGATAGAATCATAAAATGCTGGAAATATTGAGCAGACGAGGTAGTATCTGTGGAGAGAGGAAGAGAATTAATGTTTCAAGGCCCCTCAGTTATAATGAAGGACATAAGGACATAACACCCTAAGTGTTTACTGTTTCTCTCCTCACAGATGCTGCCTGACCTGCTGAGCGCTTTAGAACATAGAACATAGAACAGTACAGGACAGTACAGTACAGGCCCTTCGGCCCACAATGTTGTGTTGAACTTTTACCCTAAACCTAAGGTCTATCTAACCTCCACCCCTACCTTATACTATCATTCATATGCCTATCTAAAAGCCCCTTAAATGCCCCTTTTGAGGCCGACTCCAGCAATGCATTCCACGCCCCTACCACTCTCTGAGTAAAGAACTGACGTCTCCCCTTTATCTACCTCCACTTACTTTAAATACACCTTTATCAAGTTACGTCTCATCATGTGCTTTCAGCACATTTAGTTTTTAGTTCAAATTTCAAGAATCTGCTGTATTTTCTTTTGTAATGAAATGCTCCTTAATAACAATTCCATCATAAGAACCACGAAATTTATAGTAAATTAATTAAATAAATCAGAAAATTGTTAAATTTTCATAAAAACCTAACTGGTTCACTAATACCATTTTAGCGATGAAATCTGCTGTCCTTATCTGATCTAATCTGCAAACGACTCTAGTGATTGGCTCTTACTTGACGTCTGAAGTGGCCGAGCAAGCCTATAATTTAGTTGTATTCAAGGAAGTGCCTCACCACCACCTTCTCAAGGACAATTAATGGTGGCTTTGCAAGCAACAGCCTTATCGCATGAATGAATATGGAAGACACAACTTCAGCCTTGGCAAACAATTTAAGAAATATTACATGAAGCTCATTGTACCATCAATGTACTTCTGTGAAAAATTGTTTGAAATTTGTGTAGAATTTGCTGGCTTTGGACAGGTCACCCGGAAACTTTAGGTTTCCTTGGTCAAGAAAGTTGTGACCTCAGTATCTGATTAATTCTTGCAATATCCATGAATTTTATGCATTATATCTGAATGGCCTGATTCAAGCAGAAGTTTAGAGGATTGAGTTCCACTTCAGAAACTGGAGTTTACTGCTGTTGGAGCACTGTACAGCCAGAGGTGCTTTCTTCCAGTTGAGGTTTTCAACCAAAATCCAGTCCATCTGTGAAAGCGGATGTTAAGCACCCCAGGTCACTCCTTCCAATGTCCACGCCAACGCTTTCCCTTCAATCAAAAAGCACTGAAAACCAACCATCCGGTCATTTCTCTCATTTATTATCCTGGGAGCTTGCAGTGCACAACTCGATGGTCCTGTTTTCTCCTTTAGAACAGCAAGTTAATTTAAAATATTCTTCAGAGATAGTAGGAACTGCAGATGCTGGAGAATCCGAGACAACAAGGTGCAGGGCTGGATGAACACAGCAGGCCAAGCAGCATCATAGGAGCAGA
>NC_063358.1:32927316-32948774 GCF_021869965.1 Rhincodon typus | reverse complement strand
CTTGGCCTGCTGTGTTCATCCAGCTCTACACCGTGTTATCTAATATTCTCAGCAAATCTGTGCAGTGAGAAACAGAGTTGAAGTTTCAGAACTGCCAAAGTCAAGGCATCCAGGTTGTTTACCTTTCTGTATTTCTGTCGGATTCACTCACACATTCGATTCTACCCTTGAGTGACTGTCTGTGTGGAGTTTGCACATTCTCCCCATGTCTGTGTGGGTTTCCTCCGGGTGCTTCAGTTTCCTCCCACAGTTCAAAGGTGTGCAGGTTAGGTGCATTGGCTACGCTAAATTGCCCATGGTATCCAGGAATACGTAGGTTAGGTGGACTAGTTGTGGGGAATGCAGGGTTACAGGGATAGGGTAGGGAAGTGTGTCTGCGCAGGATGCTCTTCAAAGAGTCAGTGTGGACTTGTGGGCTGAATGGTCTGCTTGCACGTTGTAGGGATTCTATGAATATTCTTTTATGTTGTTTCCTTTAAAATGCTCCTCCCCTCCCCCACCACCTTCCAACGTGAACAAGCTGAACAGATTTGTACTCACTAAATCAGAACACCAAGTGAAACGAAAGCCATTGAATGGTTTCCACATGCTACACTGAGACTTTGAGGCATGTTGACCAGCCAACCAAAACTTTGACATTGATACTGCCCTTGTTTTCAGTCAGAAGATTGTGTTTCCTACTCTTCATATAGTTACACTCAATTGATGACAACCTTGCATTAACATCTTCTCCCTTGCTGGCATCAAAACTCCTCCCTCTTAGCCGGAACAAAAGCTGTTGACATTCAATTGCAAAAAAGCCATGATGTGACTGTCAATGGAGATGGGATTTTGAACATAGTTTAAGCAGTTGTGAGGCTATCGTTCCAATGTTGTAGTTACAAGTAACTAGGTTACTGTAAAAGTGTTACAGAAATGTTCCATTTTCCCCTCCCCCATGATCTATGAAGTTTTATATTCAGATACAAACAGTGGGATTGAAGAGCCTGACAATGAATGGAATGTGTCAAAAACACATGGATTATTTGTGGGAGGCAATTTGTTTCTTTGTGATTTTGCAGTCACAAAATGTCAGAACTGAAAATTGCCACCTTCACTCAACCACACAGAATGGAAAGTGGAAAAAGAAAAATTGTCAATCCTGGGGGGAAAGAAAGTCGGAATTCAAATGTAAACAATTTAACAAATAATAGGAAACATAACTTCCAAAGACCAGATTTCACCTAAGGAAACCTTTGAAGTGGTGGCACATCAAATTGAAAGAGAAGCCGCATAATGTCAAAACTGGACTCATCAGGAGCCTTCACAGGAAAGGCTGTTTTGGAAAGCTATGATTGTATAAGAAGCGCGTGTTGAGCTCAGTTGGCAACGTGTGTCTCTTTGCCAGAGGTTTGTGGATTCCTGCCCCGATTCCAGAGACTGAAAAGTATAAGCAAGGTCGCACTTATACACCCGTGAAGGAGGGCTGCGCTGTCAGACAAAGATTCAGGTGTTTTATGTACACCAGACTGCTGATCCAAGAAAATTGATTTTATTCCTCCAATGAAATTAAAAATTCTAGAATTTATTTCCAACAATGAGTCCTCAGTGTAATGAAAGGGAGAAAAAAGATGGAAAGGAATTTTCAGGATCTATAGAGAATGGCTTCACTGGGGCCATCTCGGTTTTTTTGCTATTTCTGGTTGATTGGTGACTGTTCATTTGTGATTATTTTTGAACTTTGCAATTGATAGTTCCAATTCTTATTTTTCAACTTTGCATTTAGTATATTCCCTACCAGTTGTTTTAGGAAAACACAACTTGAGGAAAGTCATGCACAAAAGTGACACAAATTTCCATGTGGCACACCTAAAGGGTGATGACCAAATTGCAGGCCAGGTGGAACACGTTTACAAATATTGCAGATTGGTTCAATACAAGACAAATTTTCACGTATTGCCGTTGACGTTGCTGTTTCTCTTTGCTGCCAGAATAACTTTCAAACTATTTTGCATCCTCTGCTGGTCATGACATGATACCTCAGTTATGGAACATTAGTTGATGCTTCTGTTACAAAATTAACTGTCAATGAATGGACAAAGCAAAAGTAACCTGTCCAAGATTGTGCTGTCAGCTGTTGTGTATAGTTCGCTTTTTCAAATAATAAATAACAAGCTCTTTGCTTTTTCACAAGATTATGGAAGCATTTGGATCTCCTTCTTTTGGAGTTTGCTGTTATTTTTGTATTCAGCTCCTCACCAATTGTGTTTTATAGTTGCTATCGACTTCATGGCAAACGGACTAACGATAACTGAGTGGAAATAGTGAATAAAGTACCAATTTTGGGTAAAGATGTTGGGAAAACTTAACCCTTTTCTCAAAGCAGAGTCCAACCTATTCCTTCAATTTTACCGTACTCCTGTGAAATGTTACATGCTGGAATGCTTCTTAGAACACCCAGAGCCTTCTCCAATTAATGTGTCAGTAAGCTTTCTCTATTGCATTGTCAGTGTTAAATGCACACTGTCAACATTAATCCTGTTCATTGTGTTTAATTTCATTGTAGCAAACATCTTTTATGTAATAGGTTTTTGTAAACAGTGTCATTAGCCCTGTGTTTCCTCTAAACTGAAATAATAGTTTAGAACTTACATGGAAAATTCTAACTAAACTTTATTTGATCAAATTTAACACTGGATTCATAAAACCCTGAAGTCCTTGTTAAACTGCTTTGTATAGTTTCTTTTTGTGATTCTTTCATGGTCGGAAAGAATCATTCTAGGACAGAATTTATAGTTCTTCCATAAATACCCTTCAGAAGGCAGTGGTGTGCTGCCATTTCAAAGATCATTGAATGATTTATTACACAATTTCACTGTTAAGAGTCAACCATATTGCTTTAGGTCTAGAGTCACAGACTGGAGAAGGAAGGCAGATTTACAACAATTTACTAGTTTTATGGTCACCATTACTAATATTAGCTTTATTTTCAGCCTTTTTCCCGTGCTGCCATGATGGCATTTGAGCTTGTGTTTCCAGATTAATAGCCCAGGTCACTGGATCATCAGTCCATAGATAGTAGGAACTGCAGATGCTGGAGAATCTGAGATAACAAGGTGTAGAGCTGGATGAACACAGCAGGCCAAGCAGCATCAGAGGAGCAGAAGGCTGATGTTTCGGGCCTAGATACAGAGTAAAGCTCTCTCTACACTGTCCCCCCCATCAAACACTCCCAGGACAGGGACAGCATTGGGTTAGGTACAGAGTAAAGCTCCCTCTACACTGTTCCCTCCTCCCCCGCCTCATCAAACACCCCCAGGGCAGGGACAGAACAGGTGAAGTACTGAAGGACTGGAGTGTGGCTAATTTTGTGCCATTGTTAAGAAAGGTTGTAAGGAGAAGCCTGGAAACGACAGACCCGTGAGTCAGATATCAGTGGGTAAGTTGTTGGAGGTGATTCTGAAAGAGAGGATTAACATGCATTTGGAGAGGCAAGGATTAATTAGGGATAGTCAGTGTGGTTTTGTGCAAGGAAAATCCTGTCTCCAGGCCCAAAACGTCAGCCTTCCTGCTCGGCCTGCTGTGTTCATCCAGCTCTACACCTTGTTATCTCGGATCATCAGTCCGTTAACATCAGCATGGTAATATTGCAACCTTGACCATAATAACTTTGTGACTTGTTAATGAAAACATACAGTGTAGCGACCAATGTTCAATAAAAATAAATCATAACTAAGATTTCTGTGACCAGTGTAATTTGTAAAGGAAGCAATATTTACTATCTGATTGTCATTCAATAATGGAGTCTGATCTATATGTATAGTATGTGCACAGGATTTTCAATATTCAGCCTATTTTTACCAATCTAGAACACATAACTGTCTAGTCTCTCAGTTTCAGCATACCTTATAGATAGGACAAAATCATCCCACTGCCTGTTTCTGTTTAAGCTGACATTGGCAACTGAAGGAGTTACAAGGGCAGCTGGTGCAATCACTGCTACTGCCTTGTTGCTGGCTTGTACAATAAGCAACACAATACCAGTACAGAAGACAACATCAACAAGTACATGATGTGTTACCTGACTGTACAACTGGGGATAAGAGAGTAACTGAACTACATTTACACCAATTATCTCAAATTTCTATCAAGCAGGTAATAAATGCTGTGCACGTGGAGAATTGCAATCGCCTGGCAAAAAAAAATTGCACAGCGTGCATCATGCAAAATCCTACCTTTGTATGTCAGAGTTGAAAAGAAATATAATGATCTTATCTGAGCAAATCTTGTCCGTTCATTCCGAGAAGCGTAAGAATCCTGCACAGATTTCTTCAACTACCTTTTCAGCCTGATTTCCTGAAATATGATCATTCTGAGCAACAGTACTCTCGCTCTCAATCTGTTAATCATATGAGATCTCCAAGTGTGTACACATACCTCCTAATGTTGCCATGTCACTCTTAGTAACTGCATGACCAATCTGATGAGTAAACAAACACAGGAGGCAGCAAACCATAATCCAGGGCTTCATAATCATAAATCCTTTTAATCCATCTTCCACAACTTAAATGCCACTATTTTCATGAAAGCTTTGTCATTAGACAAATTTGAAAAGATTGTCATTTTCACTCATGTGGCCTTTTTTTAAAAAAAAATGTACCTATTTCCCACTTCTAAAACATGACAGTGGGCAATTTGTTGTACAACAATTAGTTGTAGTACCTTATTTTGATGAAGTTTAAGAGCTTTAATAAGTTGCTCGTTAAACTGCTCCGCCACTGGATTTCAAACAGGATTTACAGAAGCTTTTTAAAAATAATTAACCATGTGATTATTGTGACAAGTGAAATTCACATATAACTGCAAAACATAACAACACTGGCATGTCACAAACTGAAAGAAAATTAAGCTGTCAAAAATAACTCTGCACCAGATGTCATTGCTTGAAAACTGGAGAATAAGGAAATAAAAAGCAAAGTAAAGCATAATTAAAACTCTTATTCTTTATAAAAATCTATTCAGGTTCTTACTATTAGATAGAACTATGAAGGGGGTTGAGCTTTTCTTTTAGAGCTGAAGTTTCTATTAGAGCCTGTTTGTTCCTTTGCAAAAATTGACCATTCACACAGCATCCAATATAGGAAATTGCAATTCTTATAATTGATTTCACAAATTTCTCAAGGTTTTGATCAAAGTCATTAGAAAGAATACAACTCACTTTGCGAGGATATAGGAAAATATTATACTTTATGCATCATCCATCCTAATGCAGAGACTTCCTCCCAAGCCCACCCCCTTACTAATAACCTCCATCAGCTCCCACTCCAGATATTTTGGCATCCCTTGACAAAGTTCATTAAATTGGAACTAGTCTGCATTATCTCATCGAAGTGACATTTTTCACACCATGGAAAATGTCACTGAATGCCAGCAAACTCTATAATCATCTGGGAGATCAGACCGAATCTCAATCTGTCGTCATCTAATTTCCACCGTTCCTACTTGTCTACTTTCCAAGAGTCAGTAAATATGGTCAGAAATACCTCTGACTGATTCTTCCATTCTTAGCCTAGGGTTCCACGGTCAACTGGAATATTCCCATCTTGTCCAAGTTAACTCCCCATCCCAATTAATAATTTCTTCAGGGAACAATCATTCAAGGAAGAAAGACTTGCATTTACATTCCTTTTCACACCCTTAGAAAAATCTAAAGAGCTTTGCAGTCCATGAGGTACGTTTGAAGTGCTGACACCATCTTAATTGAGGAAATGTGGCAGCAATTTGCACACAGCAATATCCAAAGAGCAATGTGAGAATAACCAGATCATGAGGCATTTAGAGCGATATTGTTTTTAAGACAAATATTGGCCAGGACACGGGGCGAAGTCACCTGCTCTTCAAAACAGTGCGATGGGGGGGGTTTAATGTCCACTTAAAGGGGCAAACTGGCTTAACATCTCAGCTAGAAACTGTCACTTCAAACACTGCAACAAATACTGGAGTACAACTGACATGCTCTGCACATTTCAAGGACTGAGGTATGAACCCACAACCACCACGTAAGCACACTGAGCCACAGTAAAAACAAAGATTAGTTGTATTTTTTTTGAAATGTATCATAAACATGAGGACATCACAGCATACCAAATGTGTTTCACTGCAGTGAGCTTACAACTTCATCTTTTCTCTCTTCTTCATAGCATGAAGAAAGGCAAAACAAAATGCTTTCAAACAAGAAAACCTGCTGTTACAAATCTCAATCAATAACTTCATCTGCACAGTTAGAGCCAAGAAGAAAATAAATACTATTATCAGTGTATTTATAGGGCAAGTGTGAATGATACATGAATTTCCTTGATAATCTACTTTTCACAGTGTCAGCCACAGTCTTTGCTAACAGCTTATTTGAATCATAAAATCTTACTGCAGCATGGAAGGTTATTCTACAACAAAATCAGAAATTGCTAGAAAAGCTCAGCAGGTCTGGCAGCGACTATGAAGAGAAATCAGAGTTAATATTTTGGGTCCAGTGACCCTTCCTTAATGGTCCCTTTGAGGAAGGGGCACCAAACCCGAAATGTTAGCTCTGATTTCTCCTCACAGATGTTGCCAGACCTGCTGAGTTTTTCCAGCAATTTCTGTTTTTGTTTCTGATTTACAGCATCCGCAGTTTTTTTTATTCAGAAGGCTATTAAACCTGTTGTATGTTGAAACTGTCCAATTTAGTCCAATACCTAGCTATTTCCCCCTAAATTTAATTTTCTTTAAGCAAACAGTAACTTACTAATAGCAATTGCCTATGGAAACGTATATCACTCTCTTGTCATGCTTGCAGATCATAACGATTTTCTGCCCGAATACAGTTTATTAAGCACAAACTTTCCGTATACTGGTCCGTATACAGTTCTAGTGGTGGGGAGTAGTCACACTGGATTATGACATATGTATACTCTAAATGTGTGGGAGAAAATTGAACATGAAAATGTGAAATAACCAAATATGGTCAGTTTCTGAAAATTTTTAATTTCAGTGAATAAGCATATGTTATCACAATCAGAATTCAGTATTGCTGAAATTGGTATTTCCCAATTTTAAGCCAGAGCATTTCAGCCAACACTTATAAAGATAAATGTTGCAATAACCAGCAACTATGATCCTGTTCAGTTTTAAACAAATTACCTTTACTGCAGAGGTTTTCTCGTATTAAATCATGATTAAAAGCACAGTGACCTGATTATTAAATATAATCAGCGATCACTGAACATACTAATGATCTTTGTATACAACTTAATGCCAGGGAAGCAGGGCAGAAACTAAACACAATCCCAGAGAAATCACAATTTAATACAGTACATTAAACTAATTCTAAACAGAGTATGAGCATAATCTCGCTTGTCACTCTCGTATTGTACTGAGAGTTATATATTGTCAGAGGTGTCATTCTTCAATAGATCTGTTAAAACCCCTCACTTCTCTCATAGGTGGATGCCAAACATCCAATGGCACTATTACAAAGACATGCGGGAGAGTTCCTCCCAGTGGCCTCTTGACTAATATTACAATCGCAGATAAGATTATCATCATCATCATCATCATGTTGTACCTCTCCTACATTGCAACAGTGACTACAATTGTGAAATATTTCATTGAATGCAAAGCACTTTGCAATATCCTAAGGTCATGAAAGCTGCTACCCAAATACAAGCGTTCCTTTCTTGGTTGCATTTTGTGGTGCAAAGAGCTCAAATATGCTCTTTAATGATATAACAGCACTGAGGAAAGGAGGTGGGGCTCTACCCAGCCCTCAGTAGGGTCCAACTTCCAGAGTGGGTACTAGCTGCTGAAGACAGCAGAGGCTCAGGGCCTGTCCTGTTGCAGCCAGGTGACACCATGTCTGTGCATTAGCTCGACCATATTTTGTTTGAATAATCGCTCCTTTCCTTCTACAGTAGATATACCCAGACACATTTACTCTACACTTCTTAATCATTTGTTACAACCTTGCATAAAATGTAGCAGAAACAGTGCAAATTGTGACAAGTTGAGACATGAAGTGGTATTATAACTGCCAGTGATATTACTCTAATCAAACTGTTCAGTGATGTTGAAGCCATAGATTGAGCCCAGGCTTCCTAAACTAAGAGGTAGCAACACTAAGACTGCACAACAGCCCATACTGCCTGTCGTGCACACTTGTAGATATGAAAGCAAGTACTAACTGAAGTGATAACAACGTAGCAAATAGGAGCAACATTGTGAACAACATACATAACTAATGACAAAACCGATCAAACAAACCACCTTACCCTTAACCATTGGACACCAATTCATGATGGATTCAGGAATGTAGGATACTTGTGCCATGAATATTTACACATCTGTGCAAAGTGAGGACCATAATATTATCATCTAATAAGATCACAAAAGGTACCTGAGACCGAATGGAACAAGGGACCCCACTGCATTAATTAAGGAAAAGTTGAGTATGAATGTGACATACATATGGGAAGCTAGTAACCGGTGGGGCAAGAGATTTTAGAGTGTGTTTAACTAAAATAAACCTCTCTCAAAGTGTGGAACTCTGACTCTGTTTAAATAGTTACCTTCTAGTGTATAATACATAAATTCCCACACATGCATGTTTGTTCTACTGAAACTTAAAACTGAAAACAACAAAAATTAATTGTGCACAATCACAATTATAAAATTATGTTTATAATGATCATTCTCTGCATAACGCTGACTGGTTACACAGATTGTATAGCAACACAAGGCATGCTGCTTACAAATAACAAAGAAACCTAAAAAAATGCATTACACTACATGGATTTTTAGTCAAAGTGAAAGAAGTCACTTAATTTATTTTAAAATATGTTTTGTAAAGACTGGCAATAGCCCCTCAGAAAATACTTGGACTCTGGCATTACATCAACATAGTAAATAGCACATGTTCTATCCAACAACTTTTTGAAAATTCTGAATTAACTGGAGAAAATTGTGAAGTAAGGATTCAGGGTTGATATGGCATCCTCCATGCCTTCCTGATGTTTCAAAACATTTTAAACTGACTGAGTGCTTTTGAAGTGTAATCACCATTGCATTACGGAAGATTACAGCAGCAACTGAAAATTCCCATCTTGCATGGACAGTTGATTATACTGCGGAAAAGGGCACTAATCATTTGCCATTACCACAGACTTCAATTACAAAGGTTCCACAAAGACATCAAGTCGACTGAGTATTTTTGACTATTCCAACAAGCTCTTAACTGCACTTGTCAATTTCAAATGATCGGCAGAGTCCATGTACAGATGCTCACTCTAAGTAATATAATGTTACCTTATTATGGAGTCAGTAATCCTTTCACAAAGATGTATTTTCACAGCATTGTAATTCAAGTCATGCAATTTTAACATGAAAGCCTACATGGCACCACCAAATGCACTGAAAGACTGCAGGAAAATGAAAAATTTCCTTGACTATTGGTCTACTGATTAAATACAACAAGGTCAAAGACAGTCTTTCAGATACAAAACAGAAAGTGCTGGAAAAACTCAGCAGGTGTTACAGCATCTATCGAGAAAAAACAGATTTAACGTTTCTGGTCCAGTGACCTTTTTTCGTAATTGTTCTGCTTTTGTTGCATATTACCAGCATCCACAGTTATTTGTTTTATTTTAGTGTCTTTTAGGTACAAGATTCTCAGAATATCAGTACAGCACTTGGCTATTGCTCCCACAGGTTACTTCTGGCATCCCAACCTTGCGATGTTTTAAAAAGCAGAGCTATATCATTGACCAGTGAAACTCTGTTACAAAATACGTATTCAATATTTAACTGCTGTTGAAACAGTGTAATGCTACACAACACCTTTGATTCTTCAAGAAAATCAATGACCCCCATCTGTAAGCACTTGACATAGGTGAGCAGCAAGTACAGATTCAGTGTCAACTAGTGAAGATGTTGTTGAATGGAAAAAAAAAATCTATACTTTGTATCTTAAAATGTTTAACGAACTTGATTTTACAGCATGCTACTAAACACTTGACAGTCAAAGAATTACTTCAGAATGCAATCATTATTTATATGTGCAAACCCAGTAGACAATGTGATGACAAGGATCGACAAACAGAAATGAGACAAATGATCATAAGCTGTTTTGGCTTATGCAAGTAGACAGATAAAAATCTTGGTTTAAACTTTCAACTAAAAGCCCAGAGGTCTTTAATACTTACTAAAGCACTGCTCAAGTTATATTCTAAAATCTGAAGGAAATGCCTGACCTCCAAATTCAAGAAGTGAGGATGGAGACATTGTGCGAAGGCTGACAAGTTCTCAACAGCGCATAAGGTTAAACAGATTGAACTTTTGAATATGTAGTGAAACTTCAATTTTGCTTAAGTAGTAAATTTCACATTGTCAAAAATGTCATATGTGCCTCATTCTTGATCATGTTAGTATTTTTGTTTACAAGTTGTGTGCAATAATTCTACAAAGAGCTAATTATATTTAACTCTTTTTAATACAAAATGGTCACAAATCCATATTTCCTCTTAAAAAAAAATAGTAAAGCCATTTGTCCAAAAAAACAAAGTCATAATTGTACAAATTAAAAGGTAGTATTTATACATACAATATTGAAAGCACAACAAAATATACCAGGTTCAAAAAAATAAAACCACATGTTGCTATTAAATCTAACTCCATTGAGTCTATTTAGAAATATCTGGAGATTAAAGCCTTATGTTATTTTCTCTCCGTCACTTTCTCTCAGATGTGCACAAGGTTTGATACCAAACAGGTACATTCTGCCTGCATATCAAATCAGTTAAGACACAATCCAGCACAGAAAAAAAACACTTTAAATGAAGTTCAAGACAAGTTAAAAAGGAAAAAAAAAACCTGCCATTCGTACTCAAAAACTGAAATAGTGATGGCATCACTAGCATTTTAGGAACTTCCAACAAGAGATTTAAAATTGAATTATACTAAATCAAAAACCCTTCACATTTCATGAAGAATATAATCTCGTGTAATGTCACTGGTAAGATCAAATGGTCAGAGTGAGTCACAACAGACTTAAAAGTGACCAGTTAATACCACCCCCCATCCCCACGACAGTTTAAACTGGCTATAAAACCCAGCGCGTGCTGTACTTGTACAAATAACTATTGGACCGTAACCATATAGCAACATTCAGTTAAACACAGATCAAATGCAGCATGTAAAGATGCAAGGTGGCCTCAAACACCATGAGCAGGCACAGCTGCTTTGTTGTAGTATTGATTCTTGTAAAAAAATTACTGCGAACTTCTGGAGCAAAATGCTCTCAATGCTCCCGTATGTCCATGTTCTTCAAACCCGGATCATGACAACTGCAACTGTCGAAAGATTCTTTAATAATCCTGTGTAAATAATTTTAAAAAAGTAAAATTAAATCAAAGATCAAAGTATTGTTAGCTGTTGCAACAAGGCACCAAAGTTCAGACCAGATAAATGAGCAGGGAACCAAGGTTCAAAAATTTTACATTGAAGCATTGATAAAAGCACTGAAGCTCAAATTTGAGTGTAAAACAGTCAATATATATTTGATTATATCACTAATCTGAAGATTAATTTCATAATTAGATACTCAATTTTACTAAATCCAGTCTGGACTAGGCTCCTTCTGTCCAGATCCTATTTACATTTTAATGCTAAAGCAAGAAAATCTCACCTGTGTACATTTTACTTTCAACTCACATGCAATATACATCTTGGTATAAAATTTATTATATTAACATATTTTAACAACATGTGCAGAACAGCACTCAATACTTTCCCCAATGCAGTTAAGACAAAGGACAACACATTGAATTTCAACATTACTCCTTCCATCCAGAGAGAGAGGTCTTCAACTCACCAACTCCATAGAACACAGAGGTCTCTCTGCTGGCCATAGAGACCTGTTGCAAAGAAGTTTTCCATATCAAAGAACTTTTTTCACTTAACATAACAAAATACCTGGTCTGTCCATTACAGGAGCATTTTGGATTAGGTCCTCATCTTAAATTACTACCATGACAATCAATTATTATGCTTCAATATCTACAGCAGCTTCACTAACTTCACTGTTATTCTAGAATGTTGAAAATGTACAGCAATAAAAATCAAGTATAAGTTGTACTCACAGTTCTTGGTTTTTTATTCAACTTGATATCAATCCTGTAATTAAACAGAAGCATTAAACCTTGGAAAGCAGCATTATCTCCTTTAAAGTCAAAACACTTACCATTTATTGATATAGAACAGGAGCACATAGCAACAAACCACTTTAGCTTCAGGAGTTTATTTTCCTGTCTTGTCTAAGTAAATGAGCACTAAGTAGTCACCTTTCTGCAACTGGTTACTTTACTTCCCTGCCTACTGGTACTGTAGGAGCACCTATACCATGTAAACAGCATCATTTTCAGAAGGTGGTTCAAGCCACCTTCTCAAGGACAACTAGACATGGGCAACAAATACTGGTCTTTCCAGCAATCCAACAAAGAACAAAAATAACTCCCCAATGCTCAACTTACCAATACTAAAAGACCCTTTTAGAAACTGATGCTGAAAAACATTTCAAAGCGACTGCTTTCCATATTAACATTTATTCAATCCAATACGAAGAGAAAACATCACCATTCCTGGACCAACTACCAAGCCTAAGTACTCCTCTGGGTTTGAGAAAGGGTTGTTCTCCGGCTTATAACTTATGCGACAGGTAAAGCTCAACATCAGGAAGCAGGGAAAGGAGGAAGGTAGTGATATCTATCACACCTATGGCTAGAGCTGAAAAACATAAAAGTTGTAATTACTGTGCATTGTGTAGTCTATAGGACACTAAATGGTTTGGAGAATGTGGAGGAACAAATCCAAAAGGAAATTACAGAATGCAAAGAATGGGTATTGTGGCAAACATCAATTATCCAAAAGTAAACTATGATAATTGGTACTGTAAAGAGCAAAGAGGATAAGCATTCCTAGACTGTGTTCAGGAGACTTTTCTACAGTACTATGCATAGAATTCAACAAGAAAGGAGGCAATGCTTGACCTAGTTGAAGTGAACCAAGTAAATCAATTGTCAGTGGCAGAACATTATTAGGACAGTGATCATAATATCATAAGATTTAGGATGATGGTGAAAAAGAACAGGGAACAAACCAGAATAAGAATAATTATCTGGGGGAGTGATGGCTTCAACTGCGCAACAAACAGAGCTGGGTGAGATAGACAGGGGCAAAAAGCTGACAGGAAAATCTAGCTAAAAGAAAAAATATTTCAGACACAATCAAGTTTCTTCCTTCAAAAGGGGTAGAATGGGCAATCAAATCCAGGATGAAGAAATAGATAAAAATTAAGAAGAACAAGTAGACTTAAGACAAGTGTCTGGTAGATAATACAATTGAGAACCAGGCTCTTCAGGAAGGGTCAGAAGGAAGGTGAAAAAACAAATAAGAGAACCAAACAGGGATCATGAAGAAAGACTGGCAGCTAACATCATAAGGAATTTGAAAGGCTTTTGCAGGCTCATCAATGGTATTAGGAGGAGTTGGGATTATTAAGGCCAAAAAGGGATTTACATGTGGAGGCAGGGACATGGCTGAGGTATTAAATGAATACCTTGCATCTGACTTTACTAAGAACGCAATGCTACCTAGGCTATGGTGACAAAAGAAGACATTTAGTCACTAGAACAGTTCAAAACTGATATGGAGGTAGCACTGGTAATTAAAGTAGATAAGGTACAGAGACCAGATGAGATGTATTCACAGATACAGAAGGAAATGAGAGTGGAAATTGCAGAGGCACTGCTATATTTCTTCAGTCTTCTTTGGACACAACAGTGGTGCCAGATGCCTAGAGAATTGCAAACATTACAATCTTGCTTAAAAAAGTTTTAAGAATAAGCTCAGCAATTATAAACCAATCAGTTTAACATTGTTTCTTGAGGTTTTCCTACCACTAATACTTTGGAATAAAATTCATGGTTACATGGGTAAATGTGTGTTAATAACAGATAAACACCATGGAGTTAAGGGGCAAAAATCATGTTTAAAAATTGCTGTGATTTTTGTAGCGGTAACAAAGACATGGTCAGGATAATGATAACACACTGGAGCTGGAGGAGCACAGCAGGCCAGGCAGCGTCAGAGGAGCAGGAAAGTTGACGTTTCGGGTCAGGACCCTTCTTCAGAAATGGGGTCATGCTGTGCTCCTCCTGCTCCACACTGTGTTATCTCTGACTCCAGCATTGGCAGTTCCTACTATCTTTTAGTGAGGATAATGCTGTTGACGTGGTGTAGGCAGACTTCCAAAAGGTATTTAATACAATGCTACACAACTGACTTGTAACAATTGAGTCCACAGAATAAAAGGAACAGTGGCATCCTGGATGGAAAACTGACTGAGTAAGGACAGACAAAGTACAATGGGTAACGGATGTCTTTTTGGCTAGAAGGTGGTTTGTAATGGCGTTTCTCCAGGGCTAAGCGGGGGACCCATCACTTTTCCCACAAAAAGTTAATGATCTAGACCATAGTCTATAAGGGACGATTTAAAAGTTTGCAAATGATTGAAAACTTGGAACATTTGTTAACCATGGAGGACAATTTAATGCTTCAAAAGGACATTGACAGGTTGGTGGACTGAGCAAATAGGAGGCACTTGAAGTTCAATGCAGAGAATTGAGTGATAATACATTTTGGTGGAAAGAATATGGAGATACAGTATAAACATTGTTTTCGATTTTAAAGGGTGTGCAGAAGCAGAGACGTAAGTAAAAGTTATGAGGAAAGATTGGAGAACTAAGGATTGTTTTTCATGGAGAGGAGCTGGCTGGCTAAGAGGAGATTTGATTGAGGTTTTCAAAGTCACTAGAGGTATGGACAGTAGATACGTGAAGCCAATCCCACTCACAAAGGGATTGTGAACGAGAAGGCACAGATTTAGAAGAAATTTGCAGAAGAAGCAAATGCACTGCAAGAGAAATCTTTTCTGCACAGTGACCAGTTAGGGTGTGGAATGTACTGTCGAGAGGTGTGGTGGAAGCAGGTTCAATTGAGACATTCAAGAGGGCATTGGATGATTACTTGAATAGAATCAAAGTACAGGGTTATGAAACAAAGGCAGGAAAATGGCACTAAGCATAATGTGCAATGGACTGCTGGTACAGATGCAATGGCTTCGTAACAATTCTGTGATTCTACAGATTTCTTAATGGCCATTTTACCTTTGACAGCAAGTTAATTTTCGGCCAAATCATGACTGTGAATACATATCCATCAAGAAATAAGTCAACACAATTACATTTCATTTATTGTCAATGGAGAAAGAAAATTTCCACTTCATTAGTTTCAGCTAAAATTTGGTTTGAATGTTGAACAAGATGCAAACCACTGTGATTAAGTACTTCAAAAGATAGAAGAAACTTTAGGATTTGTTGTGAACCTGTAGAGAATTTTCAATTTCCAAAGTCCTATCAGCTTTCTAAATTTACAACATAGTCCTACGTTTTCCATTTGAATATCTTTATACTTAACAGACTGAGGGTCTCTTGTGGCAGAAATTCTGAATTGTAGATTTATTATGAATCTATGGATTGCTGCAGTACTTATATTACATTACTGATGAGAAACTTAATGGCTGAGTAAATGAGTGCCAGCAGGGCTGAAGTAATACAGTCAACTATACTTTGCTTGGACAGACACCCTACCTGCGAGGAGAAACCACTATCAACAATTACTTCTGCCTACAAACTATTTAATAGATTTAATATAAATTTTAACAAGTGATGTCGTACTGTGACAGCTGTTGAGAACATATCATAAACATCAATTGTTCAGTAATCAACACATTTTTCTAGTTACATGGCCCTAACATACATAGGCAAAAATCCAAACTTACAGCAGCTAGTGGCAAAAGGTACTTTGTAGTACTTTCAAAAATGTCTACAGTCTACACATCACAGTACAAGGGAATACTGGAAAAAACACAGCACATATACTGATAGAAAGCAAACTTACTCAAAGTCATAATCAAACATGCCAGATGGGCTGGATGGCAGCATAAAAGAAGAAAGAAAGCAACAAAGGTTAACATACCAGTTAGCAAACCAGAGTCTCAAACTTTTTGGAACACTATATTTTTAAACAAGATGGGTGAGAGACCACTGGCGACGTGATGAACTTAACGCAGAAATAAATATATTCAAAAATAGTTATTTTTACCTTGACAGTTATAATTTCTTGAAAACAATGATATTTTTGTTTCCTCAAGAAGTTATTACATGGAAACAATGAAGCCTTGTTGAGTTAAACACCCACTTTAATTAAAATACAACAGAGCAGTGGATAGTATACAGCACACGGTTGATGTGCAAGGAGCTGTGCCCTACAAACATATGCCAAACAAAAAATGTTCTTTGTATAATAAAGTAGTCATATTTAATTCAAATGTGCTCTATTACTAACAAGTTGTTCTTTTACTTTCATGATTGTGATCAAAAAGCTTTCTAAGGAATAAGACAGACAAGACTCTTCCACTTTTACCCAGTCATCTCGCAACCTCATGAACTACTGTTGCACAAATTACCTGTGTCGATTTTTGTTTTTCCTTTTCTTGTGACTCCCATGGTGACTGCTAGATGATGTGGAAGAGGCTGCTTTCTGAGGCTTCACTCCTTGCAGATGTGATCCATCCAGTTCCTCAGTGTCCTCCTGGTTAGGTTCATTTTCCTGATTCTGGAAGTCTGGAGAATTGTCACTTTCTGTCCCACTACCTGGTTCACCTAATAATGTGTTTCACACACAAAATGCAGATTAGAAAAGCAGATTTGCTTAAACCAGCGTGATTCCCAAATCATCCCAATATCAAGTAAGAGAAGCAAAGTCAATTGCATAGTGACCTTTAATTATTCAAGTTAAAAACTGTTGCTGAGATGCTTCAGTTTTTAAGACATTATATATATCTCAGAGCATTTTCCAACTTACTTCCAATTGTAAAATAATTCATTTAAACATTTTGTGAAACGGGCTTAATGAAACGTACTATTGACATTACGAAAACTTTGCAAAGATTTTAATATTACTTTATACTCTTATTGTTCCCAATTTTACTGCAATAGTTTTGATTTCACTGACAAGGTAATGAAAACAGCAAATAATAAAACAAAGACTGGAGGATTTCAAAGATGTGTTTAGTTTAACACATTACATGGTGGAACTAATTCAACAGAACATTAACCTAAGCATCTCTGTTCTTCTGTAGCTGGTCCATCGCCCACTCCCCCCTCCTCATTAATATATCTTACAGCAGAAAACCCCAGTACAACATCTAGTTTCAGTCAAATTTCGGGTGGTAAAGTATGTATTATACTCAATAGGGAAGGGTACTTATTTCTAAAACTTACGCTTTTCCACCATTTGGTCTTGAACACCAGTTAAAGCACTCACTGCCTACAAGAGATATGGAATCGTTGTTAAACAATGCACTAAAACTGTGTTTACAAGTATTTTATAATCAAGTACAAGTTTATTTTACTCACTGCTACTGAAGTAACGGATGACTTGCTAAAGAGACGTTCTGCTTCTTTAAATTTCCTATTCCTTCGATCATTCTTACTGTTAGTGTTTCTGAAACAAAACAGAGAAAACCAATGGTCAGGGATGTTACCCAAGGAATTTACACTTTGTGATGATGCTATGATCGCAGCTTCCCTAACCAGCCAGTTGCTAAGTACAGCCCAGGTGTCTCCTAACAGGGAGGAGAAACATCAAAGAGTTACCCTCCATCAACTGCGTAACTACTTGCATTGGCAGATCTTCAGGAGTAAGGTGTCCAATTAAGTGTAATATAGCTTCCACAGGATGAAATGAGTCAAAGAAAATGCAGGGAAAACAAAATATTGATTTTGCTGTTGTAAACATATTTGCACCCGACACTTGTAACTTTCAACTAAAAGAGTAACCATAAAGCCATGTTAAAATACTTCGTGAAATGTGAAATGAGACGTACTGGTACTCCCAAATATTTATTGTAAAATGTTCTACATTCAGAACAAAATGCTACCATTAGCTTATGGCCAACATTACCAAAAATATAAATTCACACAATTCCTTTAATCACAGAGTCAGTAATCTTCGAAGTGTACAACGTTCAATCATGATATTGGCACTACCCTGAGAAGAAACTAACTAAGATTCTCCGAGGAGAACTCTCTCACCCTACAGCAATCTTCAAACTTCTCATGAAGGTACTGAATACTGCTTGGGTGCAATTCTACCTCTTGGTGCCCTCTATTTGTCATTCTTTGACTGTCAGCTCAGGTCGTTAGTGTCAGTAAATTGTTAAATTGTGGGGATTTCAACTGATCCTAGTTCTATGGCTCATGTGTGGAATGAACTGCCAGAGGAAGTGGTGGATACAAGACATTTGGATAAGTACATGAATATGAAAGAATATGGGCCAAACGCAGGCAAGTGGGAGTAGTTTAGTTTGGGAACATGGTTGGCGTGGACTGTTTCCATGCTGTATGACTTTATAACTCTACACAAATGTACGTTCCAGGAACAGTCAGCACATGGTGATCAGCAAAAGTCCTGGCGTACCACTCCCAGGCCTTCACTCAGAGTTGACAAAGCCAACTGTAGCGGTCCCAAGTAGTAACCCAGCTTCAGGTGAGTTAACATGATAAGAATCAGAGACTGATCCAGATTCCACCACAACTCAGCTACGTACTTCGGAGTATGTTTAGGAACAGGTTAATAGAAACACTATTTAGGTGTATTCATTACTTTTTTTTTGAATGTACAGAACTGTCTGCATTTATTTTTGAGATTTCTGAAAGTTCAATGTACAACAGTTGGCCTCAGAAACTAAAAACAAAACTATTTAAATTTACACAACGCAAATTTTTTCGTCCATTTGTTTGAAATGTATGATATAAGCAAAATGACCATTCCAGATGTTCAGCATTAAATTCACAACATTTCAAAAAGCAGACTTTAAAAAGTGAATTAATATTGCCTGTGAATCATACAGGATTGGACTCGAAGATTTGCCAAATTTGTTTAGGTGGAGTCACTTTGACAGCTCCATTAACACAAAGTCAATACACGTACTTCTGATTGGTCAAGTAACGATCCCATCCACGAATGATATTCCCATACATCTGTGTATCTTCCAAATAGCTTCCTTCAAAAGCATAGATCTGACGTTCCAGGTTTGCCAAAGTCTCCTGTGGAAATAAAAGTTACAAAAATATTTATCAAGCTGCTGGGGAAGAAAAATGATCTGCTATGAAGTTTTTTGTACTGTTTATTTCAAAGAATTATGAAAAATGGTTGGACAAAGAAAGAGAATGAATACTTTTTGTTGGGATACACAACAACTGGAGCTAAAATGGTTAGTTTGGAAAATCAGACACAGGAACTGTGATGTACAATTAGCCAGTATTTGTTATTTGCAATGCAATTACAAACTTTGAGTTACAAAGAAAATGCTGGAAAAAATCAACAGGTCTACAGAGAGAAACAGAGTAAACATTTTGAGTACAATAAGACTCTTTAGAATAAACACGTCACCCTGGACTCAAAACTTTAACTCTGCTTCTCTGTCCACAGATGTAGCCAGACCTGTTGAATTTCTCCAGCATTTTCAGTGGTTATTTCAGATTTCCAGAATCCGCAGTATTTTGCTTTAATTTAAAGTTTGTGCTGCCTGCTCATTTGGATTTATTTCTGCGTATAACCAATCATTGCTAATCACTTTGTGCACTAGTTGAATGCATTAGCAGAGAGTCAAAAGCACAAGTTGTGAGCACGTACAAAGCTTGTACTGCACTTTTGTGCACTGGCATTGGAAAAGATGCTGAGAGTCATAGGCAAAGAGCTTCTGACCTCGTAAAGCGTAATGGCATAAGAGAGGAGAAAAAAAGCTTGTGACTTTCAGATGCTACACAGGACATTCTGGAGAAGGTAGTGGAAAGGTGGTCTGTATCACCAGAAGCCAGAAGGCACCCCCTCCCTGCCCCCAGACAAGATCAAAAGGTAAGTAGCCTTAGAGATCGATGCAATGAGCCAAACTGGTGGTCCTGAATGCGGTGCCAAAGGAAGCTCAACATCACATGAGTAAACAAGGTCAATGAACATAATCTCAGATGCCACATTCTACAAGTGCAACAGGAGCCTCAAATTGCCCAAATCGTCACACTCCAATTTCTCTCATTTGACATCTATTAATCACAATTCATACCAAATATCTACAGCTTTACCTACTCTCTGAACCTGACACTATTACAAGCTGCATACCCATATTTTCCACCTTGCACACTTCATCAATTATGGCAGTCATGGCAAACATACAAAAACATAAACAGGGACTACACAAACCCATCATTGAGAATCCTGCGCAGGACAACAAAAGTTGTTGCAAGTAAAAATCTTCTGTCAATGTCCCTCACTCAGCTGCAGATAAACCGACACTTGGATATATTTGTGTCGCACAGAATGTGGGCATCGCTGTTGCAGAGTTTGCAATCCCAACATTTCAGCTCTCCACCCTACTAGATCTGTCACTGGGGAGGAAACTGGAGTTCCCACTCTGCCCAACAAAGCCTGGAATAAAAAGTAAAGCTCAATGTAGCCTTGAATGGAGAAAGTGGTGGTTCTCTGTGTTGACAAGGCTGGGGCACACCACACATTCTACAATGACGGTAACAACAGTGTAAGCATGAATAATGTCTCACTGTGCGGCGTGAGGGGCATGAACAACAAATACATGCACACCGCTCCTGCAGGTCTGTCCGATATGGCACAAGTCCCCACCCAGGGTGCCCAGTGTTGATGCCCCAGGGCAGGGACACCAGCTCCAACATCACCCTCCCGGGGGACGGCCATTGGATACCTCTCCCTATGTCCTGAGTCCCAGACCTGGGGCCAAAACCCCCCCCATCAGCCACCTCCCCGCCCCACTGCGGCCCAGGCTCTCCCCGGCTTTTCCTGCCTGAGCCTCCCCGGCCTCGAGCACTGACTCCGGTTCCCGCCGACTCCCTGCTTTCCCCACCCCCATCCATCCGAGGCTCACATACCGCCAGCTCTTGCTTCCTCTTGACCAGCTCAGCCAATTCCCGCCGGGTGTCCGGAATTTGTGGGGTCTGCGCCTTGTTGTGCATCGCCATGTCGGAGCTGGCAGGCGAGCAGCGCCCGAGAGAGAAAAAACCGCTTCTTCAGGCCGCGGCCGGCAGGAGGGCGCAGGATGGACCTCCAACCAGCAGGGGGTGCCGCCTGGGCAAGCCTGCCACCATCAGGACTGAAGGGTGAATTACACTGAATACACTGCCACCGTCAGGACTGGAGGGTGAATTACATTGAGTACACTGCCACCGTCAGGACTGGAGGGTGAATTACACAGAATACACTGCCACCGTCAGGACTGGAGGGTGAATTACACTGAATAC
>NC_063358.1:32889166-32927306 GCF_021869965.1 Rhincodon typus | reverse complement strand
GCCACCGTCAGGACTGGAGGGTGAATTACACTGAATACACTGCCACTGTCAGGACTGGAGGATGAATTACACCCATTACACCACCACCCTCAGGGCTGAAGATTAACTTATGCCCAATATATTGCCACCCTCAGGACACGAGGTGTGTTACACTAACTCAGCCTGACCCTCAGGACTAGACAAGTTATGCTTAATACGCCACCACTGTCAGGACTGTATGGTGATTTACACTGAACACACCGCCGTTCTCAGCCGCAGAGATGGCGCTGCAGAGTGGTGACTCTTGTTCCGGCAAGTATCTCTGCTAGCCTCACTGCAGTGTACCTATTCTCTGACTCAATCATGTGTCTTTATCCCGCTGGTCCCTTCCCAAAAATTCCAACCACCTGTTGTTATCGCAATTTTCCTGTTTAACCCATTTGGTCCCAGTACGAGACCTGGCAACATCGGTAGCAGCTGCGTCAGTAAGGTGGACCCACGTTGGGCTCTTGGCGGTGGCGGCAAAGAAAAGTTTGGGCTGATGGACGACCTGGCGTCATCGGTGGCAGCTGCATTGGCAGGGTGCAGCAAGGACTTATGGTGGCGGCAGTATCGGTGGAAGCAAGATGGCGCCGCAGAGTGGTGACTCTTGTTCCGGCAATGCAGCAACGGGATGTGTGGCTTGTCTCTCCAGGCCCATGGCGGAATACTTAACAAGGACTGTCAAGTTGAACTTTATTTTTCTGCCTTTATATTCTATGTTTTGGTTTATTTTTCTGTGTTTTAAGATGGCGCCAGAGAGTGGCAACACAATACTACAGTTTTCACTGTATTTTGTAACAAAATACATGTGACAATAAATAAACAAAATAACCAGGACTGGAGGGTATGTTACACTCAACGCAGCCCCAACTACTGGATTCTTTCTATAATGAAGTAATCAAAACTGCATTCAGTACTCAAATTATGGACTAATGTATGGTTCCAGCATAACCTCCCCATTATTATCGTCCATACATCAAATACTAAAGGAAAGCATTTTTTCACCTTGACCTCCTACCTTCAGAATTCTGTGGACATTCATTCCAAGGTTCTTCAAGTTCCTCCAAAGAGACCTTGGAGTGTGGGTTCTTAATTCCTTGAAAGCAGAATCACAGGTAGATAGGATAGTGAAAAAGACATTTTGTCTGCTTGCCTTTACTGGTCAGTGCATTGAGTATAGGAGTTGGGAGGTGACATTGCGGCTGTACAGGACATTGTTTCAGCCACTATTGGAATATTGTGTGCAATTCTGGTCTCCCTCCTATAGGAAGGATGTTGTGAAACTTGAATGGGTTCAGAAAAGATTTACAAGAATGTTGCCAGGGTTGGAGGATTTGAGCTGTAGGGAGAGGCTGAATAGACTGGGGTTATTTTCCCTGGAGCGTCGGAGGCTGAGGCGTGACCTTATAGAGGTTTATAAAATCATGGGGAGCATGAAGAGGGTAAATAGACAAGGTCTTTTCCCTGAGGTGTGGCAGTCCAAAACTAAAAGGCGAGGTTTAAGATGAGGGGGAAAAGATTTAAAAGGGACATGGGGTAACATTTTCACACAGACGCTGATGCTTATATGGAATGAGCTGCCAGAGGAAGTGAAGGCTGGTACAATTACATTTAAAAGGCACAAAAACAAAGTTTCTGGAAAAGCTCAGCAGGTCTGGCAGCATCTGTGAAGGAGAAAACAGAGTTAACGTTTCGGGTCCAGCGACCCTTCCGCAGAACTGATGCTGCCAGACCTGCTGAGCTTTTCCAGAAACTTTGTTTTTGTTTCTGATTTACAGCATCTGCAGTTCTTTCGGTTTTTACATTTAAAAGGCATCTGGATGGGTATATGAATAGGTAGGGTTTAGAGGGATATGGGCAAAATGCTGGCAGACGGAACTAGATTTATTTAGGATATCTGGTCGGCATGGACGAGTTAGACCGAAGGCTATTTCAGTGCTGTCCGTCTCTATGACTATTTCCACTCCACCATTTCTCATTCTTTCATCAGGTATGCATACTGTTACCTTGTTTGACCTCCTCAACAGATCACTGTGCAGTTCTCCAGGTTAAATTGCAGTCACAACTTTTGCATCTACCTGACTTGTCCATTGCTATCTTCCACAGCATACCTTCGCATTACAGCCAAAATAGGATTGAAAGTTATTGAGGATATTTTTGATAGAATAAATGGATGGCAAGTCTTTGGTGGAGTAGAGATTGGACAGATGAGGAGTTCATCTGAAACAGGAGAACATCACTGATAATGGGGGGTGAAGAAGAATGGAGACAGGCAATGTTTCAGGGACAGAATAATATGGTTTTAGACCGAAAGATGGTACTTGAAACCAGGACACAGAGGTTGCATCCATCAAATTGGGCATTTAAGAAGGAGGTGAAATTGGTCTGTTGTCTGAAGTTTTTGCTGAAAGCTTAACAGGTTAACTTTGCTTTTGTTAACGTTACTTGTCAGCTAAGTGGTTGGATAACCCAGCAGATGGAAACAAGGGTTTGGTGAAGCAATAATGTTGAGTGCTATCAACTCACAAATGCAAGCTAACATCATAGCTATGACTATTGGGTACTGTATAGATGAAAGTCAGGCAAAAAATTAACTTTGGTGCAGAATGTATGGGCACAGGGGTAATAGCTAATGTCATGTGATGAATTCAACCAACAGGACTGGAAACACATGGCAACACAGATTCAGAGAGATGCTGGGAGTAGATACTTTCATCGGAGATTGAACCCAAAGAGACAGAAAAACAGTTGGACAGACAATGGAGCGGGTAAAGGTCAGCCCAGGGAATGAATAGCTGCTAATGGGGGCTATTAGTGGCTGATAACGGGTTGTGTGTGGTAGCAGCCCATGTAACGACAAGCCTTGGTGTGTGGGTGTTGGGGTAAGGACACGGGAAAAGATGCTGAAGCACTAAAATTGTTGAACTCCGTATTAAGTCCAGAAGGCGGCAGAGTTCCAAAAGGGAAACCAAGGTGCTGTCCTTCCAGTTTGCACTGACTTTCGCTGGAGTACTGCAGCGAGCCCGAGACAGATACGTTGGCCAGGGAACATGGTGGTGTGTTAAAATGACAGGCATTTGGAAGCTCAGTCGTTTTGCAGACAGAATGTGGGTGTTCTGCAAAATGGTCACCCAGTCTGAGCTTCATTTCTCCAATGTAAAGGACACGTATTCCCCTCCTCTCCCTTGACAGCCTTCTATAAGGCCCATTCCCTCCGGGACACCCTGGTCCACTCCTCCTTCCCTCCCAACATCCCTCTACACCCCCATGGCACCTTTCCATGCAATTGCAAATAGTCAAACACCTGCCCATTTACTTCCTCCCTCCTCACCATCCAAAGCCCCAAACCCGTTAAGTGAAGCAGCGATTTACCTGCACTTCACTGAATTTTGTCTACTGTACTTGCTGCTTACAAGGTGGTCTCCTCTCCACCCAACCTTTTCCTAGCTACCATCAGTTCCGAAGAATGGTCACTGGACCCAAAACATTAATCTGATTTCTCTCCATAAATTCTGCCAGAACAGCAATTTCTGTTTTTGTTTCTGATTTCCAGCATCCACAGATGCTGGAGTCAAAGATAACAGTGTCGAGCTGGAGGAACACAGCAGGCCAGGCAGCATCAGAAGAGCAGGAAAGTGACGTTTCGGGTCGGGATCCTTCTTCAGGAATGGGCATTCCTGAAGAAGGATCCTGACCCGAAATGTCAACTTTCCTACTCCTCTGATGTTGCCAGGCCTGCTGTGTTCCTCCAGCTCCACACTGTGTTATCTCAGTTATTTCAGGTTTTTTTTTTATAAAATATCATTATTTTAGGTATAGGCATTGGTCATCATTCTTTCCTTGACATAAAGAGAAAAAAAAAAATCAACACTCTTCACACCATTATACTATTATCCACGTGGGAAATGCACAACAAGTGCTGACATGTTTAGATAAATAGCCAACATTAACTCTTTGGTCTTAGTACTTGGGCACTGACACATTTTTTGAATTGGCATAAAGCTTTGCAAAAGACAATGGAAAACATTTTTTTTTAAAAACACAAAACGTGATAGGCAGCGCAATAACATCTTTCATTGAAGATTTGTAAATAGCTGCCAAATCATTACGAACTTCCAATAACCAGCTTTCAAATCATTTTAGGATGTGCTGAGACTCAATCATCATGGAACCAGGTAACTTCATCTCATCTCCAATTTAACAGCAAAAGCATTCCAGGCATGTTCTGCCACACACTTATCAATGCTACCGAAAATGAGATAATCATGTTTCTTTTTAAAATGAGCCTGTTTCTCCCCCAAGAGAAAATTGTGCGATGTTATGGTTGATAATTGGAACAAAGGCAGTCAAACACATGAAAACTATTGTGGAAATCTACTTTACTAAAAATGACACGGACTGCCAAAAACATAGGAGCGATTGTAACAAAGTCAACATTACAATCTACAAGAACACCGGTTTACTTTATACAACAAAATATAATTTGAGGAGTATTTTAAAACAGATTTTCATTTAATAACAAAATGTTTCAAAAGGTAAGCGTGTGTCATTGTTCATTATCATTCTTCTGTTGCTTAGCAACAATCTGACCACTTCTTTGCTTGGTGACTACATTGGGAGGGGTAAATTTGAGCCCTTTGGTATTAAAGTCTATCAACATTTTAGCAGATACATTTGTTAACAAAGAAAACAATTTTGTAAGTAGAAAATAAATAGTCAAGATTTTTCTTTTCCCCCTGACTGGTTGCTTTCAAGGTCAGTACGCATTAGGTGCATGCAATTACATTAAAGCTGTGGAAAAAAAGAGATCTCACCCGCTTTCCGGTTTTAAAATAAAACTAACTCCTTAGATGCCATGTTTATCAAGTGCAACTACATTTCCTACCCCTCTCATGCAGGCTACACAGCATCAAAACTCTTTCGAGTCAGGGTAGGGGACCTCCGATGTAGCCAGTGAGTTTGAAGTACAAGTCAAACAAGGTGCCCAATAGCAGTGCTCCGTCCTCACCCTCAAAATTAAATATCTTCACTCTAAGCAGTTACAGAAGCAGTGTTGGATGCAGCTGTTTGTCTAGGACAGCCAGGCATCTTAACTGGGAAATCCATCAACCTTATGAAACTTATTTAAGAACAGAAAAGGTGGAAAAGCATTCAGCATGTCAGGCATCATGTGTAGCGAGAAAAAGTGTCAGATTAACATTTCAGCTCCACAAGCTTTTATACAGCTGCTAAAAATTTAAACAAATGTTTTTGGAATATTTCACATCCAAGCAGTTGAAGTCAGAAACTAAAAATGCACAGACATGCTTTCACAGAATATACCTATACCAAATATTTCTTGCCTGAATCCAGCAACAGACTGCTAAATAAGAAGAGATGAGAATCAGATCATGCCGACAGAATCCAACCTCTGACACGACTACATTTTTATCTTAGTGATGGGTAGTGCAAAGATTTTAAAGTTTACAACAAACAACTGCAACCCAAGTTTCCAATCAACATTGGAGCAACCATCACAATGACTTGGCTCTGAGCCAGTGACATACTAGCAATGCAATTTGTTCCAGAGAGGAAGCAGGAGGGATGGCATTTAGTGGCAAGCACATCCATCATGTAGGGACAAGGAAAGGTATAGGTCAAAGGTCCCATCTTACAGATGGAATATCTAGCTAATGGGTTTCCACCATTTATCAGTGTTCCCTTCAATATCAGGTGCAGCCACGTTTGTGACTAATTCCAAATCAAACCAGACAGACCACGACACAGTTGGTCCCACCTACTGGGGTTCACTGTGGAAAGATTTATTGCTGTTCCTCTTGCTTCCTGGTGCAAACAATGACCCTGAAAATTAACTCCAAGCTTGCTGGGGCAACACGTAATTATGTGCAGTGCATTATCGTAAAACAAGTTCTCAACCTTTTCTCTAACTGCAAGAAAAACATCCAACTCAGACGCATAAATCACTCCTGGGTAGGGGAAAAATTCCTGCACTTTTTCATAAAAAGGTTTCAGCACAAAATGTTTTCAGTCAAAATTATAAATTCTTGGCCATTTTTGAACCATTTCCTTAATCAATCATTGAATGCAAAAGGGATTCTGAAAGGTCCATTTCTATAACTCGTGTACAGAAGAGGCTTTCAATGAAGAAAAGCACAGAACTGGTCTACAATCTGCTTCAGGAAAAGAAAATAATTATATAGGTTTCAACCTAGCAGCACAATCTCAAAACCTGAATAAAAACCAACAGAAGAATGAAAGGAGCTGAAGCAACGATATGCAGTTGTTTGATGACGTCCCAAGACCAAACAGTCCAGTAGAATAGTTTGCTTATGAAGCTTATTATCCTCTACCTAAAAAAAATCAAAATATAATGAAAAACATCACATACTCCAACAGCATTGACAGTTTAGTAGCTGTCCTGCTGAATTTACTACAGCAAACTCTGTAGTTTCTTGCCACTATTTAGCGTGACTCCACCTGAGTACCAGACTGGAGGCAAAGTGATCAGATTGTGAAACATAAATTCAAAATAGGGTGCTAAATATTTGGTCTGAAGGGATTATACTGTTCAATTCTGTTCACCAGGCCACACTTTGTTCTTCGAATATCATATTGGTTTATAATAGAATACTGACAATATGAGAGTGAGTCAAGATACGCAACTGATAGAGTGGGCCTGGACTTCAAATTACGAAACTGGTCAACTGTCACCTGGTCCTCGCAATTCTAGTAGAACTATTTACCTGCACATTTGAAAGGGAAAGTAAACCTGCAGTTCCAATTTCAAAAGAAAAAGTGGGAAAGGTTTTATATTAACTTTCAACTCCCTCATCCTCGTCATGCTGCCCTTCTTTTGCATCCACCTCAGCAGTATCCGAGAATTCATGTAGAATGACGTACTCCCTGCTGCTGAAGCCAAATTTCAGCAGATCCTTTTCTTTGAGTTCATAATATCGCTGTGACTCAATGCGTTGATTGTTAAGGTATGTGCCATTGGCTGAACCCAGGTCGATGATATACGGTCTCACCCTCCTGCCAGGTGTGCCATCATTCCGTGTGAACTCCACAAGTCTGCAGGGGGCAAAAGAAACAGCAAGTTATGCTGCATACCATCTGCGATTCAATGATACAAGGTTTATATTTCTACTCCAGCCTCGTGAAAACAGGAAGAGCTATACAGAGTTTTCACTAGAAGAAAGTAGTTAAAGGAGTTAACAACCTCAATCCAAAGTTATACCATGAGAAAGGCCAGTGAGATGCAGACTGTAGCTTTATCTTTGACCACTGGATTGAAAACCCAGTGTTCCCAGAAGGCTCCCAGGTCCCTCAACTAATAGTATTAATAGGCATGTCCAGACATCAGTGATGGATACAATAAACTATGATTTTTTTTAAAAAACTACTGTGGGAGGGACAGCATTAGTCCATACAAGAGAGGAGGACAAAGACAGGTGGAAGGGAAGGAGAAAAGAACCTGCAAAACAGTAACTTTGAGCTGTCTGTGTTCATCCGCATGCAGGCAAGCTTAAGCAGCATTGCCAGAGACTGGAATGCTTCCTTGGTGAAACAAGAACGCTAAATGCACCAGAATCAGATGAAAGCAGCAAATGGGGCCAAAAACACTCTGTAGCAGAGGAAGTACCAAAAACAACCTATAAAATTTCTCCTAGCAAAATACAACTGCACAGGATGTGTCAATGTTGAATGGTATTTGAGGGAAATGAGCTTACAAGATAACAGAGGTAAGAAGTGGCTGGAAATCAAACTGATCTACAGACAGCCAGCATGAACTCAATAGGACAAATTGCCTCCTTCAACCCCCTAATGACAATGACTGAAAAAAAAATCTTGAGTAGTTAATATCAAGAACAAGAAGCAATCGACTGTGAATAAAGTTAATCTTGCTAAAACTGATCACAGCACAAAATGTTATGCAAAGTTGCTCATTAACTTTGCTCAATCCAGTGAAATAAAATCAGACAATTGATGCACGCACCAATTTTAATATTACACCTAAGTACTTCCCTCGAAGTACCAAAGGGTGCTGGCAATACTTTCAAAACGGGATTGAGAGAGAGAAAAGGGAACAGACAGCGGAAACACTTTTGGACTGGACTGTGGAATAGGACAAAAGCTACGGCCTATCAGACACAAAATTATCATAGTCTATAAAATCTACTCACTTATAAAATATTTCTACATATTTAATGCCCTAAGACAAACATTTCTACAAATATTGCCTGGTTCCCGTTCACTGCTCCACCCCTAAAACTGTACTTGTTAAATCTACAAGAACTGCGGTCACATTTATTAAAATACAACAGTGACTGTGTTTCAAAATTGCTTGACTGGTTGTAAAATGCTATGCAATGACCCAAGACCACGAAAGGTGATTTGGAAACATAAGTTCTTTCTTTAGCTCCAGAATATAAATTAGATTTTGGCAGCTGTTTGCCCGAGAGTCCACTTTCCCTGTCCAAGGAAACATCAAGCCCTTTACAGGTACTGCTCAGTGAGGAATCTATCAGTGTGACCACAAGCTCATTTCTTAATTGGATGTTTGTTTAGTTTTTTTTCGTAAAAGTAGTTATTTAATATTAACCAACTGCCTTTCCTGGGAAGACTGTACTATAGTAACTCCTGTCCATCGAGGAAATAAAAATCATTTTGCAGTCTACTTCCTATAATAGAAATTGGGAGAGAGAAACCTGGACAGCAAATAAAAGAAGGCCAATCCTATAGGAGAAGGGTAGCAGCCAGGAAATCCAATGGGATTAGCAGCAGACTAATCGATATCAGAACAATGCAAAGTTGTCATTTACGACACAGGGAGCCATTCAACCAAAATGTCCATACTGGAGACTGCATAGCAATCCAGTTAGGCCCACTCCCCACAAACTTACATTAACAGCTTTTTAAACACCAACCTGTATTGTAGCACTGCATGTTGCTTGGAGCAGGAAGGATGGTCAATTGGAATATCCACTACCCTACGCTGTCGGCCCAAGAGATAGGCACTCTGACGATGAATGTGCATAACTGGAAGAGGCTCATCATTCTTGAACGGATAAAGCCGCCATCGTTTCCTTGGGATCCGGGACTCGGGCGGTTCACAGTATTTTATCACCACTCCACGAAAGGTGTTTGTGTCTTCCACGAGGGCACCAGAAAGCTCAAAACTTGGCTCCTCTTTCACCGGGGCTGTGTTGCCGCCAAGAGTTTGGCTGTTATTTGACTCAGAGGCAGGATGCCCATCACTGAGCAGGGGACACTGATTGCGGTTTTGACGCCTTCTCTCATTGTAATACTCTCGCTCGGCCTGCTGAGTGCTGAGGAGCTGAGCCTCCCTGTCTCGGCCACTTATACCAGCTTCTGTGTGAGAACTGCCATTCCTTTTGTTGTGGCCTCGGCCCCGGTCTGAACATTCTCTGTGACGCTCTCGGTCACTGTTCTTCTTGCGCCGATGTCCATTTCTGTTGGAGTGGTCTCTGTGTCGTCTCTCAGCATGATCCCGTTGCGAATGGTCATGCCGTTCCTGAACGGAATGAGAAAAATCTAATATTGCAAGCCATGGCACGGCCAGAAATTATGAGACAATTGGTATAAAAACTTCACATGGTAACTAGTGGAGATTATAATTTCATCATAGAATTATAAAATCCCCACAGTGCAGATAGAGACAATTCAGCCCATCGAGTCTGCACCAACGTTCCGAAGAGTCGGAGATGCACCCAGATCCAACCCCCCATCCTATCCCCATAATCTCACGATGACCATGACCAAGCCATCTAGCCTAAACATCCTTAGACACTGTGGGGCAAATTAGCATGGCTAATCCTTCTAACTTGCACATTTGGACTGTAGGAGGAAACCAGAGCACCAGGCAGAAACCCACACAGGCATGGGGAGAATGTGCAAACTCTACACAAGGCTGGAATCGAATTTGGATCGCTCGCACAGTGAGGCAGCAGGGCTAACCACTGTGCTGTGTTGCCAAATTAATTTATCCCTGAAATACGTGAACTGGAAAGCTAACTATAAGCTATTACATTTAACCATCACGATAAACCTTTTGGCTCCATAACAGAACACAATTCACATCCAGGGTGATCATTTTAACTTTTAACCACTAAAAAGAGAATCAAGAATCGAATTTAATCAGAACGCAGGAGGCCATTCAGCCAGATAGCACCTTCAGAGGGCTATCCAATCAGTCCTATTCACCAGCCACAGTGCTGCAACTCTTGTCCCTTTTGAATCATTCAGTTTCCTTCCGAAAGTGAAAATCAAATCTGCTTCTGCTACCCTGTCAGGCAGCGCTTTCCAGTGTATAAGATCTCGCTCTGGATAAAAGTAAATTTGTATTCGTGCCTTTGCCAAACACCTTTAAACTTGTGTTCTCTCATTCAGGTCCCTTCTGCTGCTATTAACAATTCCTCAAGCACTTTAATGGAACTTTTTAATAATACTTCACCTGCTTCTTCATTGCACCAAATTCCCCTCCTTCCTGCGCTCACCGAGGAATTGAATTTTCACTCTCACACACTCTCTTTAGCAATGACACTAGAGTGAGATTGATGTGAAAGTTAAATCCTCTTCCTCAGTAATGATGTGGCTGAATTGGGGCTGCAGTTCCTGTAATGCGAGAGATGGTTGCTGCAGTAATGAATTGTGTTTTATTATTAATATTAACGGTTTGACTCGGTAACTCACCCGCTTCAACTTGCCCCCGGGCCGTGAATGTTGTTGTTGTTGTTCGGGTGCCGGCTTCCTCCGGACCGGGGAGCGGCTCTGCCAGTGCCCAGGAGGAGAGACGCTGCCCCCGGAGGAGCCCGAACTCGAGGGCCGGTGCTTGGAGCCAGCTGCCCCCTCTCTTTTGATCCTCAATCGGTGGCGGTCGGTCGCGGGCCCAGGCTCGGGGCTGTGCCAGGCCCTGCGGCGGCCCTGAGCCTCCATCTTCCCGGCTGTGGCACCGACCCGGAACAACACTGCCGGCCAGCGTATAGAACACTTCCGGGGTCACGCAGCAGAGGTGAGAGGTCAGCCAGCCAAGGCTCTTGACTCCAACCTTGGGCAGCCAACTGCAGAATGATTCCCTCCTAATATTAGGTCCATCAATCACTGCATCACCTCTCTCAATACACACTGCTCCAGAGATGCTTGCTGATGTTTTCTTGTTCTTATTATTTTATTTGTTCATGCCTCTCTCCAGTGCTCATGCTAATGGTCTCAGGGTTGCAACGAGACTAGAACTAGGGGGATACAGTTTAAAAATTAGCGGACTCTCGTTTCAAGTTAGAGATGACGAGAGTTTATTTCTCTGTCAGAGGGTCGGATGTCTTTGGCAATCTCTTGGCGGAGAATGGTGGAGGTGGGATTACTGAATATTTTTGAGGCAGAGTTAGATTCTTAGCTGACAAGTCAAAGTTTATCTAGCAGATTAGCCATAGCAGTGGAGGTGAGGCCACAGTTAGGTCAGACATGATATTATTGCATGGCAGAGCAGGCTTAAGGGGACAAATGGCCTACTTTAGCTTCTAATTTCTACACACCTAACAGGGTGACCAACTCTTGGGGTAGAAAGAAGGGAAATTTTGGTACAGGTGACTATCCGATTGGGCTGGGGAATGTTGGTGAGCCAGTGGGAGGTGCATTATCCACATCTGCAACAATTAGGCAGCACAGTAGCTCAGTGGTTAGCACTGCTGCCTCACTGCACCAGGGACCAGGGTTTGATTCCACCCTTGGGTAACTATCTGTCTGAAGTTTGGACATTCTCTCTGTGACTGCATGGGTTTCCCCCAGATGCTCCAGTTTACTCCCATAGTCTGAAGATGTGCAGGTTAGGTGGATTGACCATGCTTAAATTGCCCATAATGTCTAGGAATGTGCAGGCTCGGTGGATTAGCCATGGGAAATGCAGAGTTACTGGGATGGGGTGTGTCTGAGTGGGATGCTATTCAGAGCGTCGGTGTGGACTTGATGGGCCGAATGGCCTGCTCCCAAACTGCCGGGATTCTATGATGAAAAATTCAGAATAAAGGCTGTTCTGAAAACAGACAATCCAGGACAGGGGACAATCTGCTCCGAAACTGAACAGTCCAAAAAAATCCAGGAAAGTTGGTCACTGTTGTAAACTGAACATTCCCGTTAAGGACAGCAAACAGAGAAATATACGAAAGACTGAAAGGGCAAAGGTTTCTGCCTAAAAGTCTCTCGATCCCCCCATTAGACTGGTTAGCAAGTTAGATCATGTGGAATACAGGGAGAACATAGAACATTACAGCGCAGTACAGGCCCTTCGGCCCTCAATGTTGCGCCGACCTGTGAAGCCAATCTGAAGCCCATCTAACCTACACTATTCCATTATCATCCATATGTTTATCCAATGACCATTTAAATGCCCTTAAAGTTGGCGAGTCTACTACTTTTGCAGGCAGGGCATTCCATGCCCTTACTACTCTCTGAGTAAAGAACAGAACTGGCTCGAAGGTAGAAGATCGAGAGTGGTGATAGAGGGTTGCTTTTCAGACTGGAGGCCTGTGACAAACAGTGTGCCACAAGGATCGGTACTGGGTCCATTGTCTTTTGTCATTTATATAAATGATTTGGATGTGAACATAGGAGGGATGTTCAATAAGTTTGCAGGTGACACCAAAATTGGACAACCAAGGTTATTTCAGAGTACAATAGGACCCTGATCAGATAGGCCAAGGAGTGGCAGATGGAGTTTAATTTTGATAAATATGAGGTGCTGCATTTTGGAAAGGCAAATCAGGACAGGACTTATACACTTAATGGTAAGGTCCTGGGGATTATTTCTGAACAAAGAGACCTTGGAGTGTAAGTTCACTGTTTCTTGAAAGTAGATTCGCATGTTGACAGGATAGTAAAGACGACATTTGGTATGCTTGCCAATATTGTTCAGGGCATTAAGTATAGGAGTTGGGAGGTCATGTTGCAGCTGTACAGGACATTGGTTAGGCCACTTTTGGAATGCTATGTGCAGTTCTGGTCTCCCTGCCATAGGAAGGATGTTGTGAAACTTGAAAGGGTTCAGAAAAGATTTACAAGGATGTTGCCAGAGTTGCAAGGTTTGAGCTGAAGGGAGAGGGTGAGTAGACTGGGGCTATTTTCATTCGAGCGTCGGAGGCTGAGGGGTAACCTTATAGAAATTTATAAAAATCATGAGGGGCATAGATAGGGTAAATAGACAAGGTAGGGAAGTCCAAAACTAGAGGGTGTAGATTTAAGGTGAGAGGGGAAAGATTTAAAAGGGACCTAAGGGGCAACTTTTTCATGCAGAGGGTGGAGCATGTATGGAATGAGCTGCCACAGGAAGTTGTGGAAGCTGGTACAATTACGACTTTTAAAAGGCATCTGGATGGGTATATGAATAGGAAGGAGTCAGACGGATATGGCAAATACGGGCAAATGGGACTAGATTAATTTAGGACATCTGGTCGGCATGGATGAGTTGGATCCAGCTCTATGTACACCTGTACACTTCTTTGACCCTATTATAAACTAAGATGCTGAAAATCTCTCAGGGCTATATGTATGGCATGAAATATATATTGTAATTATAAATGTTGATCGAATGTAGTGAAGCACCCCTGGATAAAATAGGCTTTTAAGTTGATTCATGGATTCTCAAGCAGCCTGCAATTTCAGTGGCTTGGATAGACTGGGATATTTTTCCCTGAACTGAACGAGGCTGAGGTGATATGTCTTTTACAAAGATTTATAACATCATGAGGGGCATAGATACGGTGAATAGCCAAGGTCTTTTCCCCAAGGGTAGGGAAGTCCAAAATTAGAGAGCAAAGGTTTAAGATGAGAGGGGTAAAGATTTAAAAGGGACCTGAGGGACAACTTTTTCATACAGAGGGTGTTGCGTATATGGCACGAGCTGCTAGAGGCAGGTACAATTACAAAATTTAAGACATTTGGACAGATACATGGATAGGAAAGTTTTAGGGGGCTATGGGCCAAATGCAAGCAAAGGGGACTAGCTCAATATAGGAAACCTGGTCGGCATGGATGAGTGGGTCGGAGGGCCTGTTTTTGTGCTCTATGCCTCTATAAAATTACCTTCTGATAACAAAATACTGTGTTCATACAGAACCTTTAATGTAGAAAAATGTTCACAGAGGCATAGCAGGAGAAAAGAACATTGATGCTAGACCAAAGAAATAACCAAAATATTGGTCAAATTGGTGGATTTTTTAAGGCTGAAGGAAAAGAGGGTATGAAGTTTAGAGGAGGAATTCCAGCATGCAAGGCCCCAGCAACTCGGTGACAATGATAGGTGGTAGGACAGGGTGAACTTGCAAAGGTGGAGGAATGAAAAGTTATGGTGGGGAGTTGGTGTAGGGCAGGAAATAAGTTACAAAGACAGGTTAAAAAAAAAAGAAAAAGATCTAGGGAGGTGAATACGAATTTTATTATGCAAGTGAGTTTCTGGGAGCCTGTGCATTACATCTCAGGCAAATGTGCTAACTGGGAGGATGCAAAAGCAATTGATGTTCCACTGAATTTGTGCCGATAGAAAGCTCAATACAATGTTGATTTCTTTTAATTCTTATCTCAGTCAAACATGGAGGGCATGTTGGAACATTTTTCTATGTTGAAACATTTTTCTATGTTGAAGGTTCTGTATAAATACAGGATGTTGTTGTGAAACAGCAATTTAAAAGTGTGCCAAGTGTTTTTGCTAAAGTAAATGCCTTGCTAAATAAATTGGATAGAATCCAAAACCAGAAAAATGTTGCAAGTCCTATTCAAAGCAATGGATTTAAGGCAGCCCATTATATGTCTTTGTATCAGACAATTTACGAATATCTAAAAGCACATTCACTTTGCTACTATAATACCCATCAGTATTGGTTTAGGAATAGACACCTGCCAATGATTGAGAAGCATTTCCTATGTAGGCTGAAACTCAGGAGTGTAATGGTTACCAAACCCGGGATGATGGTCCCTGGAATATGACAATGGCGTTCAGTTTGCATGTACCTGTGTCCTCACAGGCTAGTCCAACAGGCAGCAGAAGTAGTTGCTTTTCACAGATGCAGCAAAGGAATAACTGATGCTTTATCCAAGAGATTGTGTTTTATGCATTTTATTTTCTGGTTTACTTATCAACGTGTCACACCACACTGGGACACATGCTAGAAATCATGGCCTGCTATTTCTAGAGTCATCACAAAAGTTGACAATTTTATCAAAGTACACAAAGTCCCATATTTACCTGTCTGACAGACTCAGGTTAACATAAAATATGGATCAGTTTCTGAACCTACCAAGAATTACTATTTACTCCAAATAAATAAGTTCTGTGCCTGTCTCTTTGTAGGATATGCGGAACATTCCTTTCTCCAGTCCTACTCAGGCTCCCTTCCACAGCTCTTTCTCTGGTACATTGATAATGTCATCAGGACTGCTTCCTGCACTCATTCAGAATTGGAAACGTAACCAGTTTTGCTTCCAATTTTTGTCCTCCTCTCACCTTCACCTGGTCTATCTCTGACTCTCCATTTCCCTTCTTTGACTTCACTGTTTCTATTTCTGGAGATAAGCTGTCCACCAATATCCAGTATAAACCCACTCATCCCATAGTTACTTTGACTACAGTTTCACACCCTGTTTCCTTCAAGGATTCCATTCTATTCTCTCAGTTTCTCCGTCTCCGCGGCATCTGTTTCAATAAAGCCATCTTCCACTGATGTGTCTCCAAACTTTTCTCAATTTTTCTCAGTCGAGAATTGCCCCACACCATGGTTGACAGGGCCTTCAGATGTGTGCTACCCATTTGCTGCCCTTTTGCCCTCACCACTTTCCTTCTCTCCCAGACAATGAAAGGCTTCCCCATGTTGTCACTTTGCACACCACCAGTCTCCACACTGAGAGGAAATTCTCTGCCATTTCCACCACATCTAGCAGGATGCCACCAACAAATTCCTCTTCTCCTCCCCACACTTGAGCGTTCCGCAGGGACTGTTCCCTCTGTGAACTCTGGTTCACTACTCCACTTCACTTACACTCCTCCATCCTCCCCACAAGGTACCTTTCCATGCAAAATTACATGGGGTGCTTCTTGCCCCGATACGTCCCCTCTCCTTACAGTCTAAGATCCCAAACACACTTTCCAGGTGACATATCATTTCACTTATATTTCTTTCAAACTAGTCTACTGTATTCACTTCTCACCATGTGGCCTCCTCTAAATTGGCGAGACAAAATGCAGACTGGGTAACGACTTTACAGATCAGCTCCACTCTGTCTACAAGAATGACCCAGACATTTCAGTTGCTTGCCATTTCAATGAACTATCTTGTTCCCATTTCCATCCTAGGCCTGCTGCAGCATTCCAGCAAAGTTCAACACAAGGTGAAGAAACAACACCTCATTTTCCACTTAGGCACTTTACAACTTGGGAACTAACATTGAAAGTTCAACAGCTTCAGAGCATGAACACCGTCTTTCATTTTGATTACATCCCCACCCTTCCCCATGTCTTGCTTATGTTTTGTTGGCCTTGCTCCCAGAAGAGCTGACCTGTTTTCTCCTGTTAAAAGTTATCATTAACATCTACTTTACATCTTAATCTGTCGTTTATCACCATTAGCACTGCCTTTATATTTTGCTCACCGCACCCACCCTCCCACTCCATCTTATCAACGGCATAAGAGCCATAACTTTCCAGCCCCTTAGTACTGAAAAAAAGACAAACTCTTTCTCTCTTTGCCAGACCTGCTGAGTTTCTCTAATATTTTCTGTTTTAGTTTTAATCAAGAAAGCAGAAACAGGAGCAATAGATCATGCTTTTAGGAAATTTTGAGTGTTGACATTAGAGTACATAACATGGCCTCATAGTCTCCACTTAGTCTGGAATTTAAGAGGGATGAAAAATAATTAGAAAATCCAGACACATGTAGGATTCCACTTCCTTTCTCTAACGTGAAGATGGTGCCACCAAGGCATTGATGTACTAACTGGAACAGCCTACCTGAAGTTTCTGGGACAAAAAGCTTATATACAGCCCACATGATCCTTAAGGAACCTGATCATCAAAAATCATTGGCAAACTTTTTTTTGCACTGATCAAGCAAAGGAAAACAAAATGTGGCATAACATGCCTCCTATGAAAAAAATGTGGAAATTAAGAAAGAACTATTTGTTTTATTTTGTCACAGATGTCAGTGTTGCTGGTCAGGTCTTAGTGCTGGCTTTTTTGCTTCTGTGCAAAGTAGACTCAGTGTCTGACTGAAGCAATTATATGGAATATACTGCCTGTGACTTAATTGACAGTCAGTTAATCTTTTTATCACCTAAAAAACTGGTAATGGTATTGGGAGAATGACTGCATATTGTTGATTGTCAGAAATACCTTGTAACCAAGGCCTATATCACATTGTGACAGTTGACATAGCAACAATTAATGCTGCCAGCAAAACATGACCAGACTGCAAATATTGAGGACAGGCAGTCCACAAATTTGGGAAAAGATAAACCACACTAAATAAAATAAACTGAAAGTATATGAGCTGCTGCAATGCAGAACCATCCAGTGCTTGCTTAAGAAAAGTTAGAAAATATGAAGAGGAAAATTACTTACACAAATGAAAAATAAACTGTTAAGGAAAAAGGTTTCAGTCATTTACTACAATGGCACATAATTTCTCCATAACTAAAATATTGGTAGCACAATCTTAAACAACTTGATTCACAACATCTCCAGCCAGACAGGTCATTATCTGTTTTTGCCTTTTTTTTATTAATGACTTTGGCGTATTGGGCTCAATTCCAAAATTTGTGGATGTTTCTAAGAACGCAGGAGCAAAAATATTAAATCGAGTTAGAGAGTTCAAGAGCACAAGAATCCTGGGGGTATATGTGCATAAATGGTGGCAGGATAGGCTGACAGAGTGATTAATTAAACCGATAGTATTTTAGGTTTTACTAATAGAGACATAGAAGTCAAAAATAAGTAACTGATATTGAAATTAACTAAGGGACTAGTTTAGCCTCAGCTGGGGTATTACTTCCAGTTTGTGTGCGATTTTATGAAAAATGTGAAGGCATTGGAAAGAGTGCGGGAATGATTCATGACAGTGCCTCCAAAGATAAGGAACTTCAGTGAAAAAGACAGATGAGACAGTTTTCCTTGGAGATAAGAAGGCCAATAGGCGATCTGATGGAGGTATGCAAAACACTGATAGCTTTGAAAAGAAACTGTTCCTATTCATGAAGGGTTGCTGTCAAGGTTTAAAGTGAGTGGCAAAAGAGACGTGGAAAAATGTTTTACATAGCAAATGATTAAGATCTGGAATGCACTACCTGAGATTGTGGCAGAGGGAGATTCAATCATTCAAAAAGAATTAGATTATTATCTGAAAATAAAGAATGTGCAGAGTTACAGAAAAAAAAGAGATGGGGTGGGAACTAATGAAAATGTCAGTAATGTTCCTTAGTTGCAAAAAGACTTGCATTTTATGTGGCGTCCTTCATAACTTCTGAACATTTTAGAGTTCATTTCAGCCAAAGAAGCACTAACGTGTTGTAATGCCAAAAAAAATGGCAGGTAAATCACTGACAATAAAGACCTACAAACAGCAATTTAATAATGACTAGATGATCAGATTTTAGGTATTCGCTAACAGTTAAGCATTGGGACAAAAGATTACCTACAAAATGCAGTTACTAGTATATTGAATCCAAACTTACATTAAATAAATTTGTACAAGAATAAATTAAACTATTTTTGAGAAGTGTTGGCCAGGACATCAGTACACCCCCTACTCTTCTTTGGAAGATACATGGAATTTTTTATACCATGGCAGGAGGAACCGCTGACTTTTTTTAAAGTCAAAACAGCCCCTTCAATGTAATTCTTCAGTAACGCGTTGAAATAAAGTGCTTTGAGTTCAACCACAAGTCCATCACCGCCCTCTATGATTGTCACAGCTCCATGAATCCCTCTCCCTGGTCCAGCTCCTATTACTGTCCGTTCCGGCTGGCAATTTGTTCCCGTCCCTCCGGACACCTTATGCTGAGACACCTGGACGTTAAACTGCGCCGTTTCCAAGTTTGGTTCCCATGGAAACAGCACGCGCAGCGGATTCAGCGCCCGGGGGCAAAATAGAAAAAGTAGGATAGACAGAGAGAGAGAGAAAGGGGGATAGACAGAGAGAGATAAAGGGGAGGATAGAGAGAGATAAAGGGGGATAGAGATAAAGGGGAGGATAGAGGGAGATAAAGGGGGATAGAGATAAAGGGGAGGATAGAGAGAGATAAAGGGGAGGATAGAGAGAGATAAAGGGGAGGATAGAGGGAGATAAAGGGGATAGAGAGAGAGATAAAGGGGAGGATAGAGAGAGATAAAGGGGGATAGAGATAGAGATAAAGGGGAGGATAGAGAGAGATAAAGGGAGATAGAGATAGAGATAAAGGGGAGGATAGAGGGAGATAAAGGGGATAGAGAGAGATAAAGGGGGAGGATAGAGAGGGATAAAGGGGATAGAGAGAGAGATAAAGGGGGAGGATAGAGAGGGATAAAGGGGAATAGAGAGAAAAATAAAGGGGAGGACAGGGAGAGAGAGATAAAGGGGGATAGAGAGAGAGACAGACAGATAAAGGGGAGGATAGACAGAGAGAGAGATAAAGGGGGAAGGTAGAGAAAGAGATAAACGGGAGGATAAAGAGAGAGATAAATAAGGGGGGAGGAGAGAGAAACAAAGGGAGGGGATAGAGAGAGAGTGAAAGGGGAAGGATAGAGAGAGAAAGGGGTGGGGGAGGATAGAGAGAGTGATAAGAAGGGATTGGGAGTTAGAGAGAGGGCTAAAGTCAGGGGGATAGAGAGAGGGATAGAGAGAGAAGGAGAGATAGAGAGTGAGATAGGGGAGAGAGCTAGAGAGTGGCATAGAGAGAGAGAAGGCTGGGGCAAGAGAGATAGGGAGAGATAGAGAGAATGATATAGACAGTTGGATAGAATGAGATAGAGAGAGGGATATAGGAGGGAGAGGGAAAGAGAGAGAAGGAGAAGTAGAGAGTGGGAAAGAGAGAGATAAGGAAGAATAACGAGAGAGGGATAGCGTGAGAGAGAGGGATAAACAGAGAGGTAGAAGGGAGAGAAGGTTAGAGAGATAGGGAGAGTGGGATTGAGAGAGAGAGATAGAGAGAGCCTGGGATAGAGGAATTGGAACAACCTGGAAGAAAGAGAAGGATACTGTGATAGAGAGACTGCAGTAATCCAGGAGCTAGAGAGAGGGACATAGAGAGAGACAGGGACTGGGATAGCGAGAGAGACAAAGTTGAACTGGGATAGATAAGGAGATTAAGATAACCCAGGTGGGATTTGAGCTGCAGAAGATGATCCCTCCAATAGACTCACTTTTGAAATATGACCATCCGCTACTTGTCAGCAGGAATGTAGAGAAAAAATCTGCAAAGGTGAGGGCTCTGTATAGTTTTAACCTGAAATCCACCTTCATAGCTTTGCTTTGGGACAGGTTTCCTCCTTTACTTCCGGCCAAATGCCCACTTGAGCCTGATCTGTACTAGGTTCTTGGACTCATGGGTCCAATGAGCCACTGCAATAGACTTGGCTGGTAATGCTTACAACTTTTATAAATATTCAACCTTTTCACCTTCTCAAACTACTGTCTCATTCCTAATTTCATTTTCATTTAAGAATCTGAAGTGTTGTCACCTCTCAACTAGACTTCTCCATATTTGAACCCCTTAAGTCTTGCTTCTGTCCTCTCAGGGCACTGAGACTTTCCTAGCCAAACCCACCAAGTAATGATAACCTGTGTGTCTTTGATTACAGGGCTATGCCTTGTCAACTTCTCTAACCTTTGACTTTGTTCACATTTCGTCTGTGCAATTACCTTCATTATTTCTTACCTTTACTATTGTACCCAGCATGAATTCCGTAATGGCTAATGTTCATGTGCCTGCATAGAATGTCATTCCCTTAATGGCTCTCTCAATCCTCATCAAGATTTTCTATAAAAACATGGAATAAGCTCTTGGATTGCTGACGATAGGCAATTTTATCTCTGCACCATTTTCTTCTGTAATTGTCGTAGTACTGAACAACTGTTGGTTTGACATCAAGAAGTAGGTGACTGAGAACCATCTGCTGCTTGCCAATGATCAACCCAAATGCTTCCTGTTCAGAAGCTGATTTATTGCATTATCCTGCAAGTGAAGCAGTTATTTGCTTGATAGACTGTATATTGACTGATATTGACTGCAACAGGAAACAAGGCTGTGGTACAGAAGATGAAAGCTGCCATTACTTCAGAGCTGCAAGCAGAGCTGTGTAATTTGGCTCTGGTCTTGTTGCAACAGGTATTATAATCAATGACTGCCTGCTGCTGCAGCACAGTCTCCTCATAAACTAGTCCACTGATAGTTGAGGTACAACATCCCATTTCCAGAAAACAACTATCGTTGTAGTTCCCCTTCATTGCGATTCCTTTGCCAACTTCCTTCACCTGTCATTGCTGACTTATCTGATTTTGCTGTTGCCGTGACAGCCTCAATGGATATCTTCTGACCCTGTACAGCCAAAGAGTCAATGATTGCAACTGCAGCCAGAAGTCAGGAAGCCAACTCCGCTATTCTCTGAAATTACACCAATATCAGCCAAAAATGGCTTCAAAAATCCCAGGATCAGAAATAGTCTTTATAGAGGCTTATTACAATAAAAATGGGGACCTTAATTAATAGTACTGTTTAAACCAACTTTTATTTTTCTGGGCAGGTACAAGAAAGTCCCAGAAAGCAATTTCTTAAACGCCTATGAATACATCTTGATAAGCCATTTGATAGTCAGCTCATATTTGTCTTTGCAGGTATGATGGCATTTTGTGTGAATTTCTGCTCTGGGCCATATGTCAGTGAAATTTGTAAGTTCAATACTGAATTTGCACTTGCAAGATGCAAAGGACTTTCTGGTCTAGCTCCTTTAAAAATTCAGCCTGAATATCAATTGCAGTGATGTGCTCAATTCTTAGGAAGAGGCTTGAATACACACACTTCAACTCACAGGCAAGATAACGACTAACTGAGCTAAATTGTCACTGCCAGCAAATTTTCATTGCTAAGATCTCTTTGTATTGTATGGATTGCTTTTGTTAGTCTAATAATGAGAAAGATTTTATTTCTGTGTTGCCTACAACACAGTTTTAGTTGAAATACTATAAAGAAGCCAATTAAAGTTGTGCAAATTGTTATAATGTGCTGTAAAATATCACTAAAATGTACTAAATAAATAGTTCATTCTATTCTGGACTTCTTGTTTAACTGTTTAACAGTGAAATAACTATTTTGAGAAGGAAAGGGCTCCAGTGTTTTTTTGTTTAGTTTTGAAAGTAATATTCCTGGAATGCAGAAGAATTAAGGCTTTTTATATGCTAGAGACTCCAATGCAATGTAGCTCAGCATTGTCCTACAGAATTCAATTTGTGTTTTATCCATTTCAGGCTCGTCCCTTCAAAGTGAGTGCCCAACAGCCTACATCTACTTCACCAATTCCAAGTCCTCCAAAAGCCAAACCAGTTGCAATTGATGTTACCAAGCAGACAGAAGAGATTTTAAATGCAATTTTGCCACCAAGGTAAACCAGCAGGATTTCTCTTCCAAATCAATAAACACTTAGTCAGGGAATTTTGGTCCACAAAAACAGTGACATTTCATTTTACGACTAAGATGCTGAAAGGCTTTGACAAGATGGATGTGGAAAGGATGCGCACTTCCCAGCAATGTCAACATACTACAATTAGAAGCAACTCCAGATTCAAAAGAAATTATTGTCTCTCAAGTCTAATGTACGCAAATATGGCGACCAGTTTCTACACATAGATGTTCTCCAAAGAGCAAATAAGATGAACAAGTAACAAATTTTTTTTGGTAATGTTGGTTTGTTTCCTCATCTATTTCGACCTTTCTGTAGTCATTGACATGCTTCACCATACTACCAGCCTAGACCTGTCTTCTGCTTTCTAGCTGATGGCACTGTCGTTTCCTGGCTCCACTTTATGAATCCAGCATTGGCCAGGAAATCTGCAATGGCTTCACCTTCCACCTCCACACACTTAGCTTGGACCTCTCCTTGGCATCCTCCTATGTCTCATCTATACATTGTCTGCAGTGACATCATCTAAAGGCTTGACATCATGCTTCTTATGTACACTAGAACACCCCACATTAGTGCATCAGCATCTGTCTGGACCTCTTCACTGTATCTGACTTACAGTCTTCGCTGAGCTGTAATATTTTCCAATTAAACATTTGTAAGACTGGAGACTAAACCTTTAAAAAAAAAGCTATCACACTTAAAGAGCAAAGATAAATCCATAATAATGAGTTTATTTCACTCGCAGAGGTTCAGTTATCTCAGTTGGCTGGACAGCTGTATTGCAGTGCAGAGTGCTGCTAACAGTATGGGTTCAATTCCTGCACCATCTGAGGTTACCATGAATGACTCTTAACCTCTCGGGTTAAACCATCACTAGTCATCTCGCTGTACTGAGAGAGCAACTCTAAGATCCTCTGAGAGTGTGGTGACTTTACCTTGATTTCATTCACCAGACAATGGCTGTAAATTCATTCAATTGCTTTTGAGTTAAATAACTGAAATATCACGGTGCACGAAGTTCATAAATTTCCAAAAGCTTTATTGGCATACATTATGTGTACACATACAAACTCCCAATATGAACATTCAAATCAGGAGCAGAAGTAGGCCATTGAACTGCTGTTCCACACAATAAGAACATGGTTGATCTGTTTGTATTCCGAATTCTGCGTTCTCATTTACGCCAAGTAATGTTTGATTCCCTTCTTTAACAAGAATCTATCTTAGAAATATTCAATAATCCTCACCTCCACTGCTTGCTGAGGCAGAGAGTTCCAAAACCCTTAAAGAGAAAGAAATGTCTCTTCATCTCCTAAAATGGCGACCACTAATTTCTAAACAGTGCTCCATAGTTCTGGATTTATTTTTACATTTGTAGCTAGCTTCCTTTCATTCTCTAATTTCTTCCTCCTGATTAACCTATGGTCAAAATATAATGAATTTTGAAGTTTGATTCTTTCCTTAACTTTTTTTAGTTGCACAAGGATTTTTCTCTATAGTACGAATATATTTGTTCTGAGTACTCTGAAATACCCCCTTAAATGTTTGCCACTGAGTCACGTTGGTCTATCGCCTGGTATGCTCATTTACTTCAGCTAGCTTAGCTTTCATGCCAACATAGCTGCCTTTAAGTTTAAACCAGCAGTCTTAGACCCAGTCTTTTTTCTTTCAACCTGAATATAAAATTTTAGTCATATTTTAGGTGATACTGCCCAGGGATTCCTTAACTCTGATGTAATGAATTAATCCTATAACACTACACAATAATAAGTTTAATATGACTTGGTCTCTAGTTGGTTCCAAAACCTGCTACTCTCAGAAACGATCTCATCAGCATTCTATGGCTTCATCATGCAGGCTACAACTGCCAATTTTTTTTCAATTTATATGTAAATTAAAGTCATGTATGATAATGATCATCCTTTTATCACAAGCACCCAATATTTCTTTTAGGATACTTCGTCCCACATTGTGGTTACAGTTATAGATACTGAAATGCCACTCCCCTAATGGTGGCTTTACTCCACTATTACTTATTTACACTTCATTAAATTTGAAATTGTGATCTCCTAAACCAAGGTCACCTCTAACAATTGCACAAATGACATCCCTGATTAATAGTGCTACCCTCTCCACCCTTGCCTAGCTTCCTGTTTTTTTTGAATGTCATGTTCCCCCAATATTAAGGATCCATTCCTTGTCATACTGAAGCCATGTGTCTATAATGCTATACAATCATATTTATTCACTTCAGTGTCAATCATCATCAATATGTTTACTTTTGTTGTGAATGTTACACACATTCAGATACAGAGCTCTTATTTTGTCTCTTTATTACCTTTTAACAACTAGCTTTAATTGTTCTTTTTTTTGCCGAGGTACTTCTTCTCTCAGCCCCTTCCTGCATTCCCTGACCCTGTCTTATCTTGTCCCCACCCTGTGATATACGATATATTTCCGCACTTGATCCCTTGCCCCCCACTATTTAGTTTAAAACCATGTCTACTTCCTTAGTTATGCAGCTCTGGGAGCTCAAAATCCTGCCTATTAACTCTTTCTCTCTTCACAGATACTGCCTGCCTAACTGAGTGTTTCCAGCTTTCTCTCTTTTAATTTCAAGCTGAAGTTAGTCTGAGCTTCTAGGTTTTGTATGGTAGATATCGCCACAGTGAGATGAATGTTATCCAATGGAGACTGAGTTGTAGCTCGAAATCAATGATTATAAAGCAAAAGAACAGAACTGTTCACCATCTATTACTGGATTGGCAGCCTCATGCAAAATAGCACAAAGGTGGCTGACTAACAGAACAAGTGCTCTTCTAAGATGGATTTGAGGCACATTATTGGGAGGTAGAAAGAGAGTATTTTTGTGCATCTGTTCGGTGCTGTACCAACTTGACATGGTTGTGTTCAATCCTGGTAGGCTTTGAAGATATTCCAAACACAAGACTGACACAAGGCTTGAACAGCACAAAATCTTTGAGTGTATCCTATTGATAGAAAAAAAAGCACAAAGCAGATGGACAGCACTTTCCAAAAAGAAAGATTATTTCACAGTTCCAGTTGATTAGTAACTCTCAGTGAATTTACATTTTGTTGTAGAGAATGGACAGAGAATTCTCAGCTGTGGATTCAGCAGGTATCCAGTACTCCCTGCACTCGGATTGATGTTGTCCATCTTCAGGAACAACTGGATCTCAAGCTACAGCAGAGGCAAGCTCGAGAGACTGGAATTTGCCCTGTCCGCAGGGAGCTGTACTCTCAATGCTTTGGTGAGTCTCTTCAGGACTGGTTCCCCTTTTGTTAATATGGATAATCTCTATTATAGGTATAAACATTAAGAACTAATCTTCAGAGAAATTCAATGATCTGGTTTTTGTTGCAAAACCTCTCATCAGAATCCCTTTGTGAATCTCACAAAGAAGAAAATTTAACACAGTTACAATATAGTTTAGTCCATGGGTGCAGAAGCAAAATATCTACACATTTAAAATTTTGTGATGAATCTTATTTTTTATTCGCCAAGTGCAAGTTACATCTAGTGTTTTTATAGTTCCTGCTGTGAGGCTGAAGTGAAATTTCTTGCCTTGTCTTACCAAATTCACCTCATTAACTACCCACCCCACTCTTATGGCTTCCCTCTCATTTGCTTCTATCCTCATTTTACCATCACCACTCTAAGAGCAGCAAGCCTTGTGCCGTTTGTAAAAGGCCATTGTGCATCTTGGAAAGTCTGTCAGTCGGCGATGCCCTGCACAGTCCCTGACATTTGTTTCAGCATAGCAATGGGGAAATTGGCAACTTGCAGTGCAGGCAGGAATCTGAAAGCCCTGTGGAACGGCAGCATGCAGATGTGGATGTCCCCTTCGCCCAGGACCAGCTGTGGTGGCCACAACACCAGACCATGCCAGACTGTCCGAGGTCATGACCCAGCTGTGTGCAGTCTCAGCTGTCCAAAGCAATGTTGAACAGTGTAGAATGACCTGGTCCACTCGGCCAGCATCTTCTCTCCGATACCTCACACTATTTCTACTGCTGTACTAGTCTCCCACCAAGACTCATGCTCTGCCATTCTCACTGTTGCCTGCAACATCTTTCCCATTTGCTGTTACCCACTCTAAACTCCTGACACCAATAACTCTGCACTTCCTGTGCACCAGCTACTCAGTCATTCAAGACTCCTTCCCCTTTGCACCAAAAGTAACAGCTGTGCCACCCACTTACATTCTGCCTTTCTCAACTCCCAGGGGAAAACAACCCAGAATGGGGAAGAAAGATAGGTGTGCATTGCCCATCATTTGCCTCCTAATCGCTATGTGGAGGGCATTGTGACTCTGACCACCTCGAGTTACTGACTGTGTCTAAACCTCCGGACTGGTTTTGGACTCACTGTGTTGGGATTGCTTAAGTGAGTGCTACGTCCCCTGTCGTAATTGACGACTGCTGCTAACCATGATAAGCTTCCTGGATTTGTGCATGCGTTAAGTGGCAAGGCAAGGCAGAACTAGTATTTCACTAAGGAGGCAAAGTGCAAAAAGACAATGCAAGGTAGGGATCCTGTGAGCATCCAAGTAGTGAGTGAGCACTATGACAGTAAGCTAAGAGTCCAGAGATGCAGCCTGGTCCTGTCCATGAGCTGGGTGTGTCTTCCTGAGGGCACAGTATCCATGCAGCAGTATTAGAATGATATTTCTTGGTACAGTCCGAACTACAGTATTTTAAGTGCTGTAGTCCTGTAAGTGGATTGGAGATATCCCATGGGAGCTCTTATAGACTGCGTCATGTCAGATGCCAAAGTCCATGGATGTGGGGTGTGTATGGCCAGTGCCTATGGTGCATGCTGGTACCCAGTGTCCTTTTTGTTCCATGTCAAGAATTCCTAACATCTATTATGTTGGTGTGTTTGGTAAGATAAGAAGCTGAATATTAATGGGAAAAATTTGCCATTAAGAAGGCATCTAATAAGCAGTAATGTTCAATTGGCAACTTGCTGCTGCCTACCAAGAAACTTGCCCAGTCTTGTCACAAATCTTGTCATAGCACCCGTCACTCAGGTATGAATATGGTTTCATTCTGTGTTTTCAATTGGTAAGGGACAACTGTAAACAGTGAGAGAAGCCAAATGTCAGAATCAGGTCACTCACTCACCTGCCATCTATGTATCTGAATTAACATTGGTTTGAGACTTGGCCATGAGGTAGGTCTTGTTTATACCTGTGCTGATTTAATGCTCATCACTGAGGGGCTTTACAGTGAAGTAGTTAAGTAGTTAAATTTTGTGTTTATAAACCTGTTATCTATAATGCCACATTGTTTAATGAGGTTTAATAAAGCAAATGTTAGTAACCCCTCTTTTCTTTTTTCCAATTTCTCTTGGAAAGACACTTATGTGCTGCCGTACTGTTTCATGTTTACTGACAACCCTTCTGTATGCTATGCTTGGATTCTGACAATGAGCAAGCTATTCAACTTTGGAGCATCACATCCAAACCCAAACTAGTTTCTTAAATAGAAAAGTACTCAACTGAACAGTCGAACTACCTTAGTGCATTAAAAGGCACATATTCAGTAGGCACTTGAATTGTGTGCTGTGTTCTTTATGCACTTAAAAAACTGGAAACTATAATGATTTTGTGACACAACATCATGATGTTCTGCTGTTGTGACATGTGTGCTGTGAAAGGCACAGGATATTTTCTGAGTTTTGCATTTTTCATTGTATTTCATAGATGAACTGATCAGGCAAGTAACCATAAACTGTGCTGAGCGAGGATTACTGTTGTTGCGAGTCCGCGATGAGATCCGAATGACCATTTCTGCCTATCAGACACTGTATGAAAGCAGTGTGGCTTTTGGGATGAGGAAAGCCTTGCAAGCAGAAGAGGGCAAAACTGACATGGAGAAGAAGGTAAGCATTTGGGATGATTTAAAAATCCTCATTCAGTGCCTATGTGCGTAGGTTGGTAATTTAAACAACTAACAGGAGGCAGATATTCCATGACCGCCCCAATCTTCAATGATGGTGGAGTCCACCATGTGATTGCAAAAGACCCAAATTTGAAGCACTTGCAACCACCTTCGGCAAGGAGATACCTCCTCCTGAGGACTCCACCATCTCAGATGTCAGTCTTCAGTCAATGTGATTCTTCCCATATGATAGAAAATGGATGACTGCACTGGATACCAGAAAGGCTGTGGACCCCAACCTCTATCCTGAGTGTAGTGGTAAGGTGTTCCAGCATAACTGGCATCTTTTCAACAATGTGAAAAATTGCTCAGCTATATCTATTCACCAAAAACAGGACAAATCCAGTCTGGCCAATTTCTGTCCATTGCTCCACTCTTAATCAGCAGCAAAATGATGGAAGGCGTTATGTGAAATTTATTACCTGTACTCTGATGCTTAGTTTGGGTTCTCCCTGGAACATTTGGCTCCAGATTCCATTACAGCCTTTGCCCAAAATGGATTAAACAGCTGAACTCCAGAAATGATGTGAGAGGAACTGACCTTGAGATCAAGACTACTTTTGTTTGACTCTCCTTGATGCCACAGTCTATGAGAATCAGGGGAAAAAGTCTGTGCTGGCAGTTGTCATTATCTACTGTAAATAAAGCTGATTGTGGTTATTAAAACCAATGTATTTCACTCCCCCCCCCCCCCCCACCCCTCATCATTCCAGGAGTATCTCAGGGTACTGTCTATGCTTAAACGTCTTCAACTGATTCATCAATGACTTTCTTTCTGTCTGAAGTCAATAGTGGGGCTCCTCACTGATGATGGCGCAGCATTCATTACTCCTCAGATTATGATGTAGAAGAGGGCTTAGATGCAGCAAGACCTGGGCAACATTGGGGATTGGGCTGATTTCACAAGTAGTATTTGTGTCACAGATAATGTCGCTAGGTAATGATCATCCTCAACAAGAGAAGTTTAATGATGTCTCCAACTTTCAATAGCATTACCATTGCTGAATCTCCCACTGTCAACATCCTGGGCTTCACTGAAACTTAACTGGATCAGCCACAAAAATATGGTTGCTCCAAGAATAGGTCAGAGGCTAGGAATTCTGCAGCATTCAACTCCTGATCCGAAAGCCTGGTTATCATCTACAAAGCACAAGTCAGGAATGTGATGAAATACTCTCCATTTGGCTGGATGATTGCAGCTCAGAAAATATGCAGAAAGCTGACACTATACAGGAAAATGTCTCTTTGATTATCACTACCTTCATTACATCAAATGTTTACTTTTTTTTAAACCACTGGTGCATTGTGACTGTGGTGTTTAAACCATTTACAAAGTATATTGCTGCAAGTCACTAAGCTTCTTTAGCATCACATTCCAAATCCATGACCTGTACTACAAGGGCTGCAGGAGCATAGGAACACCACCACCTTGTAAGCTTATCTCCCAAATCAGGCACCACGCTATATTGGAAATATATAGCTGCTCTTCAGAATTAGAATTAGGTTTTATTGTCGCGTGTACTCATGAACATGGATACAGGGGTGCAGCGAAAAGTTTACAATGTCACCATTCACAGCACCATCTTAGATACAAGATAACTAGGTACAAAATCTTGGAAAAATAAAGAAATAAGTTAAAAGTTCAACATTACAGTCCTTCTTTGCAGGCCTGCACTCACTCCATGCTGTTTTTTCCCCCCTGAGAGGGCCCGATTTCTCCCTGCGCTGGGCTTGATCTCTCGATCCCTGCACTTCCGTGTTGTTGTATCGCCACCGACTGCCATCTGGGTTCACCAGCCGCCTCGCCACAGGCCACTAGAGTCTCGCTCTGGTGTCATGCTGGGCCTCCAATTACTTCTGTGACACCACTGACCACCAGAGCTCAGCCCAGGCCACTGACCGCCAAACTCCCTGCTGTGGGCCCCCAGCCACAGCCATGACCGAGCTCCCTCCAGTAGGTAAGTAGAGGAAAGAAAAACTAAAAATAAAAGAAAAATGCGAGAAAAGAACCCGTAAAAGCGGTTGGAGCAGATGTGATCTGGATCAGGGGTCCTATTCCGCTGCCATCTTAGCTTCGCCCAATTCATTTAAAGTTAGTCAGAATCCTGGACATCAGCTTATCATCAGCAGTGTAGGTATAACCCAGCCTGTCACACCACTATCTTCTCAATGATAATTAGGGATAACCAATAAATACAAACCTTGCTGTCCCATGAATGAAAGCAAAATTGAATTTGACTTCATTTTCCATTTCATTTTGTACTAAAATTTGTGAGCATGTTTTACCCTGGTTAGATCATTGACTTGGAAACAGAAAAGAAAGAGCTGGAGAGACAACTCAACGAACAGAAGGCGAAGTGTGAAGCCATAGAGAAAAGGGAGAATGAAAGACGTCAAGTGGAGGAGAAGAAGCATGCAGAAGAAATACAGTTTCTCAAACGGACTAATCAGCAACTTAAGGTAAGCAAAGCAAAGCAAATTAAGCTATAGTTAGTATTTTCTGATTCAAACTGGTTACTCAAAGTATCCACACATTTCATTTTATCCTTTGCAACTTTGGCGTCATCTGTTGGTAAGGATTATTAAATGTAACAATATAAAATTAGCCCCTCCTTAGTAAATCCTCATTCCAAGGTACAATGAACCAAACAGATTTTCTTAATTTAGTTAAATATCAACATACAACATAAGGGTTTGCATTTCCTCAGTTTTGGGGTCACCTTGTTCTGTCTTCTGTGAATTTTCAATGTGCTTAATTCCAAATTGTGGACAAGTGACTGAGGAAGTAGGGATTTACTGCCATTTTATAAACTCACCAACAGCTGATACAGCAATTGTCTGATAAATTTAAATGAATATATACAAGGAAATAAAATTTGTTATTGTTATCAGATGGAATAGTGTTAAAAAGTTCCTGACATGGGTCTCTACTCGTTGGTAATCTCATATTATCCACCTGTTTTTGTGTGTGGATATTCTTCACTATGGTGTTTGCTTTCCAAGTTCATTGCCTTTTAATTTTACTCAAATATGCTGGCATAGGTTTTCGATGGTGTATACTCATGTAAAAAGTAAAGTTTTAAGTCTAAATTTGTAGCCAAAAAGTAGGAGTTGACTTTGACACAAGGAATAGCTTCAAGGCACTGCAGTGCACTCTCTCCCATCATCTTGCAATCTCAGAGTTGCCACCTTGGAGGATGCAGCACACAACAGTGAGATGGTAGCCTTGACAGTATGCGTTGGTGTGTGCAGACAAGAGTAGCTGGACAGTCATCTTCAATGTTGCGCTAGTTTATGATTCTGTCAATAAGTGGTTTGCGTCAAGGCAAGTTTGACCTAAGCAGCACTTAATTTATTTGTCTTATGTTTTATTCTCTCATGGGATGTAGGTATTGCCGGCCTGACCAGCATTTATTGCCCACCCATAGATTTCCTCAGTCTGCCTTCTCGAACCGCCGTACTCCATTTATAATCAACATTTTTGGCTAAAAGTTGGGGGTTGACTTAAACACAATAGATGAAAAATTAATGTTCTTTTAGCACAAAGGTCAAGGATGTGAATTTACGAGATTGACCATTACTTGAGTATAGAGGGTGGTAACAAAGGACTTTAAACTAGTTAGGGGTGGGGGATGGTGTTGGGGGCCCAGGAGAAATTGTTAAAATTTCTAGAGTCAAGGGGACAGCTATGAGAAGGGGGTGGTCAATGCAGGACTGAGGGTGTTGTACTTAAATGTGCACAGTATATGAAACATGATGACTGAGCTTGTAGCGCAAATTGAAATTGGCAGTACAACGTTGGGGGATTTACAGAGACGTGGCTGCAAGGGGATCATGGCTCAGAATTAAATATCCAGGGACACACAACCTACCAAAAGGACAGGCAGATGGATAGAGTGGTGGAGTTGCCTTGTTAGCAAGAAATGAAATTAAATTGATAGCAAGACTAGTAAAGGATCAGAAGGCATAGAATTTGTGTTGGGTGGAGTTGAGGAACTGCAAAGGATAAAAAGGCCCTGAGTTGTGTACAGCCTTCTCACAGTAGTCTGGATATAGGGCAGAAAAAGCATGTAAGATTGGGACTATTTCAATAATCATGGGGTACTTCAATATGCATGTGGAGTGGGAAAATCAGGTTGGTCGTGGATTCCAAGAAAAGGAATATCAATAAGATGGTTTTTTGGAGCAGCTTGTGATGGAGCCTACTGGGGAATAGGCCATTCTGGATTTAGTGATGTGTAATGAGGCAGAGTTGATTAGGGAGTTTAAGGTGAAGGAACCCGAAGGGCGCAGTGACCACACCCTGTGGAATTCACCCTGTAGTTTGAGAGGGGGAAGCTTGAATCAAATGTAACTGATTAAGGCAACTACAAAGAGGTTACGGGAGAGCTGACCAGAGTTGATTAGATATGGAAGCCTAGCAGGGAAGATGATGGAGCAGCAATGCAGACGTTTTTAGGGATAATTCGGGAGGCATAGCAGAAATTCATTCCAAAGAAGAACATACATTCTGAGGGAAGGACGGGACAGTCATGGCTGAGAAGGGAACTCAGGGACAGCATAAAAACAAAAGAAAGAGCATTCAATGTGGAAACTAGTGGGAAGACTGAGGATTTGGAAGTTTTTATAAACCTCCAGAATATGACTGAAAAAAGAAGGGAGAAGAAGATGAAATGTGAGGGCAAGCTAGTTTGTGATGTGGAAGAAGATTGCATGAGTTTTCTTTAGATAAATAAAAACTAAGAGAGAGGCAAGAATAGACACTGGACCACTGGAAAATGAGGCTGGAGAAATAGTAATGGGGAATGGAAAAATAGCACAGGAACTGAATAGGTACTTTGCATCAGTCTTCATGGTAGAAGACACCAGTGGCATGCCAGAACTTCGAGAGTCAGTGGGCAGAGGTGAGACTATTGGCCATACTAAGGAGAAGGTGCTGGGGAATCTGAAAGATCCGAAGGTGGATAACTTACCTGGACCAGATGGATTACACCCAGGGTTCTGAAGAGGATAGCTGATCAGATTGTGGAGCATTGGTGGTAATCTTTCAGGAATCACTGGAATCAGGGAGGGTCACGGAGGACTGGAAAATAGCTAATTTAACACCCCTGGTTAATAAGGGAGGAAAGCAGAAGTCAGGGTATTATAGGCTGGGTAGGCTTATCTTGGTCATTGGTAAGATTTTAGAGTCTGTTGTAAAAGGATGAAATTGTGGAGTACTTGGAAATGTGTGGCTACATCAAAGGGATGTTATGCCTGACAAATTTGTCAGAATTCTTTGAGGAGGTAACAAGCAAGTTAGACTAAGGAGAGCCAGTGCACATAACCTATTTAGATTTCCAGAAGGCCTTTGACAAGGTGCGGCACAGATAAGAGCCCATGGTGTTAGGGTTAGGTACTAGCATAGATAGAGGATTGGCTGACTGACAGAAGGTGAAAATAAGGATAAAGAAGTATTTTTCATGATGGCTATTGGCGTCTGTGGAGTTCTACAGAGGTCAGTGTTGGGACCGCATTCACATAATACATTAACAATGTGGACAGAGGACTGAGGGCATTGTTGCTAAGTTTACAGGTGACAAAGATAGAAACAGGTACTGTTGAGAAGGTGAGGAGGGTGCAGAAGGAGTTGGACAGACTAGGAGAGTGGGCAAAGAAGTGGCAGACGGAAAAAAATGTGAACATGTAAGGTTATGCACTTTGGTAGGAAGAATAGAGGCATGAACTATTTTCTAAACAGGGAAAGGCTTTGGAAATCTGAAGCACAAAGGGACTCAGGAGTCCTAGTTCAGAATTCTCTTAAGGTTAACATGCAGGTTTAGTTGGCAGTTAGGAAGGCAAATGCCACAATAGTATTCATTCCAATAGGGCTAGAATGTAAGAGCAAAGATGTTCTACTGTGATCCAGAACATACTTCTAGCTAAGCTGTTCCAGTGCAACTACAATACTGGCATCTATCTGGCAATGTAGAAAATTGCACAGATATGTCCTGTCTTCAAAGCAAGACAAATCCAATCCAATCAATTACCACTGACATAAAACAAAGAACTGCAGATGCTGGAGATGTGAAACAAAACCAGAAGTTGTTGGCAAAACTCAGCAGCATCTATGGGATAAAAGCAGAATTGATGTTTTGAGTCCAGTGATCCTTCATAAGAACCACTCAATTCATTTAGTCTCAAGCATCAGCACAGTGGTGGAAAGTGTTTGAAAGCAGTGCTGTCTAGCAGCACTGAGCAAGAATTGCTGAATAATTTAACAACTTAGCAGCATAATTCCTCACCAGTGCTCAGTTGAATTCCACCAGGGCCACTTGGGTCCAGACATCATTAAAAACATGGACATAAGGCCGAACACTAGAATTGAGTTGAGAGTGATTCCCTTGACACTGAATGTGACATCAGGCCACCGCAGTAAAACAGGAGTCAATGGCAGTCAGGTGTAAAACTCTCACTAGTTGAACTCATCCTAGTAAAACAAAGGTAGTTGTGGTTTTGGAGACTAATTATCTCATCCCCAAAACGTTACTGCAGGTGTTTCTCAGATGCCTTAAGGCACTAAGCCTAGGAGCTTCATCAATGACCTTCTCTCCATCATGATGTCAGAAGTGGAAATGCTTGCTTCAACACTATTTGCGACTCTTCAGATACTGAAGCAGACTGACTGCATGCAGCAATAACTGGACAGCATTTCGTCTTGGACTGATATGTAATAAGTAATATTTGCATTATTAGTCCCAGACCAGGACCATCTCCAGAGCATCTAGCCACTTCTTGATTTTCAATTGCATTACCACGGCTGAATCCACAACTATTAGACATCCTGGGCATTAACCATTGACTAGAAACTTATCTGAACCCACATTATAAATACTATGGCTTCAAAAGCAGGTCAGATGCTGGGAATTCTCCAGCGAGTAACTACTATTCTGACTCCCTGAAGTGGGCTTGAGCTTTGACACACAGAATAGTTTCAGGGCATTGAAGTTCACCCTCTCCCATTGTCTTGCAACCTCTATGTGAATTATCTACAAGGCACAAGTCAGGTGTGTGATGAATACTCTCTGCTTGCCGGGGTGAGAGCAGCTCCAATTATATTCGAGAGGTTTGACATCATTCAAGTCGAAGTAGCTCATCAAGCTTCCTTTGACAGCACCTTCCAAATATGTTCATCTAAAAGAACAAGAGTAGGAGACATATGGGGACACCAACGTCTGCAAGCGCCCCTCCAAGTCGCACGCAATTATGACTTGAAACTACATGACTGTTCTTTCTCTTGTCATTGGGTCAAAACCAAGAACTCTCTTTCTTAAAGCACTGTGCATGTACTTCCACCCCAAGCATTATAGTGATTCAAGAGGCTGCTCATCCTCGTCCTCTTTAGGAGAATTCAGAATGGATAATGGCTGATCTTGCCAGCCATGTCTCATTTAAAAATAAGCATCAGTTCAATTTAAATAATTTCACGATTTGTAAATCTTAATCCATTTTGAACATATAAATACTTGAGAGTGTGTGTCTGTGTAGATGTATATATAAAATTTGTAGCTTACTAGCATGCTACATTACTGCTGTACTTAGTTTATGCTTGTTATTTAAATAATTATTCTCCAGTTACAGTAGATTGTCATTTCTAACAGGAATACTAGTCACAAAATGAATTGTTTTTCTTATCCTAGGCACAACTGGAAGGCATAATATCTCCAAGGAAATGAAACCATGCACTTTCTGTCCAATCCAGACTGAAGTATACTATGCTCTCACACTATTACTGTAATTTAAACTGTATACAAGTTACTACATAGGCATAGTCTGTTGAATAGAACCTCAATGCTCTAAAGACTAGTAACAGAAATACAGCCGAGACTCTTTGGATGCATAAATACAATGTAAGTACAACATATAATTAGTTTAGCAAGTGACACCATTAAATACCCAGTTAATTCTCTCTGCAAAGAGGTCCGTGGAATGGTGTATTCTCTGGTCCTGACAATGTTGTATGTTTACACTATACTTACCATGGTACTGCAATCAACACTAAGATTGCACTTAAAGCTATTCCATGGCCACAAAGAAATGTTACAGTAATAATTCCAGAAATAGTTTTAATTAAAACTCTAATTTAAAAGTATTTTTCTTTTTAAATTATGATAATTAAATTATTTCAGTTCTGTCTAATTATAGGTCTCAATAAATCTTTCACCTCAACAGGAAGAGGGAAACCTATATGTAATCAACAGGTACCTTCCAAAACAAAAAGTACTAAAAAAGGCATCAAAAAGGACAAACTTAATTTTAAAGAAAGAAAAGCTATTTAAAGTGGCAGCAAACTTATTTGTTCCTGGAAAATGCTGCTTGAAGTGGCATATTCTCTCCACTGTGAAGGTATCTGATATGATCTCCTGTGAATTTGAAGGTTCCACGCAGCTTCAAAAAGTGATCATACCACGGCAGTTTACAAAAAGTTAACCAAAAAAACCTAAAAAAAGCACAAACCTTAAGTACTGATCAAATTACAACTGCTTTCAAGGGTGTAAAAAAATAAATAATTATTCATCCACTATTAGTTCTTTAGACGTTGAGGTACTGTTCCATACTTTCCTTCCTTTAACAACATTGCATTAATAAATGTTGGATTTGTGTATTTTTATTACTATGTCAAATTCTGAATTAACATTGCGGTACTAATTCTGCTGTAAATTTTAAGATTTAAACTGTACCATTCTTTTAAAAGAACGTGTTTCTTGAAATAAATGCAACTTTGAAGTCATCTTAGTTCAGAGCAAATAGTGTACAGCATCTTTTCAATAATATTAAAAAGATGTTTATGTCATTTGATTGGTGGCTTGTGAATTCATGTATAAACTGTATTATGAAGATTCACCTACATAAAAAAAACAGGAGTTGGAGGTGACCACTTGATCCTTAGAGCCTGATTCACCATTCAGCAAGATAATATTGATCCTTTGCCTCAACTGCACATTCCTGCAATAACCTCATATCCATTTATTCCCTTGGTGGTTAAAAGAAAAATTGAACTGTGTCTGGAATATACTCAAAATCTGAGCATCCATAGATCTCCATACAACCCCAGGATAGTAAAGTGGAACTGTAGATATTATTTTTCCTGTGTATACTTTGTATTCAGTATTGTATTACCCAAAACCATCATGAATCATCATAAGTGGCTTATGTATTTTCAAGCATTCAGAAACATTCAATTTTTTTTCCTAAATGAAAACTTATCCTGAAGTGTCTTTGCACGATACATCATGGCCATATGAAATATGTTGACGTTTGAGTAATACATGAGCAAACAATAATGCTTAACACTTGTTCATGACAGAAAATAACACATACCACTTGATTGTTTTTGCACACACATGAAGCTTATGCACAAAAAAACCTGGAAACTTGTCTGAGATAGTAGGAACTGCAGATGCTGGAGAATCCGAGACAACAAGGTGCAGGGCTGGATGAACACAGCAGGCCAAGCAGCAT